>NC_060138.1:536816106-537143073 GCF_021461385.2 Schistocerca piceifrons
TCTCACCTTGCCAGTCAAATCAGGTATATTCTTGTTTTGCTTCCTTTCAATTCATTTAACAGTATAATGTACTGTCTCATGAACTAGCTCAATGATTTCATGTTACTAGTGTGTGAAATCACTAAAATTTATCCTCTTTCACTGGAAAGAAGTTTGGTTCTCCTTAACACTGACGACTGGACAATAACAGTGACAATCAGCTGCCTGATGCCCGATAATGTGCTTTTTCACTGCTTTCTGAATTATGTGTAGTAGGTTCTACAGCACAGAATTCAAGTCAGATTACTGCATTTGAAAAAGGGGTCTATTTTCTATAAATATTGCAAAGGAACTTAGATGTACGTCTGTGACAGATTTTTTATACTGAAATGCAAATGAGTTCTTTTCACTACAACACAAATTTTCTTTCATCTTCTGTTTCCTAAATGGAGACATTGGTGCTTAAATTAAATAAATACATGAACTTCATGAAACTTGGCAGATACGTAGAGGGTGCAAAATAATGCAATATATATTTTTTTTTTTTTTTGGTCCTATTTTACTTTTACGGGACACAACACACCCCAAAGGGTACTTTGACGTATTAGGTTTAGAGAGGATATATTGAAAATGATGATACATAAAAAACGTTTTTCCGTATCAATGTTCTTGAAAACTGTGTAATCAACTTCTGTAGCAGTTCGAAATTTTGCAAAATACCCCACCACTGTTGATTTTGAAAAATGAAAATTTTTGTTACACACAAATTAAAGCAGATTTCACAAGCCACGTACATTTTTGTATAATAAAGCTTGTTTCGGACATACCATTTTTGGAAAATAAACTGTACATATTTTCAACATACCTACTTAAATTATCTAAACATTCACTATGAGTCTAATTATTTATTTCACTTATATTTATATTATGTTCCTAAATTGTTATTTCATGTTTTACATTTTTTTTCCAAATGTGTATTTTGTTAATTGAAAAGTAGTAATTGTAGTGGTTGTGCATCAAGGTGTAGAAGTGCACAAGCTGTACAGTGATTTCACTTAGACATAATATCTTTGACATCGTTTATTCCTTTTTTTTAATAATTATTCTTTTTTTTACTTTTTTAAATTGACGTATTCCTGGATTGTGTTGTATGAACACATTATGCAATAAATGTAGCCTTAAAGTTAATTCCTAACAAGCTACAACATTTGTGGTACCCCAACATGATCGTAGATGGCAGCCAACGTCAACTAAGGTATTATTGGTGCTGTATCATTCCAAACATAAAGCAAAAATCAAGTATGCCAATCACACATCATCTGCATACCGCACCACCGATGTACTTTGAATGTCAAGAGCTGATCTGCAGTGTTAGCTGCACCATGCACCATCCACTTACTGAGATTTAGCCATGACAAAACCAGTACCATTTGCTGACGTGCCCCTAAGCACTTCAGTTAACTGAGTCACTGTCAAACTAGCACCTTTTTGGCAGCAGAACCTTTTCCTATGGTTTGCACAACTCAAGAGTCAGTTCGTGTTTGCCAACATCACAGCTGATGAAACAAAGTACAGCTACATCGTCGTTGCACTTTATGAAGACATGGCTATCGAGATTCACAACATTTTGGACCTACCATCAAATACTGACTGATACGTGGCTCTGAAGAATGCCCTTGTCATTTGTCTATCACACTTGTGCAGGGTATCCACCAACTATCGAGCAGCAGGCAGGTCTCAATGCTACTCATAGTGCTCAAGAAGAACAATGGATGTTGCCTGTGAGGCAAGGACAATCTGGGACCACTACCTGTACAGCACACTGAGAACTTTACATTTAATATCTGTGATAAGCACAGATTCTCTACCTTAGACTTGATGCCTGCATATTATCAGGTACTGGTACTGCCAGAAGATACTACTAAAACTGCTGTCACCACCTCATTTGGCCTCCAAGTTCACAAAAATGCCATTCAGGTTGTACAATGCACGCAAACATTCCAATGTTTCGTGGATGAAGCGATAACAGACTTGGACTTTCGCTACGTGTACATTGATGAGATATTAATTATGTCCAGTTCCAAAGCCAAACACATGGAACACCTGCACCAGATATTCCCAAACCTTCCTTCACAATGACTGCTTGTCAATCCTTCAAAATGTGTCTTTGGAGCTTCTGAAGTCTGCTTCCTGGGCAACACAATCAATGCCCATGGAATTCAGCCACCCCAAGACAAGGTAGACAGAACAGTTAATTATCCATGATCGGTGACTATTCTTATTGCAGTGATTTCTACTGTCGCCAGGTGTAGAACCATGCATTGTTAGCTGCTTCTCAGAACGCTCTTCAACAAGGTTCACACAGACCGGAGTAGTGAAGATGAGACAGCTTTCAACACTGCAAAGACTGCTACTGCTGAAACCGTTCTGCTGGTGCACCCTCTTCCAGAAGTGCTGCTTGCCTTAATGGTTGCTGCATCAGTGACCGCAATAGTTGCTGCACTAACAGCAGAGAGACAATCAGCAGCAAACTTTGGCATTCAACAGCAAAAAGCTAACTCCATCACAGCAGAACTGTCTACTTACAACTGTGAACTAAGCAGCATATGCTTCCATCAAGAAATTCAGATGCATGCTCGAAGGTAGACACTTCACTCTTGTCATGCTCAACAAACCACTGACATAAGCATCTCATTAACACCCAGACAAAGGTTTGCCACACCAGCTTCATTGGACAGTTTACAATTTACATTGCCCGCATGGAGGTAGAACTTAATGCCCTGGCAGACACACACTCTCGCATTGAGGTGATCTTGCGTGCAATCTATTATGAGGTACTGGCCTTTGCACATCAGTCCGATGAATGTATAATATACTGGCACAGCCATCTAGTCTTCAGCTCCATCTCATTCACGTGCCACCAGAAAACATGCTGTTGTACTGTGACGTCTTGAAGTCGAAGTCATGACCCTTTGTGACTCACGGTTTGCCACAGCAGGGCATCGCATCTCTGAATAACATGTCTCATCCTAGTGTTTGTGCTACAGCGCAGTTGGTGAAAAGAACTTTCATGTGGCTCAACATTGACAGAGACTCTTAAGACATTTGTCCATCAATGCACGGCCTGTCAAAGTAACAAAATCACTCCTCTAATTAGCGCACCCCTCGGCATGTTCATTGCCCCTTATCAACAATTCGAAATGTTATTGGACCATTCCTGGCATCAGAGGGATATAATTACTGTCTCACTGATTCACTCACTAATTGGAGGTATTCTCCATGTCCAACATTGTTGCCGAGTCCATCGCAACTACATTCTCCTGGGGCTGGATTGCTTATTTCAGCATACCATTGTGCATTATGTAATGGATCTGGGAGATGTGTTATTTTCTACCAGATTTGTCGATACCAAATCTAATGAGGGAGGTTGTAAATGTTTTCTTATATTTTTGTCAGAATATTTTTTGTGAATTGTAATTTGCCTTATTTTATGCTAATTTGCTTATATGTTTGAGAGTGACAGCATATTGATTAATATTAGTATATGTGACGAAGAATATCAAAGAGACTGGTCACAAGTGGAAGCTTGTGTGTTGTGTGAATTGGCTTTGACGCTGGAGTCGTCTTTGACCGTAGTCAGTCGGCAGTGAACTCTCGGTGTGCGATGGTGGAACAGTGTACAGGTCCCCGTTATAATAATTTGCAAGTGGCCAGCAAAAATGAGTTATTCTGTTACTTTTATATAAACATCAAGAAGGAAGCACATTCGGAGAAATGGTATTTGAAGCACCAAAAATGAGGCAAATGCATTGAATCAGGACATTTCCGCAGCCGACGAAACAGCATTATGGAATCATACTTTCACTAGACGACTGAAGCCAACACAAAAATGTCAGATATCATCTAATAAACATTTCACGGAAAAGTGAGTACTGTCACGAAATATGCAAAATTCAAGTACATAAAAATAGTGAGCATATTTCAATTACCACTGAAGAGGGCCAGCAGTTTGAATCTTATCTATTCAAGGCACTCGCCGGCATGTTAGGCACGAACCTGATCAGGACACCTTCTTATCACCCGACAGGGAATGGTTTGGTACAATGCTTGTACTGTCAGCTCAAAGCATCTCTTCAATATCACGACTAACAGTGTTGCACTGAGACCTTGCCAATCGTGCTACTGAGCCCTCTGCACTAAAGCTCTGTATAAAGGAAAGTATGGCCATTCTTTTCCCCTGCGTTTGCCGCCGTCCGCAGTTCAGGATTGGCTGAAACTGCATCACATGACATTACCAGCCATTGTGGGCCCAATCATTACGTGTGAAGCATAGGAAGTGCTGTGTATCTTTGAAGTTTTAAGTACAATAATGCCTCAGTGCTATGCTTTTGGCTGCTTGTTTCGAGGCAAAATGGGAGGAAAACTGTACAGATTTCCTTCCAAAGGGAGAGATGCGACAAGAAGCAGAATACTGGTCACAATGGGAAAGGTTGCAGGAACTAGACTTAACCAATCAATTAATTTTATTTATTTCTGGCCTTTTGTCTGTCTCCTTTTTACATTTCTGTTACTTAGTTTCTAGTCCATCTGAACAGCAAAAAAAGTCAGAAGAGCTAATAGGATGGTTTAATGGTAGTTTAATTACAAAATAGAAATCTTAAGAGATAAAACTGCCACTGTTAGCATTTAAAACAAAAAATATTAAGTGGACTGTACAAAATTAACATGACTGGCAAAATATTTGACCCAATTGACTATGCAATATGTTTTAAACTTACATTTACAATGCTCACAATAATAAATTTTACTTTGTTTCACACAATATAATGTAAAAAAAGAAAAAAAAAGTGCACTAGGCAAGTACTGTACCTACCAAAATGGTTCAAACGGCTCTGAGCACTATGGGACTTAACATCTGAGGTCATTAGTCCCCTACAACTTAACTACTTAAACCTAACTAACCAAAGGACATCACACACATCCATGCCCGAGGCAGGATTCGAACCTGCAACCGTAGCAGCTGCGCGGTTCCGGACTGAAGCGCCTAGAACCGCTCCGCCGCAGTGGCCGGCACTGTACCTACCATCTTTCATTCAGTAACCATTAACCCGCCTGCTAATCTACAGAGTACTAACACAAATACAGTTGTTACAGTTTCCTACAGCCTACTTTTGCTTGTAGGTCTACTTTTATTCGAACACATTTTAAAAATACTGTGTTCTCTTGTACTTTTGTAACTATTCTCCTACTGTCATAGAACAATTTGCAGACAAAGTATTATGTGATAGTTCTGACAAAAATATAAATCACGCGAAATCATATATGCATGTTCATTAATTCTATTTACTAAGGCAACGTGCACATATATTTGAATCCAATCCCTCATTTCATATAACAAAAGAGACATTGGGCGAATTTTCACAGTACCGAGTAGCAGGAACAAGATGTAAGTAGATATAGAGATTTAAGTTAGCGATGGATTTTTCCTCGCACTTGTGAACTAACATTGGTTCCCTTTCGTCATGCTGACTATTGGATAGGACCAATTTAAGCCAATTACGAAAACAGATGTTCTAACTTCATACCGCAACAATAACTGTGAAATCTGCTTTCGCTTTTAATAAAGGATAGCAGGGGGGAAAAACTGTTTTTCGTGCTTGCCACAACAAATGCTTTTCAACTCATTAACTTGAATTTGTTGAGATTTTTTGTTGCTAAACATCCGACATGTTCCGTTTTAAGCCACTGAGCAGTTTTAGCAGTGCATTAGACAGCTGAGTGCACTTTAAAATACACAACTAAATATGCTGCAGAAGGCAATGTTTCACCAGTGGTGCAGTGGGCCCAAAATGGCGGCCACTGGCAAGTTGGCAGTACTTTCCCTATTCAGAGCTTTACTCTGCACAGCCATCAAGAAAAATATGAAAACAACTGCAGATGACCTTGTCTATGGACAACAAATAGACTACATGACGAATTCCTCTGCCACATGCTGGATACACCCGTCAATGAAGCAGTCTTCGTCAGCTAGCTACACTCACAGGCACAGCCACTTTGGCCTATTTCAGTAAGAGAACAAGAGACTCAGTGTTCATTTGACATTATGTGGTATGTTAACCTCTGAAACCACAGTACGGTGGGCTATATACAGTACTTAGCACAAAGGATAAAACGTTTAGAACTGATGCCATGCGAACACCAACAACAGTTTCTACTGATCACCTAAAATCTGTGTTCAGTACTGCTTCCACCAAGGCAGACACGATACCAACTGCATCACCTTCAGACATGACAGAACCACCTGCTATCCTGTCACCAACAAAGCACCACAGGCATCAAGTACTACACCTCTGATGGCTCCACAACAGCAAAACCCGTCACCATGCAATCTGGACTAACGTCAAGTTTAATCACAAGTATTGTTAGCACTTAGGGGGAAGGGGGGGTGGCGAGGGGAAGGGGGCAGTGATGCAGTTGTTGTGCATCAAGATCTAGAAGGCAAAAGTCTTACAGTGATTACGCCTACACATAATGTCTTTAACATTATTTTTCCTTGTTTTGTATAATTATTATGTTATTGATTTTTCAAATTGCTGTAACACCTCGATTGCGTTGCATGAACACATTACGCAATAAATGTTGCCTTAAAGTTATGATGATGATAATTTGCAAATTAAAGCTTAAAATATAATTGGTTTTTACACCATATACACAAAATGAATGGAATTTCTGCACACAGTATACATGACTGAGAACTCAATAAACATGGTGAGTCCTACTATTGCCACCGAGAATAACTCCAAAAGTATGATAGAATCTGAAAAGTTTGTGGGGCAAAAGCTGCACGGAGCAATGGGGAATGTAATATGACACTGGTTTTTTGTTGCTAGGTGGGGTCGCTTCAGAGATGTGAAGGTCAACTTTGGTTTTTTTTTTAATGGGATGCTATAGTTTGGTACTTCTTTTATGATAGCGACTATTGAGACAAATCCAATTATGGGTAACAGTACGGTCTTTGAAGGTCAATAAAAGTCACAAACGTGGTATGAATGTCCATTTACAGAAGGTGTTCAAAGTGATGACCATTGGTATCAATGCAGTGCTGCAATCTTCTTATCATGGATTGAGTGGTATTCCTTATCACTTTGGCACTTATTGAAGCACATGCTCTGACAATTCTCTCTCATTTATCATGCAAATAGTAAATATTCGCCGAATACGGCATATCCATCTAACTTGCCATTGTTATGTAAACACCTCTCTCGCCCCCTCCCTCTCTCGCCCCCTCCTTCCCACCCTATTCTCTGCAAAATACACGAGACAAGCATTTCCAGTTGGTTTCAATAAATTAAGAACACTGGTGCCTCAAAATCCAAGATCCACTTTTTAACTACATACCAGTCACAGCTACTGCACAACTTAAGAGCACCCTCAACACCACACAACGTGGCTATGGCAGAAAGTGGGTTTGGGGTTCTGTGTGTTTTTGAGTGTGTGAAAGCATCTGCTTTTCCTAAAAGAAGAGAAACAGTATGGAAGCTAGTGTGAAGGCAGTTCCCTGTTATGTGTTGCTATGCTCAACAGATCAGTCTGCTATAGGTGAGTTGTGGCCCCACCCCTATTTTACCCAGGAATGTCCATTATTTTTGAACAATTACTTTTTTATTTAAATTTATTGAAGCTCTGTGTCTTCCTGCTGGTTTGCACCCACCACCAACAACTCTCTCTCAGTAAACGCAGTGTTATTGTGAACAGAAATTGTTTGATTACATAATCACTTGCTTTTTAAACATGTACTGTCACTTGTCAGAAGTATTTTTTCCGAGAGAAATATGGCACCATTTGTTAACTTACTTTCTTTAATGTAGTTTCAGATTATGAATCATCCTTGCTGATACTGTATATCCCATTGAATTTATCTTCATGACTACTTTTTATCCAGTCATGCGATTTATTCCATTCCCATGCTACTGAACATACCCACCTCACTGTTAAGTAAACATCTATTCACAAAAAATGGATGAAAAGCTAAACTGAAACCTACTTACCAGCACACACAAAAAACCAAATATCACAATGACAGTAACAGTGCTGACAGGTGATAACCTAGTGCACTCGGAAATAATGATTTAACAATCCCAAATGCATTGAATGTTTCTTCTGAGAACTGAGTGTGCCGGGGATCAGGTGATTGAAATTATCACTCCAAGCAGGCCAAAGGCGAGTTTACAGATTGTTTACAGTGATGGCGAGAGGTGGGCTTGTCTATGAAATTGAAGTAATAATGTGTGAATCTGAATAGAACCGATTCACGCCCTGAAATGTTACTTTTCAAAGGCTGTGAAATGCACATTTGTATGCATGGGTAGGATTGGTATGTGTCTAGCAAATAATTTAATTCCCCGCAAAATATATTTACCTTTCAAACAAATGAATGACTGAATAAGAGCTACATTCAAATGATTTTTAATTACTGGACATCATCACACCTTTCCAGTAAAGTGGAATCATGTACCCCTAAGGAAAAATTTATGCTCAACTTTGTACGCCCAATGATTACATGTTAATTGCATCTGGAACAATTTAATATACAGTAATTTATTAATCAGTTTTAAATTATGGAAAGATGAATTAGTCTATTTACAATATAATTAAATAAATATGTATAATGCTTGTATTAACTTCGGCATACCCCTGACGTATCTTCATAAACACCCAAAAGTAGGGCTACCATCTTTAGGTGTGTATATCCTGGTTGTATACCACTATTTTGTAAGGAATAATGAAAGTACTACAAAAAATGGTTCAAATGGCTCTGAGCACTATGGGACTTAACATCTGAGGTCATCAGTCCCCTAGAACTTAGAACTACTTAAACCTAACTAACCTAAGGACATCACACACATCCATGCCCGAGGCAGGATTCAAACCTGCGACCGTAGCGGTCGCGCAGTTCCAGACTGAAGCGCCTTTAACCGCTTGGCCACACAGGCCGGCGAAAGTACTACAGACTGGTCTCATTCAGACGAATGAATGGATACCTCAGTCAACTGCAACACTTTAAGAGTGGTTTCAATTCAAAGTATGAATAAATGGTTTGACTGGCTGACAAACTGGCAGAGTGCTTTCGCTTGAAAAGAAATAATGAGTAGCTCAGTCAGTATGCAAAACTACAATGTTTTGATTGCTTTCATGTGCTTCCTCCAATAGACCAGATTCACTCGAAAGAATGAACGAATACGTCAATGAAAAACTACAACAAAATGAGTTGACTGTTTTCCTACAACTCACGGAATTGACTTGCTTCATTCAGTTGTTCCCACCACCACTAGTAATGGTCAACAGCTGTCAAGATTGTTTAGGGGCTTTGGACACTGGAGTGGCAGTTGTGTTTAATTTAATTATTTGACATACATTTTTTTTAAATAAATGAGTTTACATTTAGCACTGTTGTGCTTCAGATAATTTCCCATCTTCTAAGAGGAAGACAAGCCTAGCTGCATTCACCAATGCAAATTTTATTTAAGATATGAGGACAGAATATATGTTACATCCAAGCACCTACTGCTGGACATCCTCGAAAAATTAACTTCAAGCCAATGACTTAAAGTAGACTGTTTCAGCTTGCATGCCTATCAACAAACAGTTGGACGTTCATGGGCACAGGTAGCAAGCAGACGGCTGACCTGTGGTGTCTGTAATCATACTACAGCAACCAGGAGCCTGTAGGCAGAGGTGACCAAGTGGCTAGCAAAGCACTAAATGTGTGCAACAGGGCCACCAGGCAGGTAGCCTGTGAGTGATGGGCTGCCAGATGTGCCCGTCCTCTATGGAGCAATGCTGGAAAAGCCTAATTGAAAGTCACAATACACCAAGGAAGGCAGAGAGAGAGAGAGAGAGAGAGAGAGAGAGAGAGAGAGAGAGAGAGAGAGAGAGAGAGAGAGAGTACAAAACGAATGGTGCAACTACTGTAACTGTACTACTTCCCAGGTAACCCTCAACTGTACTGCAGAGTCAGCAGTGTCAAGATAATTATTTACATTGCTGTGGTCACATAATTATTTATCCCATCAAGGGGAAGGAAATCTGCCACAATTTCCAAGAAAGTACTGTCCCAGAACATGCCGAAATTGCGCCACTGTATTTTTTCCTATGTGTTCAGATGAAAAGGTACAAAAAGCTTTAACAACTGAAGTGATTGAATTTGTGTACACCACACTCTGGTAATGTAGTGAGAAATCTAGAGATGTGAAGTGAGCATTGTCACCTCCCCCTAAAAATTCAAAGCAGCGTCATCAGGCAAGGTGGTGCCTGGGGTGCTCATGGAGGGAGCGATTCAGCTCCACAGTGACATGTTTCCAACAAGTCTTCAAGATCACAGAAAGTTTAATGGCCAAATTCAATTGGGAATAGCTCGAGCATGTGCCATACAGCCCAGACATGTCACACTGTGACTTCCACGTGTTCAAATCCACTAAAAAACATTTCAGTGAGAAGCACTTCAGCTCAAACTACAAACTGAAGGACACAATGGAGGACTGGCTCCTATCCCCAACATAGGAATTTTGGGAGCATGGAATCCTTTGGCATGTAAAACAGTGGAGAAGTTGTGCTCAGGCTGCTGGTGATTATTTTGGGGAAAAAACCTTCAATTATACCCACAATGTTGTTTTGTACCTTTTTTTGAACACCCCTCACACATCAATTTGCTCAATTGTTCAGAAACTAGAGAATTTCAATACATTGCATTTCTTTGCTGTATCACCAGTAGCGTAGTCATAAATGACTAAGTTAACACAATTTTGTGGATGTGCCCCACTGGGCATAAAAAAAGAGTATAAATTTCCAGTCATCTTACCTGGAGAGGAGACAACTTCAAAGACCATGTCAGTGTCCTGACCCGATCTCAGTAACTGGACGGCAGCCTTAGACAGTCTACTGTTTCGAGAAAGTGGTGGTATACACAATGACTCCACAAGATTTAGCTGGAAATAAAAAATATTATTATTATATGCATGTTTATACGACACTATCATGAAATCTAAAAATGAAAGGAAGAAAGAGCTGTCTGATAACATCACAAATTGCAAATAGTAGTTTACTTGCAATTAAAACAATTGTAATGCAGTGAAATGTGATATTTGATCTAACAGTCATCAAAACGTAACAGACAGAGGTTAAATGATTAGAAGATATGAAATGGTACCAGGAGAAACACTTCTTGTAAACTCAGACTGTTGCTGAATAGTGAGTTACTTGCATGTCCCACGTCCCATTCTCATTATGATGTGGAATGAATCAGTTACTTCATCACTAGAATACACTACAAGAAAATTATGGAGGCCAGTAACAAGATTGTGATGTTTCATGAGTGGGAAAAAAAGGGCAAGAAAGGGAAATTTAGAGTAGGTATAAGGAAAACAAATATGCAGAATAAATGACAAGGGAATTAGCAGCAGCAGCAGCAGCAGCAGCAGCACTAAAAGGAGAGGGTAAAAATTATTAAACCTTAAAGCTTGTGGTACCAGTATCATTCCCTTCATATTTCATTTATCCATTTCTACTGTCAACTCTGGGAGATTAAACTACCTTAAATACCATCTCCTTCATAATCCATCTACCACCGCTTTTGGTGTCAACAGTGAAAGTGCTACACAAATCATACATCCCTGTGTCTTATTTCCTAACTAACCTACCTTGTACCCATGCTGTTTGGGAGTAGAGTGAAAATGCCCACTTGGATGACTATGATGATCTGCTGAATAATGAGCTGGATCAAGGAGCTCAAGGGCGAAGAGTGATCTCGTGAATGCTTCCCTTTGCACTAAGTCACATAGCTGAACCATAACTTCTTGCAAAGTCTCACGATGTGTCAGTAACTGCTGCAGGATCCCCGACTGCAACACAAAAATAAATGCAATTTTTTAAATTTCCTTCATTCTTGAAATATGTCAACCGTGTTAGTTGTTACATTTGGTACAGCCTCACGTTTAATTTTCATGATAGTTTTAAATATTGGAAATGAACTTATTTGTGAAGACAAAAAGCAGACAGTACCGAAGTAACTAATGAACTTAACACAAAGCCCATACATCAAACAAATCAACAATGAGAGCATATAAATGTGACTTAGCAGTAACAATTTTTTTCCCCTTTTTTACTGAATCTCTGAATTTCTATTTTCAACATTTCTATACCAGTTCCAAACTCACTGCAATATTACTACTCATTGTTATACAAAATCATACAGTGGAAATAAGTTTCAAATGTATTATCTGCAATATACGATAACGAAGCAACTGGAAGAGATGGAATGGCAGCATAGACAATAAAGTGGAGAGGGTAAACAACACGATCAAGATTCTCTGATATAAGAAGGGAGATGAGAGGGATGAAACATCTGCAGAGAAATATTGCAACTAGATATTGGCTGCAAAGCATTGTCAAAACTACCACTAAAGAAAGCAGAACAGATATACAGTATACTCGGTGAATATCAAGTGAGTCTTAGAAAGGCAAGAAGAAGCATGCAATGGATATTTACCCTTGAACGACCAATACATTATAGGATCTTAAAGAACAAAAAGGTGGTAGCAAACGTCCAAGATTATAAGAAATACACAATTCCATCAGCAGACAGATTCTGAAGGATCTTTAAGAACAGAGGATCATATGGCACTACACCAAGCTGTATATGGGAATTCTAACAGATGCATGGTGAAGGTGTGATTGAGAGGAGCACTATCTGAAGAGTTTGAGATCAAGAAAGGTGCAGAACATCAATTTGACTGTCACTAATTTTGCTAAACATGATGATAGTGGAAAGCAATAAACGATGAAATAAGAATGCAAAAGATGCACATATAGCCCAAATGGTCTGCCTAGCCTTTGCAGGCAGTGTACCAATAGACAGCAAGACAAAAGCAGACACAAGGAAACAACTCGACAATCTAAACAAGGTAGCCAGCAGAATGGCACAAGAATGGATCACATTAATGTTCTATACATGGTCGCTTTTAAAGAAGAGTTACACTTTCCTACAAGGCTAATTTGGGCACTACAATTCAGCTACACAATCAGAAGAACAATGCTTTGAAGTGCTGTATTGTTATCAATCATTCATTCATTCATTCAAAGTACTAAAAATCCTTAATACAAATTTAAAATCACTGCAAATGATCTGATTGCAACATACCGCCAATGCACACCACACACCATTGATGGACATAAAACACAAAGGTAGCACAACTAAAGCAATTAATATAATGTAATAACCAGATTGTTTGCAACTGATTTTTTGTTTATTCTTTCCAGTTGCACCAAAACATAACAAACCTTTGCACACTGAACATCTAGTGCTGACAATCTGACAGAGTGGTACTGCACTGTAACTGCAGATTTCAACTCTCCCAATAGAGCCTGCCACTGAAGTACGAACAGTTTCTTAAAGATTTAGTCTAAGTAAAAAGTATTTCCATTTGTCATAGGGATGTATTTCAGTAGTTTTAGTTACACAGAAACATACATTTTATCTACAAATTTAATCATGTTTAAGTACTAACAATACTACAAAAACTTGGCAATTTTTGGGAAGTAATTGGTATGAATATGGACAGAACCCCCCCATGAACCATGGACCTTGCCGTTGGTGGGGAGGCTTGTGTGCCTCAGCGATACAGGTAGCCGTACCGTAGGTGCAACCACAATGGATGCGTATCTATTGAGAGGCCAGACAAACGTGTGGTTCCTGAAGAGGGGCAGCAGCCTTTTCAGTAGTTGCAGGGGCAACAGTCTGGATGATTGACTGATCTGGCCTTGTAACACTAACCAAAACAGCCTTGCTGCGCTGGTACTGCGAACAGCTGAAAGTAAGGGGAAACTACAGCCGTAATTTTTCCCGAGGGCATGCATCTTTATTGTATGGTTAAATGACGACGACGTCCACTTGGGTAAAATATTTCGGAGGTAAAATACTCCCCCATTCGGATCTCCGGGCGGGGACTATTCAGGAGGACGTTGTTATCAGGAGAAAGAAACTGGCGTTCTATAGATCGGAATGTGGAATGTCAGATCCTTTAATCGGGCAGGTAGGTTACAAAATTTAAAAAGGGAAATGGATAGGTTAAAGTTGGATACCTGTATAGTGGGAATTAGTGAAGTTCGGTGGCAGGAGGAACAAGACTTTTGGTCAGGTGAATACAGGGTTATAAATACAAAATCAAATAGAAGTAATGCAGGAGTAGGTAGGTTTAATAATGAATAAAAAAATAGGAGTGCAGGTAAGCTATTACAAACAGCATAGTGAATGCATTATTGTGGCCAAGATAGACATGAAGCCCACACCTACTACATTAGTACAAGTTTATATACCAACTAGCTCTGCAGATGATGAAGGAATTGATGAAATTAATGATGAGAAAAAAGAAATTATTCAGATAGTGAAGGGAGATGGGTGACTGGAATTCGATAGTAGGAAAAGGGAGAGAAGGAAACATAGTAGGCGAATATGGATTGGGGGTAAGAAATGAAAGAGGAAGCCGCCTGGTAGAATTTTGCACAGAGCATAACTTAATCATAGCTAACACTTGGTTCAAGAATCATGAAAGAAGGTTATATACATGGAAGAAGCCTGGAGATACTAGAAGGTATCAGATAGATTATATAATGGTAAGACAGATATTTAGGAACCAGGTTTTAAATTGTAAGACATTTCCAGGGGCAGATGTGGACTCTGACCACAATCTATTGGTTATGAACTGTAGATTAAAACTGAAGAAACTGCAAAAAGGTGGGAATTTAAGGAGAAGGGACCTGGATAAACTGACTAAACCAGAGGTTGTACAGAGTTTCAGGGAGAGCATAAGGGAACAATTGACAGGAATGGGGGAAAGAAATACAGTAGAAGAAGAATGGGTAGCTTTGAGAGATGAAGCAACAGAAGACATTTTGAATTTAATTGATGAAAGGAGAAAATATAAAAATGCAGTAAATGAAGCAGACAAAAAGGAATACAAACGTCTCAAAAATGAGATCGACATGAAGTGCAAAATGGCTAAGCAGATATGGCTAGAGGACAATGTAAGGTTGTAGGGGCTTATCTCACTAGGGGTAAGGTACATACCGCCTACATGAAAATTAAAGAGACCTTTGGAGAAAAGAGAACCTCTTGTATGAATATCAAGAGCTCGGATGGAAACCCAGTTCCAAGCAAGGAAGGGAAAGCAGAAAGGTGGAAAGAGTATATAGAGGGTCTATACAAGGTCGACGTACTTAAGGACAATATTATGGAAATGGAAGAGGATGTGGATGTGGATGAAGATGAAATGGGAGATATGATACTCCTTGAAGAGTTTGACAGAGCACTGAAAGGCCTGAGTCGAAACAAGGCCCCGGGAGCAGACTACATTCCATTAGAACTACTGACAGCCTTGGGAGAGCCAGTCCTGACAAAACTCTACGATCTGGTGAGCAGGATGTATGAGACAGGTGAAATACCCTCAGACATAAAGAAGAATATAATAATTCCAATCCTACAGAAAGCAGGTGTTGGCAGATGTGAAAATTACTGAACTATCAGTTTAATAAGTCACAGCTGCAAAATACTTTAATAAGTCACAGCTGCAAAATACTTTAATAAGTCACAGCTGCAAAATACTTTAATAAGTCACAGCTGCAAAATACTTTAATAAGTCACAGCTGCAAAATACTTACACGAATTCTTTACAGACGAACGGAAATACTGGTAGAAGTTGACCTCGGGGAAGATCAGTTTCGATTCTGTAGAAATATTGGAACATATGAGGCAATACTGACCCTACGACTTATCTTAGAAGAAAAATTAAGGAAAGGCAAACCTACATTTCTAGCATTTGTAGACTTAGAGAAAGCTTTTGACAATGTTGACTGGAATATCCTCTTTCAAATTCTAAAGGTGGCAGGGGTAAAATACAGGGAGCGAAAGGCTATTTATAACTTGTACAGAAACCAGATGGCAGTTATAAAGAGTCGAGGGGCATGAAAGGGAAGCAGTGGTTGGGAAGGGAGTGAGACAGGGTTGTAGCCTCTCCCCAATGTTATTCAATCTGTATATTAAGCAAGCAGTAAATGAAACAAAAGAAAAATTTGGAGTAGGAATTAAAATCCATGGAGAAGAAATAAAAACTCACAGGTTCGCCAATGAAATTGTAGTTCTGTTTGAGACAGCAAAGGACTTGGAAGAACAGTTGAACGGAATGGACAGTGTCTTGAAAGGAGGATATAAGATGAACATCAACAAAAGCAAAACGAGGATAATGGAATGTAGTCGAATTAAGTCGGGTGATGCTGAGGGAATTAGATTAGGAAATGAGACACTTAAAGTAGTAAAGGAGTTTTGCTATTTGGAGAGCAAAATAACTGATGATGGTCGAAGTAGAGAGAGGATATAAAATGTAGAATGGCAATGGCAAGGAAAGCGTTTCTGAAGAAGAGAAATTTGTTGACATCGAGTAGAGGTTTAAGTGTCAGGAAGTCATTTCTGAAAGTATTTGTATGGAGTGTAGCCATGTATGGAAATGAAACATGGACGATAAATAGTTTGGACAAGAAGAGAATAGAAGCTTTCGAAATGTAGTGCTACAGAAGAATGCTGAAGATTAGATAGGTAGATCACGTAACTAATGAGGAGGTATTGAACAGAATTGGGGAGAAGAGAAATTTGTGGCACAACTTGACAAGAAGAAGGGACTGGTTGGTAGGACATGTTCTGAGGCATCAGGGGATCACCAATTTAGTACTGGAGGGTAGTGTGGAGGGTAAAATCATAGAGGGAGACCAAGAGATGAATAAACTAAGCAGATTCAGAAGGATGTAGGTTGCAGTAGGTACTGAGAGATGAAGAAGCTTGCACAGGATAGAGTAGCATGGAGAGCTGCATCAAACCAGTCTCAGGACTGAAGACCACAACAACAAACAATGGACAGAACAAGAGGAAAGACGGGAATAAGTTGTGGGACTGAACTCAGGGTAAAACTAAAAATCTTTTAAAGGCTTGTAAAATTTTTAGAGGTATGAGAATTGATTCTGATAGAGATTGGCCTATTCATATATAACTGAGAAGTGGTACTAATCAGTAAGTTTTGTCATTTTCGTGCATACAGTTCGAAGTATAAATCGCCTTCTGATGTGTTTTTGTCCCATTTGAACCAGATATTAATATTTCTTTTTATTTTTCCATTGATGTATGAAGTTCGTTTCAATTGATTATTTCATTTTTATTTACATACATTTGAACACAGAAGTATGACACAAAATTCTACATTGCACATAAATTATTTAATTTTGTAGTCATCTAGGCCCATTGCATCATATATGTCATAGAATGACATCATGAGACCAAGATGCTATCACAAAATGTCATTATGAAATAATCTTTCATACTTTCACAACAGCATAAATAATGCTCCAGCAAATGTTTAACACCTACCATAACTTCTACATCAAAGGAGCAAACTTATACAATAGTGTGACAGCAATTGAGACACAGACGTCATATGGATACCGAGATCACCTGATGTTTTTAGCAAACCATAATTCTATAAAACATTAAATTATCTACTTAAAAATTTGAAATATTGTACCAAACTATGTACTTTCCACAGATAACCTATAGATGGCAGTCACGCTGAAGGCCTATAGTAGTAACACGGGAGTGTCTTTGTCACGGAACTTACGTCGTCATCATTTCATCATCATTGACTCGCAATTCGCCGAAGTAGCATCAACTAAAAAGGACTTGCAATACGGCGGCCGAACATCCTCGCATGGGGCCTCCCGGCCAACAACGCCATATGATCATTTCATTTCTTAAAGATTAAAATTTGTTGTTGTTGTTGTTGTTGTTGTTGTTGTCTTCAGTCCTGAAACCGGTTTGATGCAGCTCTCCATGCTACTCTATCCTGTGCAAGCTGATTCATCTCCCAGTACTTACTGCAACCTACATCCTTCTGAATCTGCTTAGTGTATTCATCTCTTTGTCTCCCTCTATGATTTTTACCCTCCACGCTGCCCTCCAATGCTAAATTTGTGATCCCTTGATGCCTCAGAACATGTCCTACAAACTGGTCCCTTCTTCTTGTCAAGTTGTGCCACAAACTCTCCTGCTCCCCAATTCTATTCAATACTTCCTCAATAGTTAGATGTGATCTATCCATCTAATATTCAGCATTCTTCTGTAGCACCACATTTCGAAAGCTTCTATTCTCTTATTATCCAAACTATTTATCGTCCATGTTTCACTTCCATACACGGCTACACTCCATACAAATACTTTCAGAAATGACTTCCTGACACTTAAACCTATACTCGATGTCAACAAATTTCTCTTCTTCAGAAACGCTTTCCTTGCCATTGCCAGTATACATTTTATATCCTCTCTACTTCGACCATCATCAGTTATTTTGCTCTCCAAATAGCAAAACTCCTTTACTACTTTAAGTGCCTCATTTCCTAATCTAATTCCCTCAGCATCACCCGACTTAATTCGACTACATTCAATTATCCTCATTTTGCTTTTGTTAATGTTCATCTTATATCCTCCTTTCAAGACACTGTCCATTCCGTTCAACTGTTCTTCCAAGTCCTTTGCAGTCTCAAACAGAACTACAATTTCATTGGCGAACCTCTGAGTTTTTATTTCTTCTCCATGGATTTTAATTCCTACTCTAAATTTTTCTTTTGTTTCATTTACTACTTGCTCAATATACAGATTGAATAAAATCGGGGACAGGCTACAACCCTGTCTCACTCCCTTCCCAACCGCTGCTTCCCTTTCATGCCCCTCGACTCATAATTGCCATCTGGTTTCTGTACAAATTGTAAATAGCCTTTCGCTCCCTGTATTTTAGCCCTGCCACCTTTAGAATTTGAAAGAGAGTATTCCAGTCAACATTGTCAAAAGCTTTCTCTAAGTCTACAAATGCTAGAGATGTAGGTTTGCCTTTCCTAATCTATTTTCTAAGATAAGTCGTAGGGTCAGTATTGCCTCACGTGTTCCAACATTTCTGCAGAATCCAAACTGATCTTCGCCGAGGTCGGCTTGTACCAGTTTTTCCATTCACCTGTAAAGAATTCGCAATTTGTACCAATATGTATAATTCTTGAAGAATATTGTGTTGGTACTTTTGACAGTAGTTTTGTAAGTGTAAACAGAGATGGTGCAAGTTATTTAGCTCAGTTCTGTGGGGAAAAGTAATATCTGCTACATAAAATTAAATCAACTAATGTGAATAATGAAAAATCTGAAGAGATTAATTCAAAAATGACCAAAATCACCAATTCCACTTGCGGTATAAAAAAAAATAAAAAATTTAAAAAAATGATCTGGCACTATTGTGCTTCCTCTTACCAAATATCTTTTTAAAAAACATTATAACATTAACAGAAATTCCAGGATGGAGCAGTATGTAAAATAAGGGAGAGGCGACCATTCACCGAAGACGGGATAGATAGAAATTACAGGATGGAGCAGCATGTAAAATAAGGGAGCTAGGCGACCATTCATCCAATAGGGGAACATTGTGTGGAGCCCAGAAAGACATAACAGAAAACAGCATTCACACTAATTTCAAGCACTAGCTCCCTTTCTAGCAAAAATTCTCGCATTGACACACACACACACACACACACACACACACACACACACACACACACACACACACACAACCATAACCATGGGAGTGTGCGTTTGGGTGTGTGTGTGTGTGTGTGGGGGGGGGGGGGGGGGGGGGGCAGTGTGTACTTTTGCTGAAAAAGAGCTGGTGCTTGAAGGCGAGTGTAAATGCTGTTTTCTGTTACATGTTTCTGTGTTACACACATTGGTCGATTTAAAAAAACTTGCAGTATACCCAATATGTTAGCATAAGTTGCACTTACAACTGAAGTTTGAACGTATGTTCAGTATTCGAGAAGAGGATGAGCATTCCATGATTTGGTTATTTGGATCGTCTATTGGTGTACGTCTTTTATGTACTAAATTACTTTTACTTTGAGCCCCATTTCTGATAATCAGTTTGTCTTATGAAATTACTCTTACATTCAACAACAGGGAAGGGATAAATTGGTACTCACCACATAGAGAGTAGAAGACTCCCTCCCAAACACACACACACACACACACACACACACACACACACACACACAGTTTTTGGAGGGGGGATAGTGGAGACAACCGTATCTCGGCACTTGGGGTGCCGTTCCCGGAGACAGTGACCACATGTGAGTTGTGCTTGGAGGACTCTGTGCAAAAGCTTAAACGTTGAGCATTCTTCTTCATTATGCCGTTCCATGATTCAACGTTCCCTAACACAATATAAGCAGCAATCTATCCTTTCCATATTATTATTATTCCATCCTGGGCTAACCATTGTTTAATCTTACAGTCAACCATTCAGGCTGTCTTTTTCTGCTGTCTGATAAGTTAACAATATGGAATTATGATTAGAGTTTCTCAAATATAACTTTGTAAAATAACACAAAGACTTCCTACTCAAGAAAAGTTAAAACAAACTAGCTTAATCACTTCATTTAATTTGTACAAAAAAATGCAACCATATTTCTACTGTAATCAAGTTCCTGTTGACTAATCTGTTTATTTTAGTTCTTAAAATAATTCTATAATTATGACTGAAGGTTGAAAATGCTCATTGGTCAGTTTTAAGTACTACTGTGCATGATACTGCACACACTCACCACTTTGGAAGTTCCAACTTTAAAGCAAAATTTGAATTCATGCCATTCCAATCTATCATCAAGGGCAGCTGTTACTTCTTCCAGCCTCATAAGAAATATAGGCAGTTCCTCTATTAACTGCTCCAGGTTGCGAGCCACAGATCGTACTTTGTTGGCACTAGTCATTTCATTGAAACTCTCCCTGAAAAAGAAGAATATCACCCAGTCACACAGCAGTGGAACAAAAATTACACACTTTGAAGGAACACAATCTTTTCTCGTGTCATTAGCTGTAAACTAGATTCAGAAACAAATGATTTGTAAAAGTAATCAGAAAATAAACTACATTAAGATATACTGACTGGTAACTTTATTACATGCAAGCTTCATAAAATATAATTATGAGAAACTGAATCGGAAACACCTTAACAATGTGTCGAACTTTTTCTCCTTGCAGCAGTGAATTTTGATTCACATGTCTCAAGCCTACATACAGGAGACATCACAAATTATTACTGCAACTCACTCGTTCATTCACATAAAATTGTGGCAAATGAGAGAGTGCCCCCCGCCCCCTTTTTTTTTTACACATATAATGGTTATCAAAGTTTACTTTACATTAAAAGGTTAATAATACACAACATTATTCTTCTTAAATTACCATCGTGAACTCTTCAGTATTAACAGCTCTGTTCAAAAATGTTATCACCTTTTAATCTATAAATTTCCTTTCCTGTATACTGGGGAGACAGAACACCTAATGCTAATTTAATTCCAGTATAAAAATTATGTTCTGTTAATATAAGAAGACAATTTCACAGAAGTATAGGAACCAGGTTGTTTAAAGTTCTGGGTTTTAACACACTTTACACAACAGAAAGATTTTCTCAGGCTTGGACAGTACAGATTTCATAGTATGCATATTTGCTATCCTTCATCAGAATACCATTCGTGCTTAACAGAATCAACAGCAGTTAACCTTGAAGAAGGTTCGGTGGAGTGTTATGGTGCCACTCAATTTCAATAAGTCAATGCTGCCTTTTTAAGACATTCAGGAGTAATGAGAAAATTTGCTAACGGGCTAAATATTAAAATTTGTAAGATGTTACAGGGGCACAAAGAAGTAGGCATGATTTGCCTTAAGGTCCCAGCATAACTTAAATAAATAAATAAGAATGGAAGCTGAGATATCAAGACCATTAACAGTTCAGACCATTAACAGTTCAGACCATTAACAGTTACCAACACATACCATCACAGGCCTAAATTCTATAATGCTGACAAAAGAAATGCATGACCACAAATGTGTTCAACACACCTATACAAAAAATTATTGCTGCTCATTAGTCCAGAAAATTAATTTGTATTCTCAATTCATATTCTCAGAGTCCAGTAATAGGATATTAATGACAAAGTCAAAAGCTAGCCCACTTGACATCATTATTATAATTCAAGTGTCTTTACCAATGACGCATACTAATGAAGATGAAACAGGAAACATTTATAATAATCCCACTGAAGAATTAATGGAAATGAGAAAAAAACTAAAAACAATGTTATTCTAATGGGTGATTTTAATGTGTTGGTAGGCATACAAGAGAACCACAAGTGACCTGTCAAGTTTGGCTTGAGAATTCAAGTGGCGAGAAAATATTACAATTTTGTGAACAAAACACATCATGAAGCTCCAAAGGGAAGATGCTAAATGTGGAAGACACTTGGTGGTAATGGGAAACCGATTATACAGGGTGTTACAAAAAGGTTCAGTCAAACTTTCAGGAAACATTCTTCACACACAAAGAAAGAAAATATGTTATGTGGACATGTGTCCGGAAACGCTTACTTTCCATGTTAGAGCTCATTTTATTACTTCTCTTCAAATCACATTAATCACGGAATGGAAACACACAGCAACAGAACGTACCAGCATGACTTCAAACACTTGGTTACCGGAAATGTTCAAAATGTCCTCCGTTAGCGAGGATACATGCATCCACCCTCCGTCGCATGGAATCCCTGATGCGCTGATGCAGCCCTGGAGAATGGCGTATTGTATCACAGCCGTCCACAATACGAGCACGAAGAGAGTCTACATTTGGTGCCGGGGTTGCGTAGACAAGAGCTTTCAAATGCCCCCATCAATGAAAGTCAAGAAGGTTGAGGTCAGGAGAGCGTGGAGGCAATGGAATTGGTCCACCTCTACCAATCCATCAGTCACCGAATCTGTTGCTGAGAAGCGTACGAACACTTCAACTGAAATGTGCAGGAGCTCCATCATGCATGAACCACATGTTGTGTCGTACTTGTAAAGGCACATGTTCTAGCAGCACAGGTAGAGTATCTCATATGAAATCATGATAACATGCTCCACTGAACGTAGGTGGAAGAACATGGGGCGCAATCAAGACATCACCAACAATGCCTGCCCAAACGTTCGCAGAAAATCTGTGTTGATGACATGATTGCACAATTGCGTGTGGATTCTCGTCAGCCCACACATGTTGATTGTGAAAATTTACAATTTGATCACGTTGGAATGAAGCCTCATCCGTAAAGAGAACATTTTCACTGAAATGACGATTGACACATTGTTGGATGAACCATTCGCAGAAGTGTACCCGTGGAGGCCAATCAGCTGCTGATAGTGCCTGCACATGCTGTACATGGTATTGAAACAACTGGTTCTCCCGTAGCACTCTCCATACAGTGACGTGGTCAACGTTACCTTGTACAGCAGCAACTTCTCTGACGCTGACATTAGGGTTATCGTCAACTGCACAAAGAATTGCCTCGTCCATTGCAGGTGTCCTCGTCATTCTAGGTCTTCCCCAGTCACGAGTCATAGGCTGGAATGTTCCATGTTCCGTGCTCCGTGCTCCCTAAGACGCCGATCAATTGCTTCGAACGTCTTCCTGTCGGGACACCTTCGCTCTGGAAATCTGTCTCGATACAAACGTACCGCGCCACGGCTATTGCCCCGTGGTAATCCATACATCAAATGGGCATCTGCCAACTCCACATTTGTGAACATTGCACTGACTACAAAACCACGTTCGTGATGAACACTAACCTGTTGATGCTACGTACTGATGTGCTTGATGCTAGTACTGTAGAGTGATGAGTCGCATGTCAACACAAGCACCAAAGTCAACATTACCTTCCGTCAATTGGGCCAACTGGTGGTGAATCGAGGAAGAACAGTACATACTGACGAAACTAAAATGAGCTCCAACATGGAAATTAAGTGTTTCCGAACACATGACCACATAACATCTTTTCTTTATTTCTATGTGAGGAATGTTTCCTGAAAGTTTGGCCGTACCTTTTTGTAACACCCTGTATAATAGTGACACACAGCTACAGGAATCAAGTAAAATGTACTCACTGTTACCCTGGCGCTAATATAGATAGTAACCACTTGTTGTGGGAAGATATAATATCAAATTTAAGAAGCACTAGCTGAAATATCCAACGAAATGGGCAATATATAAACTGATGGAAGCAGAGGTTGCGCAAGAATTTACTAATACAAGAATGGAATCAGACAGAAAAAACCAGCTTGGATGATACCAAGTCAAATATGACAGTCGAATTAGGAATAATGAAAACAGGACCTTGGATGATCCCAGAAATAACTGAACTCACTGACAAAAAGTGACAAAAAGAAAAGACTTGAAGTGCCTGGATCAATATAAACCATTCAAAAAAACATAATAACAATGTGCTGTTCAAAGAAAAGTGGCTGGGCAAAATTAGCAAATAAATAGAACACGACTTTAAGTATGGGGAACAAGATGAAGCTTATTTGAAGATTAAACTGTTGCAGCACAGACAGAACCATGAGTAACATAGTGAGAGATAAAAATGGAACATTGCTGTTTGACATAGGAGATTTAAGTGACAGGAGCCTGTACAGATATGCTAAAACAAAGTTTACATGAGGTTACTGAAGATGAAAAACTGATTGAAAACAATAAAGGACCACTGATAACGAAAGAAGAGATCCACCTTGCACTAAACAGGTTAAAATCAAATAAAGCACTGGGTGTAGATGACATCCTTGCAGAAGTCTTACAACACAGTTGTGTACTGTGTTATCTAAATGTTATATGGGAGGAATCACACTAGCTGACATAAGAAAAAGTCGAACTATTGCATTACCCAAGATAGCAGGTACAAAGGACTGTCTTAGATATAGAATACCAGCTCTTCAGCCACCTGCATTAAAAGTATTACTGTCAATGGTTAAAGAGGGGACTGAAAAGAAAATAGACTGGAACTTAGCCAATCATCAGTTCGGCTTGAGATCGGGAAAGGAACAAGCAAGGCAATATTGACACAACATCAAATTTTGAAAAGGAAATTAGAAGTAAACAGGAAAACATATATAGTATTTATTGAGCTGCAGGGTGTAT
The DNA here is from genome assembly GCF_021461385.2 of Schistocerca piceifrons. Lineage (NCBI taxonomy): Eukaryota > Metazoa > Arthropoda > Insecta > Orthoptera > Acrididae > Schistocerca > Schistocerca piceifrons. The sequence continues at coordinate 536,841,207 of NC_060138.1, forward strand.
ACGCGGACAAGGAAAAAATTTCCCGGTTAAAAATACACTTTATACTGGACGAGTTAAGTGACATTATACTTTCCCTCGGAACTGTAAAACGTATCAACCCTTTGAATGGTTATGGTTTTATATACTGGCGTAGAATTTCCCGGCACTTTAGAAAATAAAACTCACGGGGGGAGGGGAACACGTTTTGGAAAGACCTTTGATGTGTAATAACATGTACGGTGCTTATTTTCGTACTACAAAAGTATAAATTCAAATTCCACCAATCACCGCACATTACTTTCCGAAGCATTGAAATTGAGATTGTGATGCACTTTTGTAAGCCAGTCATAGCTCATGGCACATGATCTCGCCAGTTGATGACAGCGGATAGTCAGAGCATAGGACACATGATGTAGTCAGCCAATAGCAACATCTCTGTTAAGTAGTGCAAACACACAAACAGCAAAAGCTAATCATAATTAACATACAGAGTGTCGCAACAAGAAAAGCATAGCTTTCACTAAGCTTCCACATATAATGTTGATACTTTTTGCGCGTGTTGCACTTTAAGATGTATCACACAAATGTGCCAGTAAAATTTTTAATAACACCTAAATGTCCGATCTTCTGGGCTCTAAATTCTTCTAAATGGCTTATCATCAAAGAGTTATTTTTTAAATGAGAGTCAAATGCTCTGAGATTAAGAAATTCATTGTACATTCTCACACTTATTTCATTTTGCGTAAAAGGAAGTATACTTTGTTAGTAACACTTTTCAAACCGCCATTCCAAACATTTTCCAGCGACCTGTTAGCAATAGGTTTGTTTCAGCAGTCGCCAGAGCACGCCAGACCACGGGCGTAACCGCGCTTGTGCAGCTACGACGACATAGGAAGCCCGTATTTTTGTATGTGTAAAACATTAAAAGGCATTACATTATGTCATAAAAGAAACAAGACATCAGAGGATACTCCAAGGGCATCAGAATTTCGTGAACCATACTAAAGTGCCCACTCGCATGTCCAGATTCCCAATGAAGTAAGATTAAACCTGATATTAAGCTTTTCAATGTGGTTTTCTGGATGCAAATTCTCTTGGAGTACCAGCACTGTATTATCTCATGTTTGGCTCTTTATTATGGCATAATGCCATACGTACTAGTAGATGAAAATGTGCACTTGAAATGCAGTGAACACTTGAAACTAGCCAATAGTGTGGAATTAAACACTTCGTTTCAAGTAAATTGACTCCCTCAGCAGAAAAGATTAATAAAAGCCAAATTTCTTTACTTGCTGTTTTGTGTAACATAAAATTACATAGAGTGTACATAAAACCTGTAAAGACAAGAGATATGCAAGACAGTACACATTTCTTTAATCCATAGGTCCTAGCATTCCCCTCCCTCCACCCCCCCGCCCCCCCTCCACCCTGTTATGTTGCTACAGCTTTACATGGCATGCTTTCCTTTCCATGAAAGCTACATGAAAAATCGAAATGTCGCTGTATAATACTGAAAAAACTGTTAATACAAATAGTACCCACGACTGGTGGGGTTTCTCGATCTGATTACATTTATTTTGTAACTGTCTGCTAGATAAACCAAAACAGGCCTTTCTAATAGTACAGCAATTTTAACACACGCCAAATAAACAAGACTGTTTTGGCACAAAAGGTCATTTTTATACCACGACAGAACATAATTCATGAAGTACCAATATCAAATGGCTACTAGCCCTACTACAAGCAAAAAGCTTTATGTTAGGTAGCAGTTTCAAATTTCATTCATACACTCCAGTTTCTCAAGCATGAGATCGAAAAGTAGTAGTACGAAATTTTCAAATAAATTTGGAATAATCATATTCATTCACGATTTGTGTGATATCCCCGTTTCTTCTACTTCCTCGTTTTAACAAACAATCTTGTCATCCCTAATTCTGTAACTATTCCTGTCATTGACAAAACTTATTCTCTGGTTAACTTTACTAACCCTGCCACAATCATCAGTTTAGTTATCCTGCAATTACTCTCCAGTTAAGTGTTATTACGTGTTCATGTAACGTGTTTTCCACGCTACTCCCAGAATAGAACTTAAGCGGCTGCTGGCCGGGGACTGTACAACTGGCCCTTACTAGTGTAGCAATGTGACCAAAAATTTCCTGTCAAAATTTCATTGTCTTGGATACTCCGAGAAAATAGTATGTAATCTTTCTTACCTGTTATTCCTGTTAGTCATTTATTTCCACGCTGGTAGTCTAAATTTATGAATTTTGCTAGTAATTATGAAAATACTGATCATTCACAAACTCAGTGAACCACATAAACAAACAGCAATTGGCATTCATCCGTTTGGTTTTATTCTGCTCAGCTTGTATAGCCCCATCCCTCTTTGTGGGCAGGACAGTTTATTTCTAGATGCAACAAGGATTCCCATCAGAGACATCACGTACACTATGCACGCATTCAGAAATCAACTTGCAAGGATAGTCCCAAAAGTGAGATCTCCTATTTTTTTTATAAGTACATAGACCTGTTTATTTCTACAATGGTTTACATCAGTTTACAGCTTGAACATTTAGCTATTTTTCAACATAATCACCATTTCTATCGATGCATTTTTGTAGACGCTGTGGCAGTTTTTGTATGCCCATGTCATACCAGCTCACCACCATGCTGTTCAGAAAGTTATGAACCTCTTCTTTCACCTCGTTGTTGGAGCTGAATCGCTTTCCGGCCAAATGTTCTTTTAATCTAGGGAACAGGTGATAGTCAGGACTATAGGGTGGATGGGTGATTATGTTCCACTGAAATTTTTGCAAGAGAGTAACGGCTTGCTGAGCGATGTGTGAGCGAGTGTTGTCATGGAGAATGTTTACACCCTTGCTCAACATTCCTCTTCTCCGGTTCTGGATTGTCCATTTGAGTTTTTTCAGAGTCTCTCAGTACCTGTCAGCATTAATTATGGTCCCAGTGATTCACCTCCAATGACGAGTGAAAGAAGAGGTTCATAACTTTTTGAACAGCATGGCAGCAAGCTGGTATGATGTGGGCATACAAAAACTGCCACAGTGTTTACAAAACACTGCGCATGCGTGAATCTGGCAGCTTTGATGCACCAGTAAAATTTTTCCAGGTAGCATCTGGCTGCTTGCTGCCACTACTTCATAGCCCAAGGTCACATTTCTGCAGCCAGAAGTGAGAGAAGGTAGTAGTCATACGCGACTCAACTGTGCACGGGCACGAGCCCACTCGTAAGTGATCAAACGAATCTAATGTAAACAGTTGTGACGTCATGCTAATCAGAGGCAATTTGTTGTTACAAAGCACTGCATAGTCTTCTTATAGCCTTTGACACAGTTTGCTGTTGGCAGATGCTTGTATGAACACTGAGTTTTGTTACTGTATATGGGGCATTTCCTTTGCAATTTAAGTTTTGTTTTTGTTTTTTCTCTCATTCATGTTTTATTGCTGCAGTATTATTCTGCAGTAGTGGGATATAATAATATCCTTTGTTACAGTATCAGTTCTTATCAGTCAAAATCACAAAAATGCAACTGAAAACTCAAACAATGAAAAATTCCCGGGTTTTTCCCAGTTTTCTCCCGGATGTAAAAATTCCTGGATTTTTCCTGGTTTTCTCCCAGATGTCCCGGGTCATATACACCCTGTAAGAGAAAGTCGAACTATTGCATTACCCAAGATAGCAGGTACAAAGGACTGTCTTAGATATAGAACACCAGCTCTTCTGCCACCTGCATCAAAAATATTACTGTCAATGGTTAAAGAGGGGATTAAAAAGAAAAGACTGGAACTTTGCCAATCATTAGTTTGGCTTCAGATCAGGGAAAGGAACAAGCAAGGCAATATTGACACAACATCAAATTTTGGAATGGAAATTAGAAGTAAACAGGAAAACATATGTAGTATTTATTGACTTAGGAAAAGCATTATATGTGGTTGACTGAAAAAGTATGTCATTTACTGACCTAGTGAAAGCGTTTGATTTGGTTGATGGGAACTATCATTTAAGGCAAGGACAATTTGACTGGAAGAACAGCCAACTAATTTTGACTACACGCAAAAGTCAAAGTACTGCACTAGATATTAATGATGACAAGAAAAAAGCAGAAATCAGGAGGGCAATTGGACAGTGGTGTCCTCTATTGCCTTATTTAATGTGTTCATTGAGGAGATAGTAACAATAACGAAACGAGAGATGACTGGAATCAAAATTCATGGTATGCAGATTTACTGCCTCAGATTCGCACACTCACAGAAAGAACTAAATCAAGGGATAACCAAACCGAAAATAAATACTAAGAAGACAAAAGTCAAACAATGGAAAATCCAGGATGGAATGTAACAATATCAAAAAAAGGAAACTTGCTACTCACCATATAGTGGAGATGCCGAGTCACAGATAGGCACAGCAAAAAGCCTCTCACAATTAAAGCTTTTGGCCATTAAGGCCTTCATCAACAATAGATGACACACACACACACACACACACACACACACACACACACACACACACTGCAGTCTCATGCAACTGAAACCACACTGCCAAGAACGATAAAAGTCATAGTTATAGGTGAGAAAGGAGGTGAACATAAGACTTACATAAAAACAGCCAGTGAGCAACATGTGGAAATAAACGAATTTTGCTATTTCTGTAGCACTGTGGAGGAAAACAACAAGTATCTCAAGGAAATCAAGAGAGGAATACCAGTGGCCAAGAATGCTTCCCATATAAGAATAATCTTTTGCTTAAGAAACATATAAGTATCTAACTAAGGAAAGACTTGTTAAGACCTTTGCATGGAATGTTCTGACATACAGACAGTAAAACAAATGAGATGGTACTATGAAAAAAAAAAAAAAAAAAAAAAAAAATCACTGGACACTTGATCACATGTGATATTCTTCTGTAAAAGATCTTCAAAGGCAAAGTCTTAGAGCAAAAAATTAGGGGACAACTGAAAACATTTATTTAAAAATATAACCTGTGAAATAGAATGATGTTATACATGAAGATGAAAATGACTGCTGAGAAGAGAAGGCTGAGCCTTTTAGAAAAGAAGAAGAAGGAGGAGGAGGGGGAGGAGGAGGAGGAGGGGGAGGAGAAGAAGAAGACAGTCCAGTGCCAGCATTACACCTTTCCTTTTGCTGACTGCAAGAGACAGCTAACAGACAGTGGAAAAGCAGCTTTTGTACATCACAGTAAGGAGATGATTCTGAATGGCATGGTATTTCAAAAAATGATGAATTATTGTTATTAATAATCCAGCACTGCAAAAGCAAATAATCACTAAACTGAGTACCTAAGAACATTTGTTTGTTTGTTCTCCCTACATATTACTTTATATATTGCTATATTTTCATGTTATCTACTTACTTCTTTTGTAGAAGATGAACTAAACTGAAAGTTATTCTCTGATGAAAATTTCTCAGTTTGCTAAGTTCTCTTCTGTACAAAACCTGTAAAATATGAAGTGTCTATCATAAAAACTGATATCCAGAAAACAGAAGAAAAGATAATAAATACAGTTCACTTACATTTTTCAAAGATTTAGTGAGTACTTCACCAACTTTTTCCTTCTGACTTTTTGGGTTTTCTGATGGAGAAAGAACAGTTATAATATGTTCCAGGGCTGATTTCACTTGTACTACTAGTGTAGAAACAGTATCCAAAATAGTTTCAATCTGTGTGCAAGAAGAAACCAGAATGAAGTTAGATAACTCACCATATTCTCTATCTGCAATATAACAGTGACTTACAATTTATCTTACACATACTCTCATTAACACAGTTTTATAAGTCCTTTATAGGTTACTTATTCATTTAGTATACAACTATTTCTATCATTTTCATCATGTTCCATACTAATCTATAATTTTGGAAACAATATTTTAAAAATTTTAAAATTTATCTAGATGATTTTTTAACACCAAATTTTCGCATATTTTTAATATTTTGTAGCACTTTGTGTGCAAAATACTTTTGCTCCTTAGATTTTATACAGAGTATCTTAATTCAAATTCAGCATACCTTGGCAATTCTTGACAGACCATGTCACACATTTCAGTTTTCAGCTAGAACACACATTCATACTAAAGGTACTTAGTTGACATAAGATATTTTATGTACAAAACAAATTACAAGCCTATACATCCGCCAAGTAGAGAGTATATACCAAAACCCATTTAAAATCTTATTTGAACAAACCAAATTCTGTTATTTAGTTACTACTGCATATTTTTTAAAAAGCAAAACTGAACTTAAGTTCCAAGGAAAATTTGTATTAAATAGGATGACAATGACTGGAGTCCAAAGCACATTCAAAAATCAAGATACATACAAGGGTGTTAAAACACTATTTGGGTTTCAGTGTAGCTTCAAATGTGGTAGAATATATGCCCTCACCTAATTAACAGTGATTTCCATTTTGAACTAATTACTGGCTCTAGTATGATAATAACTGTGACATTAACCTCAGGCACAAGATAAGTAGCGACTTCCTGTCGCTGGCTGGGTGACATACTGCTGAAAGTTGATTTTACACCTTGCAGGAAACGTTGCAGCTGGCTCATGAAAACCGGTAACCGCGACTTCGCATAGCGGATGATTTCATGCCGTTCCTCACGTGAGAGTTCAGCCTTGCGCTTTGTGAAAAGATCACAAAGCAACAACAATTTTGCACCAGCTGGGGAAAAAATCCCACATTAGTTCTGTTACAAAATGTATTCTTGTGCCAGTTTACACAACAAACAACAAGAACACAGTTACATAATAGATATGTTCCTCTATAAATCCTATCTGGTAAGTGCCCTGACTGACAAGTAATACTCCATAATCGGCTGAACCAGTGTTTAATAAGCCACTTTTGTGTATGAACTACACTTCCTTAGAACTCAGACAATCCACTGCAAATCACTCACGACAAATATTCCCAGGTATTTTATGGCTGCTACTGTATCCAGAGATTTATTTTCAACAATGCAATGAAACAAACACAGGTCTTCACAACTGTGTAAGCACGATGTATTACATGCCAACAACCTGTCCCTGCACCAATCATCAATCCTCTGCAGTTTTTATTACATGAAATAGTTTTCTGTCTTCAAAAATTTTCTGTATACAGCAGCAACACATGTGAATAGCCTTACAGACCTTCCTACTTTATTCACTGGATCATTTTTGAGTTTTGTATGTATGAGGTAGTTCTGAATACAGTTACAAAGCCGACAGCTATTTCCCTCGAAGATATCTGGGGTTAATTTCATGTCAGTGCAACACAGAAAGCAACATTTTCTACCAGAGCATCGCGGATTTCTTTCAAATTTGGTGGATACAATTATCCAGATGGAAAACTACCAATTTGCAGAGGTATAAAGGTCTTGTGAAGAAAGTTAAAGGTCTGAAAAATTTGGAAATAGTGTGAAATTTATGAGTTTCTCTCTCAACATAAATGACTATAATTCTGGTCCTAATCCAGATATAGCAATGAACATTATATAATTGAAAAAATAATGAGTACAGCTTCATGTTGATACGCAACATGGTAGGTTTCTAAGAATCTCCACATCCAAGGTGATACTGAATCCTCAAAACACCCAAGTTCAGAAAATATATTGTATTGCCACAGTAAGCTACTATAAACATGGTAAATATCAACATGGTACATCAACGCATCATGCCCAAAAATTTATTTTGTCGGGAACAGCACACTATCAAATAGCACAATAAATATGAAAAGCAAACTATTAAAAACTACAAGTCATAAGTAATTACTGCAGTGATATTACATCCCATTTACGGTGTAGCTTCAAAGAAAAGGCAATAAAAATTGGTTGCATCTCGTTTCACAAGTCTCCAATAATTAAATTGTTAATGTTCACCTTATCTGATATAGGGAGAGAGTACTTTCTTCCAGCCGATATCACTGGATCAGTCTTGTGAGAATGTCACATCTTCTGATAACCAAAGTGTCTGGTATGGCAGAAAACACACAAGTCGTAGAGATGATCCACGTAAATGCAGGAAGCTGGTCCGCACTTCATTTGCTTCTCCACAAGTCTACAAGACTTATGCAACCCACAAATGAATGTCAAACACATATGTCTGTTAACAGCATTTCTTTCCACATAGCAATCACTGACTGTCCACCGAAGAATGCAATATTTACACCAGGATATGTATCTTTGAGACATGCATACAATTCCTTAAGATTGTGCAACCCTAGCTGCCTCTGCTTATGTATGCCAATTCCATTTTCTTTCACAGACACAGTCTTCCACAGGAGACATGGGCGATGTGTCTGCGTCCATAGGAGAAGGAGGCGAGTAGAGTTGCTCCGACAGATGATGGTCATCTGGTTCCTGCATGGGTGCATCTCCTGTTGGTGTCAGTTCTTGTGCTGGCACCGATATGATGGTGAGAGGACTGCGTTGTAAGTAATGAGAGATTCCAGGATCCCAAGCGTCAGGTAGAGCCGAAGGTGGTGTAGCAGCATCTGGAACAGGCGTTGCCGGCACACGAGGCCGAAGCTGGTCCGAATGACGTACTGCAACACTCGTGTCCGCCTGGATTTCATACAGGTGTTGGCCACGGTGTTGTAAGATGCGGCCAGGACTCCATTTTGGCCACCTGCTATATCCCCGTACCCATACAAGGTCGCTGGTGGTGAACCGGCCAAGTGAAGGCACCTGCTGCCGTGAGGTGGAAGGCCACAGAATTTGAAGTAGCGTGCAGGGCTGTCGGCCATGTAAGAGCTCAGCCGGGCTGTGGTCGCCCATTGGGTGAAACGGTAAGAAGCCAGAAATTGGAGAAGCGCATCATCAGCAGCAGAAGAAGCCAGGAGTTTCCTCATCTGATCCTTAAATGTGCGGACCAGTCATTCAACCTCACCGTTTGACTGTGGATGGAATGGAGGGGCCGTGACATGCATGACGCCGTGACGGGCACAAAAATCCGCAAAATCAGAGGAGGCAAATTGCGGACCATTATCAGTAACAAGAGTAGAGGAAGGCCTTCCAAAGAGAAAATGCGAGCTAGAGCATTGGTGGTTGCCGCGGTGGTAGGCGACGTGCAACGCACAATGAAAGGAAAGTTAGAGTAGGCATCAATAACGAGAAGCCAATAAGCATCTAAAAAAGGTCCCGTGAAGTCAGTATGAATACGCTCCAAGGGCTTCTCAGGCGAAGGCCACGATGACAAAGATTACTTCAGGGCGGTGGCCTGTGACGTGACGCACAAGGGCCGCAGGCAGCGACCATGTGTGCGATTTCAGAGTCGATGCCAGGCCAATACACATGACAGCGCGCCAGAGAGTTTGTGCGAGACACACCCCAGTGCCCTTGGTGAAGGAGGCATAAGACCGAAGCCCGCAAAGACGCAGGGACCACAACACACTGCGAAGCATTTTCGGTGGAAAGGAGGGTAACACCATCCCTAGCCGTGAGGTGGTAACGCAAAGCATAGTAGTTCCACAACGGATCAGAAGTCTTAGTGGATGGACCATCTGGCCAACCCTTCTGAATACAGCGTAAAACCCGGGAGCGGGTAGGGTCAGAACCCGTAGCAACCGCCAGCCGGTCCCTGGTGATGGGGAACCCATCCACAACCCGCTGCTCGGCAACATCCAGGTGGAAACACAAAAGTTCGTCCCTATCAAACGCCAGATCAGGACCCATGGGAAGACAAGACAGTGCATCAGCATTCGCATGTTGAGCCGTCAGCCGGAAATGAATCTCATAATTGAAACGAGACAAGTAAAGAGCCCAACGCTGGAGGCGGTGTGCAGCCTTGTCGGGAAGTGACGTTGATGGATGAAACAAGGAAACAAGTGGTTTGTGATCCGTAACAAGATGTAATTTGGATCCATAGAGAAAAACACCAAACTTATGAAGAGCATAAATAATGGCCAAAGCTTCTCTTTCAATTTGAGAATACCTTTGTTGGGCATGCGTGAGTGTTTTGGAGGCATAAGCAATGGGTTGTTCAGAACCGTCAGAAAAACGGTGCGCAAGGACTGCACCAACCCCGTATTGAGAGGTGTCTGTGGCAAGAACAAAATGTTGGCCAGGTCGATAAGTAGCCACGCACAGGGCCTGTTTCAGCATAGCCTTCAATTTCTGGAAAGTCACATCACACGACGCGGACCAGTGAAAAGGCACATTTTTATGCAACAGGCTGAGCCACCGAAGCAGCAGACAGTAAAAACCTGTGATAGTATGCTATTTTCCCCAAGAAGGCCTGCAGTTCCTTAACAGATGTAGGGCGAGGAAGGGCATCGATCGCAGCGACAGTTTGCTGAAGCGGACGAATACCATCCCGAGAGAGTTGAAACCCCAAGTACATGATATATGCCTGAAAAAAATTTTGATTTCTGAAGATTACACTTAATACCGGCAGTGTGTAAGACATGAAAAAGTGTGCAGAGATTCTGAAGATATTCTTCAGTGGTGGAGCCACTGACAACAATGCCGTCCATGTAATTGATACACCCAGGGACAGTGAGCAATAATTGTTCCAAGAATTGCTGAAAGAGAGCAGGGGCGCTGGCAACCCTGAATGGCAATCGTTGGTATTGATAGAGGCCGAAAGGCGTGTTAAGGACAAGAAACTGCCGGGAAGCAGTGTCAAGAGGAAGTTGATGATAAGCTTCTGACAGGTCAAGTTTAGAAAAATACTGGCCTCCAGCAAGTTTAGTGAACAATTCTTCAGGTCGAGGCATAGGGTAAGTGCCGATAAGGCATTGAGCATTTACAGTGGCTTTGAAATCGCCACAGAGACAAAGATCACCATTTGCCTTAGCAACGACAACAGGAGAGGACCACTCACTGGAAGTGACAGGAAGCAAGACCCCTGAAGCAGTGAGACGATTCAGCTCCCATTTAACCTGATAACGAAGGGCCACAGGAATGGGCCGAGCCCAAAAAAAACTTAGACCGAGCAGTGGGTTTAAGTGTGAGACGAGCTTAAAAGTCGTTTGCACAGCCTAACCCAGGAGAAAAAAAGGGACGAAAATGTCATCAACAAGGAATCCAACTGAGCATAAGGAATAGCATTAGAGACGATATTGACAGAGTCATCTATGGAGAACCCAAAAACGGGAAAGGCATCAAAACCAAAAAGATTCTCCACATTACTATGGTCGACCACAAATATGGGAACAGTGCGAACGACAGATTTGTAAGATACCTCAGCATCAAATTGTCCCAAGAGAGAAATCTTTTGTTTATTGTAAGTCCGTAATTGCCTAGTGGCAGGTGACAGGATTGGAGAACCAAACTGAAGATACATCTGAGAATTGATGATAGTGGCAGCAGAACAAGTATCCACCTGCATGCGAACATCTCAACCAAGTATTTGGACAGCGAGGAAAAACTTCCTTGAAAGGGAAGAAGTACAATTGACAGACAACACAGAATCAGAATCAGCGCAATGGTCATGAACATCATGTATGCAGTCGGATTTGCAAACGGATGACACATGACCCTTTTTTTGCATTTGTGACACACGGCCCAACGTTGTGGACAATCCTCTCGTGAATGTTTCGTAAAACACCGTGGACATGAAGGAAGTTGCCGGGGGTTTTCCTGCAGTTTCTTAGAGGGTTATTTACGGTTAGGCCGAGGCTGCACTTTGGAGCGTACTGCGGCCACGTCGGCCAGCGGGGACACACCACACGTTTCGTCAACAGCGCACAGAGGTTGTATTTCCCCGACGTCACCCCATGCCTCTATTTGCGCTCCAGCGGCGCGAGAAATTTCAAAAGACTGAGCGATGGATAGGACTTCATCTACAGTTGGATTTGCCAATTGAAGGGCACGCTGCCTAACTTCTTTGTCTGGCACCAACTGGATAATGGCATCCCGTACCATGGAATCGGCGTAGGATTCTTTGTGAACTTCAGTAACAAATTTACGCTCTCGACTGAGGCCGTGAAGTTCAGCAGCCCAAACACGATAGGATTGATGCGGTTGTTTCTGACAATGATAAAAGGCAACACGAGAGGCGACCACATGCGTATGCTTTTGAAAATAGACGGACAGAAGTGAGCACATTTCAGCAAAGGACAAAGACGCAGGCTCTTTCAAAGGAGCCAATTGCGACAACAACCGATACATTTGAGGTGAAGTCCATGAAAGGAACAGAGACTTACATGTTTGGTCGTCCGCGACATGAAATGTCAAGAAGTGCTGTCGAAGACGTTTTTCGTAATCAGACCAGTCTTCCGCCGTCTTGTCGTCAGAAGGAAAAGGAGGTAGAGACAATGACGAGAGACGTTTGGTGCCGCAACGAAATCACGAATCGCATTTCTGAGAAGCATTTGCTGTTCAATGAGACCTTGCAATAGTTGCTCTAAAGTACCCATGGAAAATGTGGGTCAACGATGAAAAAGAAAAATTCACTACCTCGTCACCAATTGTTATAACTTCAAGTTGAACAAATATATTTCAAGGACAACGCAATACATGTAAGTCACAGATCAAGTAAACAGAGTAAGACATGTATACACTTTAACAGTCAAATCATAACTGAGTCCGAGTCTAGCGGCCGCTGGCTGGCTGGCCGCTTAGGTGGCGCTGCTGCTGCATGGCTGGCAGACAGCGCCGCATGTAGAGGACGCACGTAACAGTGCGGCGGCAGTTTGAAAGATCAGCGAGTCACAACAGGTATCTTGAGACATACAAGGTCAATGACCTTGAACTCATTAGCTTTTTCAATAATATAAGTTTCATTCCTATATCTGGATTAAAACCAGTATTACAGTCATTTATGAGACACTTATGTAAATTTCACAAAATTTCCAAACTTTGCTGACCTGTGACTTTCTTCACAATTCTCAAATATATTTGAAAATTAGTAGTTTTCTATCTCTTATTGGGCTCATGGAATGCACTAAATTTCAAAGAAATCAGAGTGGGTCAGGTTGAGCGTTACATTTAAATGACATAGAATTAGCCCAGGGGAAATATCCAGAGAAGTCTCACTGTCTCCTTCATAATGTTTTTACTACTTTTTACGAAAAAAAACAGTAAATTCAACATTGCTTTGTAACTACAAAGCTCTGCTGCAAGCAAAGGTAATATATTTCACTATTCTCTTTTCCAATACTTTCAAGTTGTCTAACTTTTGATTGAGCACATGTTATCTGCCATACAAGAATTCTTACTTCATTGATTTACTACAGTGTTTCACAATAAGATCCTTACATGAAGTCTTTCTATTGCTTGTTACCCTTTCCAGGAGATAGACTTGTGTAGCAGAATCTGTCAAGCTTTCAGAAAGTATGTAAAAAAATCTTCTGAAAATATTTGGCAACTCATCTACCTTTGTTTTTCCTCCTACTTGTTTTAATTTGTAAATTTTTCCCCAGATACAGTTGAAGAGAGGAAAATAATCACTTTGCATTAAACCTTTCAACTGAAGCTATATTATTATATTCAGTCACTCTGGCACAGATAAAACTGATATTGCTTCTGGTCATTCAAGATTTATGTATAAATTACTAATTATGCAAGATTAAAAAATTAATTATTATTAATCAGAGTGATATTTTCACTCAGCAGTGGAGTGTGCACTGATATGAAACTTCCTGGCAGATTAAAACTGTGTGCTAGACCGAGACTCGAACTTGAGACTGTTGCCTTTCGTGGGCAAGTGCTCTACCATCTGAGTTACCCAAGCACGACTCACACCCCGTCCTCACAGCTTTACTTCTGCCAGTATCACCCTCCTACCTTCCAAACTACACACAAGTTCTCCTGAGAGGTCCTGAGTTCAAGTCTCAGTCCAGCACACAGTTTTAATCTGCCAGGAAGTTTAAATTATTGTTAATGTAAATTTAAGTAAAAAAACTGTAAGAACAAACCTACGGCAGCTTCTCTCACAGATTGCTTCACAACAAAACATAATTTGGCCGGATTAGAATTAAGGCTATCTGCAGAATGCTCGCCTGTGGAGGATTTGGCGCTGAAATGTTCGATGATTTGACTGGCACTGGCATGCATGTCGGAAACTAGGCCAATTATTTCTGTAAGAAACAAAGAAAAACATGTAGTATGCCAATTAGTTTCACATAATTGACTCAAAACTGTCAAAATGTATGATGACTAAAAGAAAAAACCTACATATATCACCATCATTTACAGAAGCCAAAACACTGTAAATGAACATCAATGGCAGAATTATCTTAACTGTGCAACAAAATAGAAGTAAACTCCATTAACATGATTATACCTTGCATAAAATACTAGGTACCTCTGTGATTGACAGATTGCAGTTCACAAGACTCTGCATGTACCTACAAAATAGGCAACACTGCAGTACATGACACTCAAGAAAGACCGACTATTGGCTGGCGGCAGGCCTCTACTGCTCGACTAGCTGATATGTCAATCAAAAAGTTATTTTAATCAAAGTACGAGACTGCTGGAGAGCTAATTGTTCTGAGTGTTCACCTCAACATGTACTTCAGTGCTTTTCTTGATCAAGTTGGTAAATTTCATAATGAAACAGCTGTGGACTTCCTCTTTTGAAATAGTATTGCTATGAACAATCCCAATTTTATCTCTTGTGTAGTGCTATTTGTTTTTGAACAGATAGAAATCCCTTCACACTTAGACACTATTTGTTCCCCTTAGTTCACTGGTATATCAATAACTGGAAGCTTGTGGCCAACATAGTGACAACAAAGAAATATCATGCATCGAATCAAAAACAGCGAATGTCTCCACATTTGCACTGGAGAAAAGAGATTTGACTCAAACACACAATCAATTGTTCTTTCAAGGCACTTCTTGTTTTAGTTTTCCTTCCCCCTGGAGGGCACCTTCCTGAAGCTAGACTGGAGTACTGTATGAAATGCATTCCCAAATCTCATCCAGGTCTCTCAGTCACTGCCCCTTCTTGTTAGACAACCTCCTTACATGGGACGACAAATGTTATGTACAGTATTTTTGCATTAGTGGTGCTGATTTTCACGATTCTTTCACGATTCGTAACAAAACTGGTGTGTTTATGGTCAATGTGTATAATAATTCTGGCAAGGGCTGATGTTCTCTGAACAGATTATAGAAGTGGCGGCTGGAGCTTCAGGAAGTGTGTCTGTTAACTTCAGCCAGCACATATCTCAGTGAGATGACTATGGCCCTTAATGTGAGGTTAGAAGAACTGAAACTTATATTTCTTTTCTGGCGCTACAAAAAACCACACTATTTCTAAAGGCAAATGACTAATTACACATATGGTACATAGTTTTACATTATCTTAATGCCATAAACAGTGTTAATACATTATAACAACACAGATTAACACTGATTATGCCACATGGGGTTCTTTAATTTCAGGTAATTTTGATTTCCAGAATACAAAAATAACAATATTTTTGTTGAATTAATTCTACTTTTTGAGATAAAGGCAATCCATTTATAATGGCAATTAAATTATTAAAAAAAAATAGGAGAATATTTTTAAATCTTTTATTTTAAAGTTATTAGATTATTTCAACAAGCAAATTGCTGTAAATTATACAAGGAATAATAACATTAATCATAACAACAAAAACATATCAATAAGAATTAAGAAAAAGGTTTTGTATGAGATTTTCTTCAGCGTTTTTGGTCTGGCCAGTCTCTCTGCAAATTCCAGCAGTGGTCTTGCCATCCCAACGGCATTGATATCTCTCCTTGACGTCCAACTGGAACTATTCCCCTTGTTCTTGGCTGTAATTGCCCAAGTTGTCAGAAAATTTATCTAAATGACTGTGGAAAAAAAAAAAAATGCAATTTGTCACTCATACTAGCTCCTAGTTTTTGGAAATTCTGGAGCACTTTGTCTACTATTGAAGAACTGATAAAAAGCTTGTTCACACCTTTAATTCAACTTGAGTCGCGGTTTGTGAAATCATCATTGTTTATAAGAGTACAGATTTGTGGCCCGTCAAAAATTCCTGCTTTTAACCAGGGAATGATTGACAAATGTATTTGAAGCCATTGCCATTCCTTTGTAAAGCTTTAACAAAATGTTTTATAGGAGCAGTGGAGCAAGAATGATTTTTTTCCCCGAATGATCAATGATTCACGAATGATGTTATCTTTTCCTACAGTCAGGTTCATCCCCTGTGGCCAGTCTTTGCTACTCCAATGCTCATTTTTCGCACGACTATCCCACAGACAAAGAAAGTGAGGATATTTAATGGTTCGCTGGTTGATTGGTTGGTTTAGAAGAAGGGAGAAGGGACCAAACTACGAGGTCATTGGTCCCTTGTACCTAATAAAGCAATGTGTGTCCGCTACAGTGAATGGATCGTCATTAAAAGTGCTGGTTCCGGATGAACGGTACGATGCCGACAGAAATGCATGACACACGTCTCCATGGCGGAAAACTGGAAGCCATGGGCTAAAGCCCATGCTTGCACACTGTGGATGGCTTCCTGTAGGCGAAGCTCAGGAACACCAGGACTGGAGCAGCCGAACAAAATGCAGAAGTCGTCTGCATACAGAGAAGGTGACACGGAGGCCAAACAGTTGCTGCTAGACCATTAATGGCCACTAAAAAGAGAGAGACGCTCAATACAAAGTCCTGAAGGACTCCATTCTCCTGTATTTTGCTGGAACTATGGGAGGCACCAACTTGGGACACCCACAGTACGAAGCTAGATGAAGTTTTGGATAAAAATCGGGAGCAGGATCTGGAGACCTCATTCATGCAATATGGCAAGGATATGATGTCGCCAGGTTGTGTTGTATGCTTTAGGTAAGTCAAAAAAGATGGCAAGCAAGTGTTGGCATCTGGGAAAGGATGTTCGGATGGCAGACTCGAGGGACACAAGATTATAAGTGGTAGAGCAACCCTGGCGGAAGCCACCCTGACATGAAGCCAGCACGCCATGTGACTCCATGACCCAACACAACTGCCGACACACCATATGTTCCAGCAACCTCTCAAACAACGTGGGTGAGGCTGATGGGTCGATAGCTATCCACATCAAGTGGGTTTTTAACGGGTTTGAGCCCTGGAATGACTGTGCTCTCCCGCCATTGCGATGGAAAGATCCCATCGCACCAGACCCAGTTGAAGATTATGAAGATATGTCGCTTGTAGTCGATGAGAGATGTTTAATCATCTGGTTGTGGATCCGATCAGGCCCAGGAGCTGTGTCACGGCAATGTTCAGGGGCACTAAGGAGCTCCCACTCTGTAAATGGGGTGCTATAGGATTCACTGTGGGGTGCAGTGCATGAGAGGACTTTCACTTCCACCCGCCGTTTGAGAGTGCAAAAGGCTGGGGGGGTAATTCTTCGGCGAACAGAGTGCTCAGCAAACAGAGTGCTCGGCATTAAAATCTCCCAAAAGTAGGAAATGTTTATGTAGTTGATCAATCAGTGCAGTTAATACATTCAGGGGTACTGCACCATCTGGAGGAAGATATACATTGCAGACAGTTATTTTCTGTGTCTTCCTTATTCTGACAGCCACAGCTTCAAGAGGGGTTTGTAGGGCCACAGTGTCACTACAGACTGAGTTTAGGACATGAACACAAACTCCACCTGACACTAGATTATAGTCGCTACGGTTCCTGTAACATTCCTTAAAGCCACGGAGAACCGGGATCCACATATCTGGGAACCAGGTTTCCTGGAGGGCAATGCAGACAGCAGGTGTAAAGCTTAACAGTTGCCGTAGCTCAGCCAGGCGGTGGAAAAAAGCGCCGCATTTTCACAGAAGGATGACGTCATCGTGAGACTGGGAAGGAATGGAACATTCAATGAGGCAGTTTACGCATCAGGGTCACCTGCTGCCACTAACTTTTTGCTTGAGCAGTCTATATCCATTGTGTCTGAGGGTCTGGCAAGATCTAGGTCCTTAGCGGATGTCAGAATCTCCACCCTTTCCTCAGATGGCTAAATGGCTGATTGGTTCGTTGGTTTAAAGGTGGGAGAAGGGACCAAACTAAGAGGCCAACGGTCCCTTGTTCCTAATAAAACAATGCCACAAGTGTGAGAATAAAATGGACAAAACACACAACACAAATGGAAAGAAAGGAAAAGCCACAAAAACGAAGGGAAGTCAATGAACACTAAAAGGAACAAAAGAGGACAAGAAAACAACAGTGAGATGCTAGAAACAGAAGAGAGTAAAACATGAAAGCAGATTACAGTGGCTGGCCAACCACGAGGATAAAAAGGAAAAGCCAGCCACTCTGCACCACCTCAAAAACTCCACCCTAAAAGCACTAGGGTGGAGGACACACAGGGACAAAGGACATGCGCTAAAACCTATGTAGAAGTATAAAACCCACTCTCACGGATAAAACGTAAAACTGAAGGTGCTGTGGAGGCATTGTCGCCCAACACCAAAGGCAGGGTGCTGAGAAAGTTATAAGTCTGCCGCATAGCAGCTAAAAGTGGGCAGTCCAGCAAGAGGTGGATGACTATCATTTGGGAGCCACAGCGACACTGAGGTGGGTCCTCGCAACGTAGTAGGTAACTATGCGTTAGCCACATATGGCCAATGCGGAGCCGGCAGAGGACAACCGATTCCCTGCAAGAGGCCTGCATGGAAGACTTCCACACATTCGTAGTCTCCTTAATGACACACAGTTTGTTGTGCATGCTGTTATGCCATTCCGTCTCCCAAAGCCAGAAAACCCTGCGGTGTAAGACAGAACACAGGTCCGCTTCGGAGATGCCTATATCTAGAAGCTGTTTCCGCATCGTCTATTTGGCCAGCCTGTCGGCAAGTTCATTGTCGGGGATTCCGACGTGTCCTGGGGTCCACAAAAACACCACGGCACGGCAGGACTATTCCAGAGCATAGATGGACTCCTGAATGAATGCTACCAGAGGGTGGCGAGGGTAGCACTGGTTGATAGCTTGTAGGCTGCTCAGTGAGTCAGTACACAGGAGAAATGACTCACCAGGGCATGAGCGGATGTATTCAAGAGCACGAGATATGGCCACCAGCTCTGCAGTGAAAACACTGCAGCCAACTGGCAAGGAATACTGCTCAATATGTCCTCCATGAACATATGCAAAGCCTACGTGACAGTCAGCCATTGAGTCATCGGTGTAAACCACTTCAGAGCCCCGGAACACGTTAAGAATTGAGAGGACATGACAGCGGAGAGTGGCG
The DNA here is from genome assembly GCF_021461385.2 of Schistocerca piceifrons. Taxonomy (NCBI): domain Eukaryota; kingdom Metazoa; phylum Arthropoda; class Insecta; order Orthoptera; family Acrididae; genus Schistocerca; species Schistocerca piceifrons. The sequence continues at coordinate 536,860,326 of NC_060138.1, forward strand.
GGGTTAATGGAGTCCTTAGGGCCATACAAAAGGTCCAGACAAAGCTGCAGCCAAAGTGTACACCATGGAGGCGTACATGAACAGACTGCAAGTAGAGGTGGTAAAGGAAAGGACTACAGTTCGGAGAGATGGGACTGCATGCAAACCCCAATCAATAGCCCCAATCTAGGCAGCCGATGCAGGAGATGGACTGCCACAGGTGGTAAAAGGAGATGGTAATTCGGATGCTCAGCGGAACTATGAATGTGTGCTGCATAACTGGTGAGCAGTTGTGCAGGTCTGATCTGCAGTGGAGGGACACCAGCCTCTACCAGTACGGTGGTCACTGGACTCCTAAAAGCTCCTGTCGCTAATCAAACCCCACAGTGGTGCACAGGGTCGAGTAAATGCAATGCTGAAGGTGCTGCTGAACCATAAACCACACTCCCATAGTCAATTCGGGATTGGACAAGGGCTCTGTAGAGCTGCAGCAGAATACACCGATCTGCACCCCAATTGGTGTTACTCAGGCAATGGAGGGCATTGAGGTGCTGCCAGCACTTCTGCTTAATCTGACAAAGATGAGAGAGCCAAGTCAATCAAGTGTCTAAAACCAGTCCTAGAAATTGATATGTCTCCAATACAGTGTGTGGATTGTCATTAAGGTAAAGTGCAGGTTCCGGATGAATGGTACGACGCCAACAGAAGTGCATGACACACGACTTTGCGGCTGAAAACTGGAAGCCGTGGGCTAGAGCCCATGACTGTACCTTGTGGATGGCTCCCTGGAGGCGCCGCCGCTCAGCAACAACAGTACTGGAGCAGCCGTACAAAATGCAGAAGTCATACATAGAAGGTGAGACGGAAGGCCCAACAGCTGCAGATAGACCGTTAATGGCCACTAAAAATAAAGAGACACTCAAACAGGGCCCTGCAGGACTCCATTCTCCTGGATATGGATGGAACTATGGGGGACACCAACTTGGACACGGAAAGTTCGGAGCAACAGGAAGTTTTGGATAAAAATCGGGAGTGGTCCCCGGAGACCCCACTCATACAATGTGGCAAGAATATGATGTCACCAAGTCGTGTCGTATGCTTCACGTAAGTCAAAAAAGACGGCAAGCAGGTGTTGCCATCTGAAAAAGGCTGTTCGGATGCCAGACTCTATGGACACAAGATTATCAGTAGTACAGCGACCTTGGCGGAAGCCGCCCTGACATGGAGTCAGCAAGCCAAGTGACTCCACGACCCGACCCAACCCAACTGCCGCCATACCATACGTTCCAGCAGCTTACAAAGAATGTTGGTGAGGCTGATGGGCCAATAGCTATCCACATCGGACGGGTTTTTACCAGGTTTGAGCACTGTAATAACGATGCTCTCCCACCATTGTGATGGAAAGACACCATCGCACCAGATCCGGTTGAAGATGATGAGAAGATGGCTGTGGATGCGATCAGGCCCAGGAGCTGTGTCGGGTCAATGTGCAAGGGTACTGAGGAGCTCCCACACTGTAAATGAGGCGTTATAGGATTCACTGTAGCATGTAGTGAATGAGAGGACGTTCCCTTCCAGCCGCCGTTTGAGTGTGTGAAAGGCTGGGGGGTAATTCTCTGACACTGAGGCTCGAGCATAATGCACAGCAAAGTGTTTGACAATCGCGTTGGTGCCGGTACATAGCTCACCATTTATGGTAACACCGGGGACACCTGTTGGGGCCTGGTACCCCGAAAGATGTTTGATCTTTGCCCAGACTTGGAAAGGTGACGTGTGGTACCCAATGGTGGAGACGTATCTCTCCCAGCATTCTTTCTTCCATTGTTTGATAAGGTAACGAACAAGGGCACGGAACCGTTTAAAAACTATGAGGTGCTCCAGAGAAGGGTGCCACTTATGCCTCTGTAGAAATTGCCAACGCTCCTTAATTACTTCAGTGACTTCTAGCAACCACCAAGGGACTGCCTTACACCTCGAGCACCCTAAATAGCGAGGGATCGCGTTTTCTACTGCAGAAACAATTGTGCTAGTCACCTGCTCAACCATCACATTGATGTTACTGGGGAGGGGGGGGAGATTCTGCGGTGACAGCAGGGGTGAAAGTTCCCCAGTCCGCCTTCTTCAAAGTCCATCTAGGCAGGCATATCCATTCGTCTGATGCTGGGGCAGTGACAGGAAGATGGGAACGTGGTCACTACCACACAGGTCATCATGTGCTCTCCAGTGGATAGATGGTAGAAGTTCTGGGATGCAAATTCATAAATCAATGGCCGAGTAACTACCATGAGCCACACTGAAATGTGTGGTGACCCCAGTACTGGGAAGGCATGGAACATTCAGTGAGGCACTTTACACCTCAGAGTCACCTGCTGCCACCAATTTATTGCCTGAGCAATCTATATGCATTGTGTCTCAGGGTCTGGCAAGATCTAGGTCCTCAGCAGACGCCAAAATCTCCAAACCATCCTAAGCCGCACTGCTTGTAGATAGCGGTGGTGTGGGTGCCAGCGCAATTTCCTTGGTATTAGGGGTTTTCTTTTTGGATTTCTCTCGTTGCTCCTTGGGTTTCCCTGGCTGGGAGGACTTCACTGGCTCAGTCTCGGGGACTGAGAATGAGCATGAAGCCCTACAACCAGCTGCTTTTGGGCTCTTCAGCCAATGGTGGGTGTCTTCTTTCCCACTACACGAAACGTGGGAAGGGAGTGACCCAAGGGACCCCTTCCTAGCAAGAGAAGCCAAAGAAACTTCTCCGGCTTAGAAGTGGTGACGGATGTCCCCAATGGTTGGGAGGGGGGGGGGGGGGGGGGGTTTGCCCCAGAAGTATGTGGAACAGGAGCAACAGGGAGGGAAATGCTCCCCACCATCTAGGGGGCAGGTGTGGTCTTCCGGCTAGGAGAGGTGACCTGGGATGGTGGAGCTGGTGGTGCCAGAACTGTTGTAGCAGTGGCATAAGGCGATGTCATATGTACAGGATGCAGGCGTTCAAATTTTCTCTTAGCCTCAGTGTAGGTCAATCGGTCCAGGGTCTTTTACTCCACGATTTTCCTTTCTTTCTGGAGAATCCTGCAGTCTGGCGAACAAGGCGAATAGTGCTGTCCGCAGTTGACACAGATAGGAGGCATGGTACATGAAGTATTGGGATGTGATGGGCGTCCGCAATCTCGACATGTGACACTGGAAGTACAGTGGGAAGACATGGCCAAACTTCCAGCACTTAAAGCACCGCATCGGGGGAGGAACATAGGGCTTTACATCACAGTGGTAGACCATCACCTTGACCTTCTCGGGCAAAGTATCACCCTCAAAGGCCAAGATGATGGCACCAGTGGCAACCTGATTATCCTTCGGGCCCCGGTGGACACGCCGGACGAAATATACACCTCGCCACTCTAAATTGGCGCGCAGCTCATCATCAGACTGCAAGAGAAGGTATCTGTGAAATATGATACCCTGGACCATATTTAAGCTCTTATGGGGCGTGAAATGAACAGAAACATTCCCCAGCTTGTCACAAGCGAGTAATTCCTGTGTCTGGGCAGAGGATGCTGTTTTGATCAAGACTGACCCAGATCTCATTTTGGACAAGCCCTCCACCTCCCCAAGGTATTCCTGCCTGTCTTCAGAGGTGACTAAAAGGAGTCTCACATGTTTTGGCCTTTGTGATGGTCCCCTGTAGGGTTTGACCTCCATTTTTCCAAAATTTTCCCGAAGAGCGAGCCAATTAGGGAAGGGCGCTTAACTTGGTGCATCATGTCCATCATGCGCCGAGACCAATCGCATCCTTTGTCACTGTGGATCTGCACTTCTGTTCATTCTCCAACTGTTGGGCGAGGTCACCCTCCTGGGTGCGTAATTTTCCATCAAGTATCATTTTCTACACTGATGATGATAATGGACTTGTTTTCTTGGTTGATTCTGATATCCAGCATGGTAGCCAGTCTGTTGTGTTGGAGCCGCCTTGTACCCTGTTGGTTGTATCCCCCTGACTACACAGGGATTGCTCTGCTGATGCCTGCGCTGTTAACCTCCCACAAATGCCAAGGGGTAGATGCCCACCAGGGGCATCGGGACTCCCGGCAATGGCCATCCTGCCAAGTGGCCTTTGCTGTGGCTGGGTGGCACCTGTGGAGAGGGCCCCTGGTCGGAGTGGGTGGCATCAGGGTGGATGACATGCAATGAAGCGTAGTCCGTCATCTCTTGCTGGTGGTGAAACACCAGCAGTCTCTAAGCATTCATTAGCTCAATTCAATGCACAGAAGTACAACCCCAAATTGTTCCCCTGGCCACACCATGGGAGGATGTCAGGCTAAGGATAGCAGCGGATCTTATTTGCCCCGGTACCTTGTATGTTCGAGAGCTAATGGTGAATCTTTCTTGACAATGAAGCCTTAGTTCCTTGTTGATCATTTAGAGGAGTTGGTAGAGCACTTGCCTGTGAAAGGCAAAGGTCCCGAGTTCGAGTCTTGGTCCGGAACACAGTTTTAATCTGCCAGGAAGTTTCATATCAGCACACACTCCGCTACAGAGTGAAAATCTCATTCTGGAATCCACCTCCTGTACAAGTCAATAAGAATGGGTTGAACAGAATAGACTCCCTAATTGTTCCAGGTTGTCTTGCAATTTATCATTTTTCTGAAATGAAAGATCTCAGTGGAAAAAGATACCTTGCATGATGTTAACACTATTAGGGGAACAACGATGACTGGAATGTCCCCCAGATTATCATACTTTTGAAGTGACAGTAATTGGGTAGTAGCTGATCATTAATCAGTAGATAACAAATTTTTATCTGTAAACTTACTTCAATGTGTCCCACAAAGAATAATAGTTTTATTACTATCTAGGAATCTTCATCAGTTTTAGGGTACTTCTAAAAATGGATAAATTATTTAGTTCTTTTTCTCCAAGCATTTCTCTTGTCCCACCTTCTAAAATAGAATTGTTAACCCCAACAAGGGCTCAAGGGTACCACATTCACAAACAACATCCACACTAAAGAATTGTATGTGCATTAAGGAGCTTATTGAACTGTAGGAAACTGCAGTCATCAGTAAGGAAAATTTCGAATTCATCTGCTGAATAAAGGAACTCACTCTTTCCAACTCAAAGTTGTGGGTTACACCACACATTTTATGTGGGCAGTTGAAGAATCTGCATCTTAAGCATACATTCCAGTTTCCAACAGAATGTACAACAAAGTACTCACGCTGCTTGAGTGCCATGTTCTTGAGGTAGAGTTCGCAGAGACGAGCGAGAGGTTGCAGGCCTGGCAGAGCATGGGTGGCGACAGCACACTGGCGTGCAGTGCCCTCTGCCAGATTCGCTGGGAGGCACTCTGAATACAGGTAGTGTAGCACAGTGCCCAATACATCCTCTGGAAGACCAGCCAATTGACGCCCCCAATCCACCTGTGCAAGCACAAGTTTTAACAGGTATTCCAATGAAGCATTTGTGGTAATCTTCTTTCTAAATTGCAGAAACATACTTATTATGGTCACAAAATAATTCAGAGAATGATTTCAAAATCAGATTTATTGCTTTCCACTGTCAGTTTTTTGTTTTTTTTTTCCCATCTTTTGAACAGTTCCTGGATGACCTTCCTGCACCTATCCCATCACTACTAAAAATTATCACCTTATCTCTCCCATGTATATATGAAGGAAAATTAGAGAGAAATGTATTGTCAACAGTGAGGTCATTAGGGACAGAGTACAATATATGATTATAAAAGTACATATAAGGAAATCAACTGTGCCCTCTTCAAAGGAACCATCCTGACATTTACCTGGAGCATATTAGAGAAGTTTCTATAAACTTAAATCTGAATAACCATTGTCTTCCTAAATGCAAGTGCTAACCAACGTGCCACCTCACTCAGTGTCTTTTTGTAAATATGAAAATTTCATCACTTTGTGTGTAACTGTATTGCCATATTCCAACTAATTAGTCACGTCTTTTATCTAACTCCTATACTGAAGTTTTCTTTTTGGCTAATATTCCCTCACCAGATACCCAAGTGCACAATTTTAGAGACAAATTTTTCATTTTGTAATAGACAAGATAAACATCTGAGTCTAACTTTCAATCTGACAGTTTTAAAATGTCACCAAGTTTCAGCCTCTTATTTCATTTCCACTTTATACTGGCAGGAACCACACAAATATATACACATAGTTATTATTTTCTTCCAATCTGTATATTATTCCATGAAATACATAAAAATTTAATTATAAGGGAAAAAACTGACAACTACATTCCAGAGCACTGTGCATTTAATGGCTATTTCAAACACAACTAACAAACACCATAAAAAATGTAACCAAAGTTTTCTATTCACTGTCTACATATTTGGTTGGTTAGTGGGTTAAAGGACTAAACAGCAAGCTACATCAGACCTCTGTCAATAGATAGGTCATCTGGAGTCACTGACATCCATCTAGTCAGCGATGGCAACCAAAAATTTGCTCAAATTATGAAAGCATGCAGGAGAGGTTAAATCAAGGCACTGAAGGCAATACTGACACCAGAGCTGAGAAAAAATTTGGAGAGAGATTGGACCAGTAAGCAGGCCAGAAGCAGACCAAGGCTCTCCCAGGGCTCGTCTTTGGCAAGAGAAGGCTCACCTGCTTCTGACTCCCGGGCTAAAACGGTAACAGAGGAAAGAAAGGCAGTGCCAGGAGATTCATAATAGTAAATGAGAGGAAGCTAAAAATGTAATGAATATCATATGGCCTGACAATAATAAAATAAGGTGAGACAAATTAGATCAGCAAGTGGGTGGTGCCAGAAGAGTGTCCGTATGGACTCTGTATGTGGCAGGGGTCATCCTTCCCATAGTCATCCCACTCCTGATCCACTATCAAGTGTTACAGAGCAGACCACCACCACCACCACTCACTGGAGTGTTAACCCTAAAACAGAATAAATGGTGTGACAGAATAAGCGGTTAACCGCATCTGAAAATGGGGTGACTAATGCAGCCAGCAAAGGATGGTCAAGGTCTCCAGAGCCAGCATGCGACAGAAGCCACACCTACCCCAACTACCTTGCCCCGGATCAAAACTAGTTCAAAACATTAGATCTGAGAATAAAAACCACTTTCGCAGAGAAAAGAGATAACCAGTTCAACTGTCGCCAGTATTAGAGACAGAGAATACGGAAGATCATGGTTCGCATGGAGACCCAGAAGGAGGGGTATTACACCTAGAGACCACTGTCTGAGAGACTCTTCAAGCGCAATGCAGTGGCAGCTCATTATATAAAATAATACCACAAGTTAATCCAATATGACATGAAAGGGCAACACAGGACGGTGGAATGCTTCCACGAGGAATAGAATGAGGATCACCATGCAGCAGTAGTCTCCTGGATAATGCAGAGATTATTAAAGGAGTCAGTAGCCTGCCAGATGATGTTTCAACTGTGAGTGAGTTGTTATTGACAAAGACCCTGAGTAGATGGAGTCTTTGAGTAACATTAAGATTTTGGATTGCCTGATTAAAAGTCAGGGTCTGGGACCATATCATGTGATGAGTGAAGAGCTTTAAGGAGATCCCACTCGAAAAGTCGCAAATGATAGGGGGATGTCTCCATCTTGTCTCGTGTGTTCAGAAGCTACAGCATGTAAACTTTTAGATGGCAGACCTCTCCCTAGACTTGAATCGGTAGAAGTCGGTAAACGTCGGGAGGCTTCGGTAGGCAAGCAGTTTCGACTGCTGCCAACATTACGTAGCTGACTGTGTTGTACAAGGTAGCCATTGTCGTCTGCTTCGTTATTGTTTTGCGCTGTATTGTTCTGCGTGTTTTTATTGTGCAGTTGTGCTAAAAATTATCAAAATGAGTGAAGAGGCAGTTACTGGCCCAGCTCGGGAGTCACCAATAACCCTACCGGTAGGCTTACGGTTAGAAGGAAACCAATATTACATAGCAATGCTCACAAAATTATATTGCGTGTGACTGAATGCTGCGAAAGAAAAAGGGAACAGAAAAAATTGCTTCACCCCATTTACAAATCTGACGATTTCAGTTTCGTTTACGAACAACATTTAAAGCGAGTTTTACTTCCAAGCCTTTCGTCTGCTTTCGTGTAAGCATGACGCGCAATTTGTAGTGTCAGTACTGCAACTGGTAGGCGTGTCTTGTCCCCCCCCCCCCCCCCCCCCCACCAACAGGCTCCTCTCCCCTCGCCAGCCAATGCTTGCTTCCTCCTCTCCCTGCACTCCCCTCACAACTCTGCCATCTTACAGTTAACACACTGTAGATGCATAAGAAGAGAATGCCAATACTGTTGCAAAGTGACCCGCAAGGTGTTTAGCAAGAACAGATGCATCAGTAGAAATACAACCATAAAGGAGGGAACTTGGAACATTTGTTGATCTGTGGCAACACAGCAGGCTATGGAGCTTGGTCCACCTCGGATAAAGATGCATACATTCGGAAGGAGGGGGTGTAGCACTCCCAGCATTCTTTCTTACTGTGTTTAATTAGACAGTGAGGCTTAGTACGAAGCTCCTTGAAAGTTATGAGAGTTGTCTGACAGATACTCTTGAGACATTACAGGGCCCTTCGATGATCTACACAACCGCTGCAATGTCTTTAGTCCACTACAGCACCATTCGGGGTGGAGGTGGGGAGCCTGCAGATAGACAAATAGTACTTAATGTGAGGGATCATGTACGAAATGTCTCCTACAACCTTGTCAATACTATCTGACAGATGATGGAAGTGAGGGAAGAGGTGTACAACAGTCAGTTGACTCTTCAAACAACTCACTGTGAATGGTGACAACGTATGACACGATCACCAGAAAGTAATCACTGCCACGAATATCATCGTAGAATGACCATTCTAGTGAAGCCAAAGTTTCAGGGAAGATACTGTAAGGTTGATGGCCAAATCAGCACCATGGATGGCAATGAAGTGGGTATGGATACAATCACTGAGGAGAGAGATCAAGATTGGAGAGAAGCTGGTTGATCAGAAGGCCCCTGTCAGACAACATGCTACTTCCCCACAGGGAGTGGAGCACAATGAAATCCCCAACCAGGAGGAAAGGGGAGGGGTAGGGGGCAAGGAAAGTTGTTGGACTGAAGTGATCATCTCAAAGTATTTAAATGCCATGCCTCATGGTAAAGAAAGGTTACAAATGACTGCTTCCACTGCACTATGGAGGAGAATCCACTCACTGACGACATCTGTACAAACCAATAGACAGACCCCTCCAGATGCTCTTATGAGCAATGCATTTCTGATAGAACACATAGTAACTTCAAAGATATGGAGAATGGTCATCAGTGAGATGTGTTTCTTGGTGAGCAACACAGGTCACAGAACAGGATGAAATTAGTTGTTTTACAATGAAGCGCCAAAGAAACTGATAAATGCATGCATATTCAAATACAAGCAGAAAACAGTACTGCGGTCGGCAGCACCTATATAAGACAACAAGCGTCTGGTGCAGCTGTTAGATTGGTTACTGCTGCTACAATGGCAGGTTATCAAGATTTAAGTGAGTTTAAAAGGGACACGAGCGATGGGACACAGCATATCCGAGTTAGCAATGAAGTGGGGAATTCCCTGTACGACCATTTGACGAGTGTGCTGTGAATATCAGGAATCCAGTAAAACATGAAAACTCCGACATCACTGTGGCTGGAAAAAGAACCTGCAAGAACAGAACAAACGATGATTGAAGAGAATCGTTCAATGTGACAGAAGTGCAACCCTTCCACAAATTGCTGCAGATTTCAATGCTGGGCCATCAACAAGTGTCAGTGTACAAACCATTCAATGAAACATCACCGATATGGGCTTTTGGAGCCGAAGGCCAGTCGCATGCCCTATGATTGCACAACACGAAGCTTTACACTTCACCAGGGCCTGACAACACGGACATTGGACTGTTGATGACTGGATAGACGTTTCCTGGTTGGACAAGTCTTGTGTCAAATTGTATCAAGTGGATGGACGTGTACATGCATGGAAACAATCTCATGAATCCATGGGCCCTGTATGTCACCAGGGGACTGATCAAGCTGGTGGAGGCTCTGTAATGGTGTGGGGCGTGTGCAGTTGGAGTGATATGGGACCCCTGATACATCTAGATACAACTCCGACAGGTGACACATATGTAAGCATCCTGCCTTATTACCTGCATCTATTCATGTCCTTTGTGCATTCTGACAGATTTGGGCTATTCCATCAGGACAATGTGACACCCCACATGTCCAGGATTTCTACAGAGTGGTTCAGGAACACTCTTCTGAGCTTAAAAACTTCCACTGGCCACCAAACTCCCCAGACATAAACATTATTGAGCATATCTGAGATGCCTCGCAACGTGCTGTTCTCAAGAGATCTCCACCCCCTCGCACTCTTACGGATTTATGGACAGCCTTGCAGGATACATGGTGTCAGTTTCCACCAGCACTCCTTCAGACTGTAGTTGAATCCATGCCACATCATGTTGGGTACTTCTGCATGCTTGCGGGGGCCCTACACAATATTAGGCAGGTGTACCAGTTTCTTTGGCTCTGCAGTTTAGTTCTCACAGGTGTCAGTAATACATATTGAGTTCCATTGAATTATATCATCATGGGCGTTCTGATTAAGTGTGGAGGGGTCAGGTAAACAGGTCATGTCCCAAGACAGAGGTGAGAGTGGAAAAAATATCAACTAACACCAGTTCAGAGTCCGTGTGGGAGGAACAGGAATCTCTGAGGACACCCCAGTAGCCTTCTTCCAAGATTTTTCTCTCTCTCTTTCACTGCTTCTGTCTGTCACTATTCTTGTAATAGCTTATCCAGTGTGGGTGTAGCAGAGAAAATGGAGAGAGCACTTCTGAACAGGTTTCCTGAGGGGAGTTCCTGGAAGGTAACCCTGTCACTATTTGTCAATGGAGGACGATGCTGTTTCTCTGGCTAGGAGGGGGGCATTGTTCCTGAATATGGTGCTGCAGGAACCATGAGATGAGAGGGCTTATCACCCCCACAGTCGTCTAATTTATCTACATAACTACTGGAAGTTGATGTTGAGTGAGTAAGTATACCAGGTACTGCCAATGTTTTGGCCACGGTAGTGGTAAAAGTCAATACCCTTCACACGATATTATCAATCATAAAAGTTTCAAAATATGAGAGGTAATTGGAGATCTCCCTGGATGTCACTTTCTTTAAACAAAGTAGCACATTTCGGGGATTGGGCAGGATGACTGATCCCACAATTGACACAGACACATGGCAGTGAACAGGGCTGTCACGAAGTGGCCAGGAACAGTCTCCACAAATTGGGTCACATGAATATTGGGAAACATATGCCTGATATGTTGGTGTTTAGATCATCACACCTGGAGTGGGAAATACAGTTTCACAACACAGCCATAAAGCAAGATTTTGATCTTCTCTCGAAATGAATCCCCCCCACCCTCGAAAGTAGGGACAAATATTACAGTATCAACCTTGTCGTCTGGCAGGCTTGTGACATACGAAGTGTATTCATCACTTTATCAAGTGTTTGCATGATTCTTCATCCACCTGCAGCATTAGGTAGTGGTGAAAATTAAACCTTGCACCACCTTTAGGTTCTTATGAGTTATGAGGTACATCACCAAGTTGTTTACAAGACAGGATTTGGTGGGAACTGCACCTTAATTAAGGACCCTCCGTCTGCTCAGGCACGAACTAGAAAAATACAAGAGTATGTGGCTGCATTCCTCCCTGGTGTGCCAAGGTGGAAAAATTCCTGTGTTTGTAACAATTGGCGCTAAATTGCAATCTATGGAAAGAGATTGCCAGGGCCTTATGATCATAGCTGATAACTTCAGTCTTTTCATACCACCAGATACCCACCATGATCCTGCTTGCTCTCAGTGCCGGCTCTCCCCATGGATGCCACAAAGCAGTGATGGGAGACCCAGTGCTCCCAACTGACAGGCACCTATACATTGGCATGCACAGGAAAGTGACAGCTCAGGCATTTATAGTGCGATCTCTGCATTGTCAGGGGTCTACTACTTTGTGGGTACATCACAAAACCCCATACGGACTGGCTACCATGCTGGATGTTTGGTAGTCTCTCTCTAATGGCTTCTAATTCCGTACAAAGTTTTGAAAAGGTGGAGGTCAAACCCAAATGTGGGGCCTGAACTTATGTTAATCAAAATATACAATGCAAAATAAGAAACAAAGTGGGAGAAGTCATAACATATATCATACAAGCGAGCTACGTTGTCAGCAGAGAATCAGTCCCAGAAAACGAGTATGAGAAAAGATCCTCTGAGAATAAAATTGCAGCAAGGGGAAGGAAGAAGTACTGCAGTAGCTTGAGGGCCCAACCTCATCACACAAATACCAACAGGAGAGTTGCGAGCCTCCTAGGAGGAAGTTTGCAGTACTTGAAAATTCTAAAGCAAAAATGCACTTAACATATCATTCCCAAATTCCTAGTTTTGAAAAACACGAAGACTGTTTAGTAGGCAACTCACTTGGAACTGAGACTGAATTTTACCTTTCTCTCTCAGTTCAGACACGAACTGAATTTACTGATTTCTTGTTAGAACTTCATTAACGACATCTGAAAGTAGATAAAGTGGGTCTTTGGTGAAACTGTGTAAATGAATTTTGAGTGTCCACAGAGCACTACTTACTGCTTGTAGAAACAAAGGAGGAAACAGAAGAAGAGCTAACAAATTATAATTGATACTCTGCTGCCAGGTTGTAATCCATGAACAACTCACTGAAATTCGGAATGATCTTATGAGTATACGCGACGGTAAGTGCCCAAGACAACTTAGCCAACTTGACAAACAAGTGGTACAACAACAACATAATTATTTGTATGAAGGTTGCTAAGTGAAGTCCACATGCTGGAATATACTGAAAGTACCCAGGCGAACAGGAATTTAATATCCAATTGAATGTGGTGGTGATGTCAACAAGGTAAGTATCCAGACTGATTATGCATGACATAAAATTGAATTGCATGAATATGTCTCAGCAGTGCAACCCCTATCAGTTTTTGAAGCACTGTTGTAGACATGGTAAAATATGAATAAGTTACAGCCCACCCTCAAGAAAGAAACAATAAAACATGCAGACTTGGCCCACTGTAATATGCTACAATGCAGACAAAAACTATTCTGTCAACTGATAAACAAGGTCCATATTAAACCTTTCCACAGAATTTCACAAATGACTAGTCGAAAAGTAAACCCTTTTAGTGAACAATAAGATTTTCGTTAACCAATCTGAAACATCCACGATCTTGTTTAATTGCTACAACAAAAATTGTCATGGTGTCCTACTGTTATTTCATCCGCTCTGCCTCCAAATTTGGGACACTGCAATAATTTACTGTTACAGTTGAAAAGTGATTTGGTGGATAAAAATTCACAATGGATGAAATAGCTCACATTTTATAGAGTTCAAGAAATTATTTACTGGCAAGGCTTCTACTAATCACAAAAATGTTGACATTCCTCACTCAAAAGTCACTGTCTTTTTTACTTTTTTACCCACCAATTTGTGTGATATTTGCAGATAGTGCACAAAAATTAATTATGTGAAAGATATAAATAAATTTCTTTTGTACATATATTTCATAATAAAAGTTGAATTACATGTGACAAGAACTGAAAATAATGGCCAACACGTACCCCAGGAGCAGACAAATTGAGCACACACGAATGTGCCGCAAAGATGCGACCATTACTGGCAGTGATGGAGACATCAGAAAAATAGCCATCCTCAAGAGCTGGTAACAGTGAGAATGGAGCATCTCCAGGTGGGTCAGGGTCAGATTCCACCACACGTTTGCACCGCAGCATGCACCAAGCATCACAAGTCAGCACCATTGTATCCTGACCATCAGGATGGTCTACCTGCAATAAAAAGTACATATACCAATTCTTCAGACCCAAAACCTCAGACGAGTACAACAGAGCAATTTGGGGTAAAAATGTGAAATGAAACTAGAGAGAAGGACACTATATTTATAGTCTGAAAGAAATTATGTCTAGATGGCAAAGACTGTATTAAACACTATGAATAAATTTTGAAACTCTAGCAAATATTTCTTTACATCTCTTACCAATTATAAAGGACAGTCAAATGAAAATGAGACAATGGACAAAAAGGAAATGAACTGTCTATTATTGAATAGAAATCACCATAACCATTAATACATTTATTCCACTGTGAGACAAAATGGTCAATGCCCTAACGGAAAAATGTTTGTGGTTGCCTAAAGAACCCCGACTGTACTCAGACATGCTCCTCGTCATCCAAAGCTTATCATTGGCTATGAATGTCTTTCTTCAGGGCTCCAAAAATATGAGAATCACACAGGGAGAGGTTGAGACTGTATGGAGGATGTGTAAGGGCTTCCCAGCAACACTCCCTGCAGCATAGTTGAAACAACATGCCAAAAAAATGCCCACACGTGTTGGCAAGGTAGTTTCGACTATGCTGCAGAAGATTCACTAGGAAGCCCTTATACACCCTCCATACAGTCCTGATCTCTCCCCATACAGTTTTGATATTTTCGGTGCCCTAAAGAAAAGATGTTTGAGGCCGTCAAGATGCTTTCAAGAGGTGTATGCCTGTGTACCATCATTGTTCCACAGACAACTGCAAACAGTATAAGGCTGGATGTGCGTTCCTAGTGTATGTAAGGATAATTCATACCATTCCGTAGTTACTAATTTCACAGCTAATCTAACAGTTACCAATGAAACAGCACACACAGTGAAGTGTGAAATTTGTTACATAACAAAATAATGACTGCCAATTAGGTTATTAACCTATCGAGACACTACCACCATTAAATCATCTTTTATGTGAAACATGACAATATCAGGTAGAAACAGTCTGTCACACACTAACAAACTACAAAGCAGACACAATTTGAGCTTTGACATTTTTTCACTCACAAATCTTAGAAACATTGTGCAAGCTCCAATTTGACAAGAACGGAAAACAGAATCACCCATGTCCTTTTCAGAGGAACTACCCCCGTGTGTGTCTTAAGCAAAAGAGAAAAACCACGAAACTGTTACAATGAGTCAGCAATTGTAAATTTTCCTATGATTAGTGTGGACGAGACTAGAAACATAGTAGATAACATTCCTGTATTAAAGACTATAAACAATAGATTAACATTTAGATTGTCATAAATGAGATTTTGAACCATGTTGAGCTGCAAGAACATGACAATATCGCAGCCAAGTATTAACATGAAAAAGTACCTCATGATTTCACAACAGATTGATTTATGGGGAGTCTGTGCAGTGACAAGTGAAATGATACAAACCAAAACCTGTCATAGTAATACTAAATTTAACGCATTTCTAGATACATATTTCTATAGATTAAGGCTGCTTCCCAATAAAAACTAGATAAAAAAGCACATCCAAATGAATAAATTATTTGGCATTCAATGGCTCACACAGGTTAACAGTTCTTGTAGGTTTCTGTGCCTGAAATGTTCCACGAACTCAGTAAACCACCTTTCAATGGCCACTATCAACAATTTTTACTCAGATGTCTGGTTTTGAGATTTTAAACTTCATTCTGAAATATTTTGTAGATCATTTTGTCATGCAGCCAAAAATTAGACATGGAAGTGATACAACACATCATCATTACATGACTGAATTGCTTTTAACGAATGCCAAACAAAAAATGACACTGTCAATGACTACAGGAGGCCACATTCAACCTCTAGTATAGCAATGGTAAATGGGTGAACAGGCAAAAGCCTATCAAAAACATTAATATAACTCCATATCTTTTTCACATTCATTGTTTTCAATCAACTCTCTCATCAATTTTTTGACTACATCTCTTGTCAACTGCCCAACAGTTCCCTTTATCACAGCATACTCTAAGATATTCCTATCATTTGCTTGAAACTTGCTTTATTGTTATCTCATTCCAACTGAGATTTTATTTCTTTTACCTTCTAAAACCTACAGTAGCTTTGGGTGTTTCCCAAAGCATCCATGTTAAATAGCTGTACTTTTTATATCTGAACAAACTTGTTTTCTAAGACCCTGTGGCAAAACTTAACTCACTATAGGGAAACCTTATTCTTAAGAACACAGTCATGATATACAATTTGGACTTCCTGTCTAATCAATTTCTTTCCAACTTTGAATTTATTTCTACTCTCTATCTGATGATCTTTGATCACTTTAAATGCTAGAACGATTAAAAATCATAATATTCTGCACAAAATTTATAACAGTCCACTCGCATTGGCAACATTAAAATTCCTACCAAGACAAAAGCCTTAGATGGGTAAACCACATAAGCTTGATACGAAGGGAAAATTAGCTGTGGCTTATATCTGCTCACGCACCTACGGTATCAAAAACAGCTGCCAGCGAAACATTAAGAATAGTTTCACAAGGCAAAATTTTCCCATACCTTAATTTATGGCATGCAATTGTGAAGTTGAGGTGCAGAATACTAATACTGCAGAAAATTACAATAAGTATAATGCAGGGATCAGGACACTGGTTCTCAGCCTGTGTGTTATCACCCCTAGAGGAGGCCTTTTCAATTCTTGATGATGACGACAATGATGATTATTTTGGATGTGGGGTATTCAACTTCATTAACGTCAATGCCCTGATGAAAAGTCAACATGCCATTCTCATGAGGGGAGTGGGGTGGGCGGCAGAGTAGTTTGTAATGCATTATAGTCCACCTTTCCTTCCCAACACTTTAGGGTTGAAGACTGACAATTCACAAAACAACAGGACCTGTGTAACACTGGTGTCAGTGTCTGTGAGCATGGTGAACAGGTCTCCAGCTAAACCAAGGGCTTCTCCGATGTCATACACAAGATATACAAAGCCAAATATGCTAAACCAAATGTGGTACACCACAAACTTCACAGAGTGGTGGACCCTCCTGCCACAAGAGGAAACCGTGTATTAAATGCCCATGTCCCATGTGAAGCTTGATGAGCACTACTACCTTCCACTGGTGAGGTGGGCATGAAGTCTGCCAGCACCTTGAGTGACCACAGTTTATTTTCTGTCACCTCCAAACATTCCATTTCCCACAGACATGTTATTCATCTGTCAAAAAGGAGATGACAGCATGTAAGGGAACGGCACATCAACATAAAACTCCATCCTGACATGCTTCTTCGGCTGCTTTATCACTATCGTGCTATCGTTTATGTCATTTCCTTGTTTCCCAATGTGTCCAGATAGTCAGCAAAAGATCACCACCTTGCCATGGTGTTGGGGCCACTGTAATGAGTTACGAATGATATGAATCAATTAGTGTGTGGACAGCTTGTAGCACACTGAGCAAGGCAGAATGGACAAGAAACTTTGTACTGTGATACCTGTATATTCACTCCAGTATCATCATAATGCCACATAACACCACTTCATAATTTGTACATTGATCCGAAACGTGCACTCTAAAAACCCAATCAGGGAAACAGCTGAACAACCTAGGGCATTCTCTTGCTAAGATCCATCCATATGAACAATAAAACTGTGTTAAGTTCTTAAAATGGAAGAAAACAGTTGTATAAATGTAATCTGAAGTACAAGTTTTCTTGTATTGTGTCAAGCTAAAAATCACTTTGGGCCTATGAAGACACCAAGGCTGCAATCTGTCCCTTCACCAAATGTGTAATCTGAGGTCTGGTATAACCAAATCCTCGAGACTGTCAACAGCACATATCTCGAAAGGCTTAGTCACATTGTGTCTAATTCTGAACAGCCACTCAAAGTTGGGATGGACTACTGCACTAAATGCCAATGACCAACACAGATTTTCAGGGTCTGCTGAGCCAGACAGAGGTGCCACCAAATCTAGAGTGGTGGTTTACCAGCCTTTGCACATAGAGACTGAAGACAGTGTCTAACATCTTGAGACAAGAAATATGGGCTGATCCATAAATCACACTGCCATAAAATAACAGTGATCTGACAAATGCCATATAAAGTTGCAGGAGGAGAAACATGCCAGCTCCCCTCGTCTTTCTGCCGAGGCATTTCAAATTATTCAATGATCTGAAGCCCTTTATTTGCAGATCTTTCAGGTGCAGGAGCCAGGTTAATTTTGATTCAAATTACAGGCCCAAAAAGTGCACTTTACCTTTAAGATGTGAAAAATTTTTCCCTATTGTGAGCTCTGGATGAATAAAACATCAACAAGCACAGTTAAAACTGACATACATAGTCTTCTCTTGTGAGACCCTAAAACTAATTTTATTGGCCCAAGCTTCCAGCCTCCTGATGCTCAGCTGCAGTAGCTATGTTGTCATTTTACACCTGGAGGAATAGTAGAAGATTGCAAATTTATCCACAAATAAAGAGCTATGGAATGCTGAGCAGATGCCATTGATAGGGATTGTAAACAGTGTGACACTGAGTGCAGTTCATAGGAGGACCCCATTCTCCTGAACACAGCAACCAGTCAAAGTATCACCAATGTAATATCGAAAGCACTAGTCCTTGAGGAATGACTGGATAAAAAGTGGCAGATGTCCACGTAGTCCTCATTCATGAAGTTGGGAAAGGGTGTTATACCTCCAAGCAGGTACACTTTTGCGAGCTCAAAAACACACACCAACCAATTTCAGAGAGGGAATACTGTATTGCCGTCTCCAGCAGAATTAAGTTGTCAAGGGCAGAACAGTAGCACAATGGGAGGGCATAGGTGACCTCGGAATTCCGATAAGGTGGCATTTGTGGTGGTGGTGGTGGTTAACCACATGCTCTAAAGTGTTACCTGTACAACTGGTACGGTCTCACTCTGGTAACTGTTAGGTTCAGTAGATCCCTGCCTGGTTTCCATGATGAAATTAATATTGCCTCTTTCCAAGTCACGGGGTACGGCCCATCAAACCAGATGTTATTGAAACAAGATAGGAGCTCCTTTGGCTCCAGAGCACAGATAACAGAGCCTGTCTTAAGGAATCTGATCCAGTCTTGGAGTAATGTCTCTGGCTATGCACAGAGATGATCCCACTTCCTACTAGGAGAATGGAAGATTGTAGACCATCTCAGTATCTGAGAAGAAGGGTAGCTGCCTTATCTCCACAGTGCTCAGAACGCCTGATATGCAGGAGTTTGTCTGGATAACACATTGATGGTAAAAACAATCAGCTAAAACCTGAGCTATATCTTTACGCGCATCCAACGAGACCAAATTTCTCAACAAGGCCGTAAGGGGATGTGAAATGCCCTTGCCTGAAATCCAGCTTATTAAGTCCCAAGAATGAGCAGTGGAAGTGGACTGATTAATGGAAGTCATAAATTCCTTCCAGGAGTTCCTCTTCCATTTTTTTATCACTCACCTAACTTGCGCTCTCACAGATCTGAAGGTACGAAGCTTTTCTGTAGTTGGACGGTGTGTGAATTTCCACAAAGCTGTACACTTGGCTCAAATTGCCAGTGACAATCATCATTCCACTAAGGGACAGGCTGTCCTCTGAGGTGGTTGCTAGATTGGGGAATAGAATCTGTGGCAGATTGTTGGATCATACAGGTGATACAGTCGACCATCTCCTGGGCACAATCCTGTTGTTCGAAGATGGCCTGCTGAATTTGCCTCTGAACCATCCACTTTTGTGGCTTCCTGTCAACCACCATCTGAGTCAGCAGAAAAATCCACACCGGAAAGTGGTTACTGGAATGCAAATCTGTAGAAATTTCCCACTGAACTGAGTCTGCAATAGCTGGGGAGCAAACACAAAGGTCAGTGGCTGATAATCACACTGTAGCTGTAGGAAAGTGTGTCACTTGACCTGAGTGCAACAGGCAGATATTCTCTGGATGGATGAAGTGCTCGATAATTTGACCCCCGCAGCAAGTGGTAGTGAAGCCCCACTGCACATTCTGTGCAATGAAGTCACCCACAAGAAGGAATGGATGGGGGGGAGAGCCCCAAAGAGTTCTGTCTGTCCATCTGCATCCAGTGGCTCATTTAGTGGGATAGTAAGCATCCCAGGATGACTCATTGTGTCCAGTTTTAATGATGCCACAGAGAGAATTTCTACTCCAGTAGACCAACTCATTCAGTCTATTACCTGCAACCTGCCCACCTATATTAAAAATACCAGCCAATTCGTCCACTGACTCTCCACAGTTCCTGTTCCTTTACCACTACTGATGCGACCTCCCTTACATTAACATCTCTAATGCCCATGGCCTTACTGCTATTGACCACTGCCTTTCCCAACACCCAATGAATTACAAAGTTATAACCTTCCTAGTTGCCACAACAAACTATATCCTCACTTCCTTAGAAGACATTACCTACAAACAAATCCGAGGTACAGCTACGAGCACCCGCATGGCACCCTCCTACGCCAACCTATTCATGGGTCATCTAGAGGAAACCTTCCTAAACACACAGAATTCCAAACCTGTCACCTTGTTCAGATTCAGTGATGATATCTTTGTGACCTGGATCGAGGGTATGATCACCCTATCCACAGTCCCCCAGACTCTCAACATCATCTCCCCCACTTGCTTTACCTGGTCCAACTCAACCCAACACAACACCTTTCCTTACGTTGACATCCACCTCAAAGACAGCTAAATTAGTATGTACAACTATATCAAACCTATAAGCCATCAGCAATATCCACTTCAAGAGCTGCCACCCATTCCATACCAATAAGTCCCTTCTGTACACCTAGCCACATGAGGCTGTTGCGTCTGTAGTGTCATGTGGTCCCTCTAGAAGTATTCCAAAGGTCTCACAGAGGCCTTCACAGGCCATAATTACCCTCCCAATCTAGTACAAAAATGGATCTCCCATGCCTTATCTCTCCAGTCACCTGTCATCTTCCAAAGTCCCACCATGCATCCATAGAGCAGCGTTCCCCTCATATCTCAAAACCACCCAGGACTAGAAAAACTGAATCACTTTCTCGACCAGAGTTTTGACTACCTCTTATTGTGCCCTAACATAACGAATGTCCAACTCATTACTCTTCCCACCCTCTCTTACTCCGAACCCATCCTCATTCATCCCTACATGAGTCCTGCTCCCAAACCCTTGCCTCATGGCTCATATATCCCTGTAATAGACCTAGATTCAAGACCTGCCCCACATCCTCCCACCACCATCACCACTCCAGTCTGGTCATAAGTGTCATCTATCCCACCAAAGGCAGGGTTACCTGCACAAACAGTCATGTGATCTACAACTAAGTTGCTACCACTACACTTCATTTAATGTTGACATGACAGCCATAAGCTGTCATGTCTGCATGAATGGCCACCGATGAACTGTGGCCTCTAAACAGCTAGATCACCCTGCAGCTGAGCACTCCGTCCAATGCAAAGTTCTTCATTTCAATGACTGCTTCACTGTCTGTGACGTCTGTATCCTTCCCACCAACACGAGCTTTTCTGAATTGCGGAGATGGGAACTCTTCCTTCAATATATCCTACATTCCCGTAACCCTCTTGGTTTCAACCTTAGTTAGTCATTGTCCTTACTAATCAGCCCCGTCCCGGTCCCCACTCCAACATTATACAGGCCTCTACCCCACCAATGTACCCTCAGTCCATTCACTTCTCTCCTTTTCTGCTAGCCCCCCCCCTCCCCCCAACCTTTGTCTACCTCCTGACTGCACCTAGCTGTGCTATCGTCTCTCCACCTCATCCCTGTATGCTCCCACAGGCAGCACTTTACTATCCGCGACCCGTACCCTGCTATCCTTCCCCCTCCCTGCCCCAGCCACCTCCTTATCCCACCACCTGGTTGCCTCTCACAACATGCGCTGTTGCTTGTACCCGGCTTCAGTAGCCATAGACTGTGGGCACGTGTGTGTGTGTGTGTGTGTGTGTGTGTGTGTGTGTGTGTGTGTGTGTGTGTGTGTGTGTGTTGGTTTTGGGGTTTGATGGGAGCTAAACATCGAGGTCATCAGTACCCTGTTCCAAACAGACATACTTGTAAAAGGCCTATACAGTAAAAGTGTAACCTCTACACCCAGCTAAAATGAACACTGCAACAACACAAAATAGAGGACACTTAAAAGGAGCAGAGCAAATAGTTGACGAGAGAGAAACAGACTACAGTAGTTGATGGATCAGGTAAAAGGTCAACCAATCAACTACAAACGAAGAACCTCCAGCTTAAAAGCGTTGATAGAGGTACCAACACAACTTGTTACCATAAAAGACACTATATTGGTATCCACGTCACAATTAAAAGTCGCTGGAGTGGGTGTAGCCTGAGAAATCATGCGCAAACACCCATACTAGAGCAAGTGATAAAACCCAGCTGCACGGATAAAACATAAAACTGAGTCAGCTATAGAGACATCGTCACCTAGAATTAAAGGAAGTGCAGCTGGTAAATTAAAGGACTGCCGCAAGGGGGCTAAAAGGGGGCAGTCCATCAGAAGATATACCATGTCAGCCCTGCATCACAACAAATGAGATAGCTGTGGGTCAACTGCGTATGTCCAATTCGGAGACAGCAGAGAATAACTGATTCCCTAGGAGCTTATTTGGCATGTTCAAGACAGACCATTCAGAGCTCCAGACATCGCAGACCTGGCGATCTAGGGCTGACCAGAGGTCTCTTTCCACGAGACCAAGCTCCAGGGGTGGCGAAGTGGTGACCTGCTTGGCCAACCGATCGACATGCCTGGAATGCCGATGTGGCCCGGGGTCCACACAAACTTCACTGAACGACCACACTCAGCGAGAGCAAAAACAGCATCTTGAATACCGCGCACCAAAGGGTCCCGAGAAAAACACTGGTCGAGTGCTTGCAATACACTCAGGGAGTCACTGCATATGACAAATGACTCCCCAGGGCAGGAGGAAAGATGAGCGAGTGCACGATAAAGAGCAACCAGCTCCGCAGTGAAAACACTGCTCCCACAAGGCAGGAAATGCTGCTCAACATAGTCTCTGTGGGTGAAAGCAAACCCAGTGCATCCATCGACCACAGAACCATCGGTGTAGACTACATCTGCATCGCGAAACGAGGCAAGAAGAGCCAGGAATTGTTGGAGAAGACTGGCAGGTGGAACAGAGGACTTGGAGTCGCAGGACAAATCCAAGCAAAGCCGCAAGCAAGGGAGGGACCAAGGAGGGGTAGAAGAAGAGAGCCGGAAGGATGGACGAAGAGGAAAGGACTCGAGTGACTAGAGAAGGGAACAAACACAGACTGCGATCGGGAGACCCGACCTAGGCCACCGTCGTGGGGAGGGGAGTGCAGAAGATGGAAAAGGAGCCTGCGGTTTGGGTGGTTGGGCAAGGCATGGACTCGGGCGATGTATGACGCAAGCAACGTTGTTGGTGGAATCGTAGGGGAGGGATTCCAGCTTCTACAAGAAGGCTAGTCACCGAACTAGTGCGGAAGGCACCTGTCACCAGTCTGACGCCACAATGGAGAATCAGGTCGAGGATCTGCAATGTTGAAGGTACTGCTGAGTCGTACACCATGCTCCTGTAGTCGAGACAGAACTGGACTAAGGCCTCATAGAGCTGAAGGAGGGTTGTTCGTGCAGCCCCGAAACAGTGTGGCTGAGGCAGCGAAGGATGTTGAGGTGCCACCAGCACCGTTGTTTAAGCTCACGAAGATGAGGTGTCCAAGTGAGCTGAGCATCAAACAACATGCCAAGGAAGCGATGCGTCTTCTCAATACGAAGAAGTTCATTAGCAAGGTAGAGCTCTGGATGGAGGTGGACTGTTCGGCGACAACAGAAATGCATCACTCGGGTCTTAGAGGCTGAGAACTGAAAACCATGGTTGGATGCCCAAAAATGTGCCTTATGGATAGCTCCCTGCAGCCGCCATTCAGCGACACTGATGCTTGGGGGACTGTAATAAAGACAAGTCATCGGCATATAGAGAAGAACAGACCAATGAGCCCACCGCAGCCGCAAGACCATTAATCGCCACCAAAAAGAGGAGAACACTGAGAACCAAGCCCTGCAGGACACGGTTCTCCTGAATATGAGCAGAGCTAAAATAAGTGCCAACTCTAACCCGAAAGGAGCAATTGGAGAGAAAATTCTGTAGAATAATTGCAAGTGGACCCCTTAAGCCCCATTTGTGCAGCGTAGCAAGGATATGATGGTGCCAGGTGGTATCGTACGCCTTCCGAAGATCAAAGAAAACAGCAACTACATGTTCTTGCCGGGTAAAAGCTGTACGAATAGCCGACTCTAGCGAGACTAAATTGTCGATCGCTGAGCGGCCCTGACGGAAGCCCCACTGTTGCTGGGCTAGGAGGCCCTTAGCTTTGAGGATCCACATGAGCCGCCGACTCACCATCCGTTCCAGGAGTTTGCACATAACGTTGGTAAGGCTGATAGGGCGATAGCTATCAACCACCAGCGGATCTGCACCAGGTTTTAGCACCAGGATGGTAACGCTATCCTGCCAACGAGTTAGGAAAACGCCCTCCGTCCAGATGCGGTTAAACAGGGCGAGTAATTCACCCTGACAGTGCGCCTACAGATGGCGAAGAAACTGGTTGTGCATTCGGTCTTGACATGGAGAGGTATCGGGGCAAGCTGTAAGGGCACTTTGGAACTCCCATTCACTAAACGGGGCATTGTATCATTCCAAACGGTGCGTGCAAAACAACAACTGCGTACTCTCAGCTTGCTCTTTTATGGCGCGGAATTCTGCGCTGTAGCCTGCTGTCGCAGAAATACGACCGAAGTACTCCGCCAGATGTTCAGCGATGGCGATTGGGTGAGTACAAAGTGAACCCCGAAGAGAAAGGCAAGGGACGGGCGCATGAGGGCGAAAGCCAAAAATGCGCCGAACCCACGACCACACCTGAGATGGGGAGGTGCGAGAACCTATGGTGGCAACATATCGTTCCCAACAGCCCCGTTTGCTCCACCGGATTACCTGCCGAGCCCGGGCCCGCAGCCGTTTAAAGGCAACCAGATTCTCTAGGGAAGGATGACGGTGTCGTCGTAGGGCTCGCTGGCGGTCCTGGATAGCTTCTGCAATCTCTGGTGTCCACCAAGGGACTGACTTACGTCTTAGGGAACTTTAAGAGCGGGGGACAGTTGCCTCAGCAGCAGAAACAATGGCCATAGTGACCTCGTCCACTGCCAAATCGATGTCACCAGGAAGCGGGGCAATGGCCATGGTAGCTGAGGTGTAGGCTGCCCAATCAGCTCCACGAAGAGACCATCGTGGCAGCTGCTCAGGGGGTTCGGATTGAAGAAGAAAAACCAGGATAGGAAAGTGGTCGCTATCACAGAGGTCGTCATGGACCATCCAACTGAGGTATGGAAGAAGACCTGGGCTACTAAGAATGAGGTCAATGGCCGAGTATGTGCCATGAGTCAAGCTAAAATATGTAGGAGCACCAGTGTTAAGGAGGCAAATGTCCTGCTGTGCCAAGAGAGCCTCAACGTTCCTACCCTGGCCCGAGGTCTGGGCCCCACCCCATAAAGGGTGGTGGGCATTAAAGTCCCCCAAAAGGAGGAATGGCGGGGGGAGCTGGGCGAACAAGGCAGCCAGGTCGGCAAGAGGGAGAACCGCATCCAGGGGAAGGTAGAGGGAACAGAGGGTAAGCTCCATTCCTGCCCGGATTTTAACAGCCACAGCCTCGAGAGCTGCGTGAAGTGGCACTGGAGCACTAGGAACAGTGGCAAGAACATAAACACAGACACCGCCAGACACCCTGTCATATTCTACGTGGTTCTTATAGTAACCCCGGTAGCCACAGAGGGAGGGGGTCCGCCGAACAGGAAACCAGGTTTCCTGTAGGGCCAGACAAGTGGCAGTGAAGCAGCACAAAAGCTGTTTAGCACAAAAGCTATTTCAACACAGCAAGGTGGTGGAAAAAACCACGGCAATTCCATTGAAGGATAATGGTATCCGACTGTGAAGACATGAAAGAACCTGAGGGGGGGGGGGGGGGGGGGGGAGAGAGAGATAGGTCACACCTTAGAAGTGCTCACCGCCACCGACTGCGAAGTAGCCTGATCAACTTCCATAGGAACTGGGGGTTGAGCAACATCTAGCTCCTGAGTGGATGCTAGATGTTCCACATCATCTTCTGGTGCAGTGGTGAACTCCTTTTCTGTCTCTACCTCCTTCTCCTTTTGATTTTTCTTCTTTTTGGTAGGGTCCCGTTTGTACTTCGGTTTATCAGGCTGGGTGGGCTTTTCCGACCCAGTCTCATGGACCGAGGAAGACCTGGAAGCCCTACGGCCCACAAGTGGTGGCTTTTTCAGCCAATGGCTAACGTCTGGAGGGGCAGTAACCATGGAAGGGAGGGCACTAAGCGATCCCTTCCGTGCGAGGTCTTATACTCCATAATCTTCCGTTCCTTTTGATAAACCACGCAGTCCGACGAGCAAGGTGAATGATTCTGTCTGCAGTTGACACAAACAGGGGGCGGCGAACATGGAGCGTTGGGGTGGGAGGCACGTCCACAATCCCGACAGGTAGGGTTGGTGTCACATCTCGATGACATATGCCCATACCTCCAGCACTTAAAGCAGTGCATGGGAGGAGGGACATAAGGCTTAACATCACATCAATATATCACCATCTTGACCTTCTCGGGCAGTGTGTCGCCCTCGGAAGCCAAGATGAAGGCACCGGTGGCGACCCTATTATCTTTAGGTTCCCTCAAGACACGTCGTACAAAGTGAACACTGCGGCGTTCCAGATTTGCACAGAGCACGTCGTCAGACTGCAACAACAGATCACGATGAAAAATAAGTCCCTGAACCATATTGAGGCTCTTATGAGGTGTAATGGGAGACTGCAACATCACCGAGCTTGTCAGAAGCAAGCAATGCCCGTGACTGTGCTGGGGATGCTGTCTGTATGAGGACTGCTCCAGACCTCATTTTAGACATGCCCTCAACTTCTCCAAACTTGTCCTCTAAATTTTCCACAAAAAACTGAGGCTTTGTGGTCAGAAATGAGTCCCCATCTGTTCGGCTGCAAACCATAAATCGAGGAGAATACATCTCACCAGGTAATTAAGACCACCGTTCCTCCCCTGGTGTGGGCAGGGAAGGGAACGATTGGGGGTCATACTTTGAAGCATTGAACTTTCCTTTCTTAGAGTCTTGTGCTTGCACACTATTCACATTGCATTTCATGGTGGTCCCACGAGCAGCTAGCGAAAGGAATGTCCACCCAGACAGAGCCCCACTTGCCTGGGTAAGCCTAATACAACCGGGGGGCGGCAGGTTCCCCAGAGGTCGCCCGCTAGCAACTGTTCTACCTCAACAGCCATGTGTCTCCTCAGCGCGCAGCACACCTCGAGATTGAAGTTTTTTTTATAGAGGTTTATACCATCCTCGCGACCCAGGCAGTTAAGCCAAGATCCCCAGGCTCTGTACCGTACAACGTTCCACCGTCGCACCTTACAGTGGTCGTTGAAGCACGCTCAGAGGTTACGGTATTGAAGACTGGTGGCGCTTCCCAGTCCCCAGCTCAGGGACCCCGGGGTCGCCAAGCCCGTACCAGCAACTAAACGCTGAGCCCCCTGAGGGTGTGTGTGTGTGTGTGTGTGTGTGTGTGTGTGTGTGTGTGTGTGTGTGTGTGTGTGTGTGTGTGTGTGTGTGTGTTTTGTCTATTTAAGAAGGAGGCCTAGTTGGCTGAAAGCTCACTTCTGACAATCTTTTTGCTGTGGCTATCTGCGACTCAGCATCTCCGCGATATGGTGAGTAGCAAAACTACTACAAATTGGAGAGTTGTAAGTGTAATTACTTTACTGCGAGGTAACACACTGTCAAGAGCGAAAAAGGAAAACAATATTGTCAAGAATAAATACGGCAGTCACCGTCATGAAAGTGTATTTTTGTGAGGTAGTTTAATTATTTCATTCAAAATGTTCTGTGCACCCAATCAAAAGTGAGAACCCTCACAAATGTGCTAGGAGTTAAGACATTAGCAAAAGAAAAACTTGGGAATTTAATCAGAACACACTGTAACAACAAACAATCCAAATATTGCTTAGTACTCTTTGTGATAATACCATCCAAAGTATCTTAGTCAATAAGCAGGATGGCCACCACTTCGGAAAAAAATAAATAAAGAAATAAAATCTGCTTCTTCGGGTTTCTGCTATTGTTTCTCTCTCAGTAGTAGGTTGAAAACATTGGCATTTTCAAAGAAAATAGTTTCATCCATAACATAAGAGGCTCATTTACAACACATTATTTCTTGTGCAACTTTGCAATGAGCATTGCCAATTGCCACGGAGCAAAAAGGGCATTTCTAACCTCAACTTTTGACACTGACCTCCCTGTAGGAATAGTTAACAATAAATCACTATTGTGACGTAAAGCCAAGTGGAAGAAAAAAAAAAAAATCACTGCTGCCATAAATAAAAATAAAAAAAACTATGCAAAGAACTTATGTCCAACATAGTGTAGCAGGAATAAACTTTTTTTAAAAAAATCAACCTTTCAGCAGTTGTATGACACAGCTCAGTGTCCCTCCCGCCATCAGAGCATTTGAAGTGAAGATACATTCATAAGTTGATCATTAACCTTAATGTATTACAAATATACAATATACACCAAATTTAATCAAGCAGCAGAGGCAGCAAAGAAATGATGTCATTCACCCCCATCTCACAACACAGCCACAAGATTAGTTTTCTTACAAAAGTAAGGAAGCTGATAGGCTTGTGGAGGACAGGCATTAGCAAAAGTTGAGAGAAAGACCCTCTCCTTCCCTGTCTTAGCAGAGTTTCTGACACCTCCCCACTGAAATATCCTTGACCATCCCTATTCCACCTCTGCTCTCAAAAAACTTGCCCCAGCTCATATCCCTGCAATACACCTAAATACAAAATCTGTCCCTAACATCATCATCCTACTACTTACTCCAGTCCAGTCAAAGGCACCTCCCATCCAATTAAAGGTAGGGCCACATGTACGCAACCATGTGGTCTACCAACTTAACCGCAACCACAATGCTACATTCTATGTGGGCATGACCACTAACAAGGTGTTTGACTGTAATAATAGCCACAGCCAAACTATGGACAAGAGACAGCGGGACCTTCCAGTTGCTGAAGATACCACCACACACAATGTGCTTGCCTTCAATGGCTGCTTCAAAGCCTTCCCATCTGGATTCTTTCCATCGACACCAACTTTTCTGAACTGTGCATGTGGGAACTCTCGTTGCAATACATCCTCCTTTACTGTAATCCATCTGGCCTTAATCTTCACTGGTCCCTGTCCTCCACCTATCTATCCCTTTACATGCTCCCATTCCAGCCTTACATACACCTATCTCACTAGTGCAACACCTGTAGAGTCCTTTGCCTGTCTACCTCTCTCCTCTCCCCTTCCTCCCCATCCCACAACACAGCCTCCCATAGCACAGTCTCCCGATGCCATACCTAACAGCCCACTATCCTGTCCCCACCACAGCCCTGCATGCTCCCGCAGCGCTAGCTTTTACTGGCCTTCACCTTCCCTGTCTGATACCATCCAACACAGTAAATAACACTGGGCGAGGTGGCTTTTGTACTGTCTATGTCTGATGAATGACATAATCCAGCATCTGATTAATATTTAGCAGTCTTTTTTCATTGTTTCTGTTTGTCACTCAATATCACTTGCATGTAGTGAAGAACATTGTATCTTTCTCATAATATTGGCATTTCATCCAATGATTTTCCATTGTTTGGAGATCCTAAAAAGAAATTTCAAACAAAGTATTGACAAACAAGCAAAGGTCTAACTACAGGCACCTAGAGTTGTAATTCAGCATTTCAATTCACAAGGAAAGGAGTTTTATAGAATAAAGTAAATTATGTTTTTTTTTTCTTCTTCAGAATGATAAAAACAAAAAAAAATAAAAAATTCTGTTATCAATCTTGTCAGTGTTCCATTAGGAAAGTAAGTGCTTGCAAGCTATTAGCTGTAATGCTCACTGTTGTTAAACACACAAATCCTTTCAAAGAGCATCATAAGGAAAATTTTACTAATGCAGCGAATAAAAATAGGTAAAAATTTCTGGT
The DNA here is from genome assembly GCF_021461385.2 of Schistocerca piceifrons. NCBI lineage: Eukaryota > Metazoa > Arthropoda > Insecta > Orthoptera > Acrididae > Schistocerca > Schistocerca piceifrons. The sequence continues at coordinate 536,890,280 of NC_060138.1, forward strand.
TCATTCACAAAAGAGGAAACCATACAAATATTTTCCTAGTTTCAGCTGCTTTAGCTATTTCATAATGTAGTTCGAAAACTGGTAATGGGAGTAAGGAAGTTCTACTTCTATATCTATACTCAGCAAATCCCCGTATGGAGTGCGGGAAGAATGATTGTTTGAATGCCTCTCTGCATGCAGAATTGTTCTAATCTTATCCTCACAATTCTTGTGAGAGTGAAACATAGAGGGTTGTCGTATATTCCTAGAGTAATCTTTTAAAGCCAGCTCTTGAAATTTTGTTAATAGACTTTCTTGGGATAACTTACATCTATCTTCAAGAGTCTTCCAGTTCAGTTCCTACAGTATCTCCGAGACACTCTCCCAGGAATTAAACAAATCTGTGACCATTCAAGCTGTCCTCCTCAGTATACATTCAATATCCCCCCTCAGTCCTGTCTGGTATGGGTGCCATAAACTTGAGCAATATTCTAGAACTGGTAACAATCTCCTTTGTAGACTGACTGCACTTCCCCAGTATTCCACCAATAAACTGAAGTCTACCACCTGCTTTACTCACGACTGTACCTATGTGATCATTCCATTTCGTATCCCTAAAAAGTGTTACACCCAGGTATTTGTATGAGTTGGCCGATTCCAACAGTGAATCACTGATATTATGGTCATAGGATACTACATTTTTTCGTTTTGTAAAGGGCAAAATTTTACATTTCTGAACATACAGAACAAGTTTCCAATCTCTGCACAAAGTTGCCTGAATATTTATGCAGCTTTTCCAATATTAATTCATTACAAATAACTGCATAATTTGCAAAATGCCTGATTTTAATATTAATGTTGTCTGCAAGTTCATTAATTGATCATATGAACAGCAAGAGCACCAACACACTTCCTTGGGGCACACCCGAAGTTACTTCTACATCTGATGAAGACTCTCCATCATTTCGATGAGGGTGTGTAAAGAAATTCACATTTCCTATAGGCCTACACGTATTGACAGTTTTTAGCCAGATCCTCCAAATCTTTATATTTATCTTTGGATCACAAGACATGTATCCCAACAAAACTTCAGTTACCTCCTGCTTCATCTTGCAGCTTAAAAGGAGCAACTAGGTCATATCTCTATGAACATATCAAGTCTAAAAATTTTTTAAGAATTTCAGTTTCTCTTTAAATCTCAAGCAACATTTTTCTAACAAAGCCACTGGTTACAATGAACATTTCAAGCTTACAGTGTCATTAAGACTTCCTGTTCTCCATTTATTTACCTGAGTCAAAAGATAATGCTTGTTTCATCTGTGTACAGCAACCAATCTAAAATCAACGAAAATAGTTACTAACAAATTTAGTCTGTATTTAACAACTCAGCACTCCTTCTGAGGACAGCTATCATTTACCAACCTCGTTTGCACAAATTAGTAGTTTGTTACCTCTACCGACAACTGCTCGTCATATGATAAACAGGATAATGTAGTAAATACATTCCAAATAAGACCAAGAAGGTTTATTCGATAAAGGAATGGATCCTTTTTTAAGAAATACTACTGATACTCAGGTTAAGGAATTTTAAAAGCGCAAAAACTTTAAATGTTAAAAAACCCACCCGAAACTCAATGACGTGACCCGCATACGCTCCGAATCTTATCACAACGCCCATGGGAGGTGAATTATAAACTTCATATGTTTCACAGTTAAACAGAGGTATAGCCTCAGCGTCATCCGGAACTGTCCACGTAACATCACCACTCTCATCCAGGCAAAAGCGGGTCCTAAAATGCAAACACAAATCTGGTTAAGAAAAATACTCTGCACATAAAGCATTTGTTTTGTTTTTATTATTTTTTAAATACGAGATTCACTACTTACCCATCAACACCCGTGTTTTCCACCAGTCCAGCCTGGCGAGGAGTGCATGAAACAACCTGTAAAGCAGTATACGAACTCAGCTATATCCCGCACCTTTTCGTACAACACGAAGTTGTCAAACCTCTACATGTTATGTGTTGTGACAATTGCAACCAAAACATCACAACAGCTTCTCTGACGGCATCAGCTATCACACTAACCACAAAGTTCTGTCTAAACATGTCACTAACACAAAACTACACAAATGTTCCGCACTTTGCTTACCTCCCATGTCCCAAGTAGCTGGGAATCCATTGCTTCCTCTCTACAAGATTGCCATATACTAGAGTGCACTACTTGTCATTTCAACACCAAAGCGGACAGTCAAAGACATTCGATAGTAAGTAACCTGTCTGCGCTTCTGCTGCTAATGAGCTAGAATCAATGATCACAGGCTTCATGTTATCTCGTAGGCGAAGAAAAAACCTAAACTGTTCTACGTGTAAAAGGAAGGGCACCAACTACAGTATGAAAGTTCACTGATTAAAAACTGAAACTCTTAACATAAAACGCTGATCCCGAATATTTTTAAAAGATGTTGGAAATAGCTAATGTTTCAACATCAGGATCACTGATCTAATCAGGTTTAACGTGATAACAATAATCAGAAATAAAACAACTGCGCAAAAAATAAAATCAGTGAGCAATAGAAATCGAACTACGATGGGAACTGAAAGCATAGTAGCGGCTCAAAGAGGCTACGACGAGGAAACTTTTGTTCAGTCTGTGGTACGTCTAAAACGTGGAAAAGTGGCGAGCTTAAAACCGTGTCAGAATAAAATTAGTCTTTAATCTGATGTAGAGATAATAATAATTTTAGGAAGAATAATTCCTCTTTATATAGAAAAGCGCCACCACAAAACATTTGTCATGGCAAGAAGAACACTAAACCATCTCCCGATTTACAAGAAGGGTAGCAGATGGGATACGCGAAACTACTGTCCACTATCGTTGACATCCATTTGTATAAGTATCTTGAATAGTATTCTGAAGTCCAACCAGGGATTTTGCAGTCCCATGCGAAAATTTCAGGTACAGCCGCTCTTCGTATTTTCATGTTGTTGTTGTTGTTGTGGTCTTCAGTCCTGAGACTGGTTTGATGCAGCTCTCCATGCTACTCTAGCCTGTGCAAGCTTTTTCATCTCCCAGTACCTACTGCAACCTACATCCTTCTGAATCTGCTTAGTGTATTCATCTCTTGGTCTCCCTCTACGATTTTTACCCTCCACGCTGCCCTCCAATACTAAATTGGTGATCCCTTGATGCCTCAGAACATGTCCTACCAACCGATCCCTTCTTCTGGTCAAGTTGTGCCACAAACTTCTCTTCTCCCCAATCCTATTCAATACTTCCTCATTAGTTATGTGATCTACCCATCTAATCTTCAGCATTCTTCTGTAGCACCACATTTCGAAAGCTTCTATTCTCTTCTTGTCCAAACTATTTATCGTCCATGTTTCACTTCCATACATGGCTACACTCCATACGAATACTTTCAGAAATGACTTCCTGACACTTAAATCAATACTGGATGTTAACAAATTTCTCTTCTTCAGAAACGCTTTCCTTGCCATTGCCAGCCTACATTTTATTTCCTCTCTACTTCGACCATCATCAGTTATTTTGCTCCCCAAATAGCAAAACTCCTTTACTACTTTAAGTGCCTCATTTCCTAATCTAATTCCCTCAGCATCACCCGACTTAATTAGACTACATTCCATTATCCTTGTTTTGCTTTTGTTGATGTTCATCTTATATCCTCCTTTCAAGATACTGTCCATTCCATTCAACTGCTCTTCCAAGTCCTTTGCTGTCTCTGACAGAATTACAATGTCATCGGCGAACCTCAAAGTTTTTATTTCTTCTCCATGAATTTTAATACCTACTCCGAATTTTTCTTTTGTTTCCTTTACTGCTTGCTCAATATACAGATTGAACAACATCGGGGAGAGGCTACAACCCTGTCTTACTCCCTTCCCAACCACTCCTTCCCTTTCATGTCCCTCGACTCTTATAACTGCCATCTGGTTTCTGTACAAATTGTAAATAGCCTTTCGCTCCCTGTATTTTACCCCTGCCACCTTTAGAATTTGAAAGAGAGTATTCCAGTCAACATTGTCAAAAGCTTTCTCTAAGTCTACAAATGCTAGAAACGTAGGTTTGCCTTTCCTTAATCTTTCTTCTAAGATAAGTCGTAAGGTCAGTATTGCCTCAGGTGTTCCAGTGTTTCCACGGAATCCAAACTGATCTTCCCCGAGGTTGGCTTCTACTAGTTTTTCCATTCGTCTGTAAAGAATTCGTGTTAGTATTTTGCAGCTGTGACTTATTAAGCTGATAGTTCGGTAATTTTCACATCTGTCAACACCTGCTTTCTTTAGGATTGGAATTATTATATTCTTCTTGAAGTCTGAGGGTATTTCGCCTGTTTCATACATCTTGCTCACCAGATGGTAGAGTTTTGTCAGGACTGGCTCTCCCACGGCCGTCAGTAGTTCCAATGGAATATTGCCTACTCCGGGGGCCTTGTTTCGACTCAGGTCTTTCAGTGCTCTGTCAAACTCTTCACGGAGTATCATATCTCCCATTTCATCTTCATCTACATCCTCTTCCATTTCCATAATATTGTCCTCAAGTACATCTCCCTTGTATAGACCCTCTATATACTCCTTCCACCTTTCTGCTTTCCCTTCTTTGCTTAGAACTGGGTTTCCATCTGAGCTCTTGATATTCATACAAGTCGTTCTCTTATCTCCAAAGGTCTCTTTAATTTTCCTGTAGGCGGTATCTATCTTACCCCTAGTGAGATAGGCCTCTACATCCTTACATTTGTCCTCTAGCCATCCCTGCTTAGCCATTTTGCACTTCCTGTTGATCTCATTTTTGAGACGTTTGTATTCCTTTTTGCCTGTTTCACTTACTGCATTTTTATATTTTCTCCTTTCATCAATTAAATTCAATATTTCTTCTGTTACCCAAGGATTTCTACTAGCCCTCGTCTTTTTACCTACATGATCCTCTGCTGCCTTCACTACTTCATCCCTCAAAGCTACCCATTCTTCTTCTACTGTATTTATTTCCCCCATTCCTGTCAATTGCTCCCTTATGCTCTCCCTGAATCTCTGTACAACCTCTGGTTCTTTTAGTTTATCCAGGTCCCATCTCCTTAAATTCTCACCTTTTTGCAGTTTCTTCAGTTTTAATCTACAGGTCATAACCAATAGATTGTGGTCAGAGTCCACATCTGCCCCTGGAAATGTCTTACAATTTAAAACCGGGTTCCTAAATCTCTGTCTTACCATTATATAATCTATCTGATACCTTTTAGTATCTCCAGGGTTCTTCCATGTATACAACATTCTTTCATGATTCTTAAACCAAGTGTTAGTTATGATTATGTTGTGCTCTGTGCAAAATTCTACCAGGCGGCTTCCTCTTTCATTTCTGTCCCCCAATCCATATTCACCTACTATGTTTCCTTCTCTCCCTTTTCCTACACTCGAATTCCAGTCACCCATGACTATTAAATTTTCGTCTCCCTTCACAATCTGAATAATTTCTTTTATTTCATCATACATTTCTTCAATTTCTTCCTCATCTGCAGAGCTAGTTGGCATATAAACTTGTACTACTGTAGTAGGTGTGGGCTTCGTATCTATCTTGGCCACAATAATGCGTTCACTATGCTGTTTGTAGTAGCTTACCCGCATTCCTATTTTCCTATTCATTATTAAACCTACTCCTGCATTACCCCTATTTGATTTTGTGTTTATAACCCTGTAGTCACCTGACCAGAAGTCTTGTTCCTCCTGCCACTGAACTTCACTAATTCCCACTATATCTAACTTCAACCTATCCATTTCCCTTTTTAAATTTTCTAACCTACCTGCCAGATTAAGGGATCTGACATTCCACGCTCCGATCCGTAGAACGCCAGTTTTCTTTCTCCTGATAACGACATCCTCTCGAGTAGTCCCCACCCGGAGATCCGAATGGGGGACTATTTTACCTCCGGAATATTTTACCCAAGAGGACGCCATCATCATGTAATCATACAGTAAAGCTGCATGCCCTCGGGAAAAATTATGGCTGTAGTTTCCCCTTGCTTTCAGCCGTTCGCAGTACCAGCACAGCAAGGCCGTTTTGGTTATTGTTACAAGGCCAGATCAGTCAATCATCCAGACTGTTGCCCTTGCAACTACTGAAAAGGCTGCTGCCCCTCTTCAGGAACCACACGTTTGTCTGGCCTCTCAACAGATATCCCTCCGTTGTGGTTGCACCTACGGTACGGCTATCTGTATCGCTGAGGCACGTAAGCCTCCCCACCAACGGCAAGGTCCATGGTTCATGGGGGGGGCGTATTTTCATACCTTTTTCATAATATCATTCACCCATGACGTCTTATTTTCACATATAATATTTAATCATGCATATTTCTGACTTGATACGTATTTAAAGCCCGAGATAGTCAGAGAAACAGAACTGAAATGTTTGCAGTATAATACATTTTCAATTAAAACCTCAAAATAAACTGTTTTAACCGAAATAAAGAATATACAACTAACGTATGTTCAATTTTTCTTGTTTCCTCATCCCAGATGAGCTTGTAGTATGGAGGGAGGAGCACCAGGACAGCCACAGGGAGATTAACAAGTGGGGAGTAGAGGTGTGTATTGAGTTGTTAGATGTCTGGCTATAACCAGTTATGAAACTTCCTGGCAGATTAAAATTGTGTGCCGGACCGAGACTCGAACTCGGGACCTTTGCCTTTCGCAGGCAAGTGCTCTACCACTGAGCTACCCAAGCACGACTCACGCCCCGTCCTCACAGCTTTACTTCTGCCAGTACCTCGTCTCCTACCTTCCAAACTTTACAGAAGCTCTCCTGTGAACCTTGCAGAACTAGCACTCCTGAAAGAAAGGATATTGCGGAGACATGGCTTAGCCACAGCCTGGGGGATGTTTCCAGAATGAGATTTTCACTCTGCAGCGGAGTGTGCGCTGATATGAAACTTCCTGGCAGATTGAAAGTGTGTGCCAGACCGAGACTCGAACTCGGGACCTTTGCCTTTCGCGGGCAAGTGCTCTACCACTGAGCTACCCAAGCACGACTCACGCCCCGTCCTCACAGCTTTACTTCTGCCAGTATCTCGTCTCCTACCTTCCAAACTTTACAGAAGTTCTCCTGCGAACCTTGCAGAACTAGCACTCCTGAAAGAAAGGATATTGCGGAGAAATGGCTTAGCCTATAACCAGTTATGTCCGGTTTTTAAGGTCGTGTCCAGTCAAATATGTAAGAGTCCGGCCAACCTGAGGTTTCTTAGGCTTTTTAGTTATGAACTGCAGAAAGCACAAGTTATGCTGCACAACAGAGACCTGTACCAAACTTATGATGCAAGTACATGGAAAAGTATGAAGCAGATTAAGGAGATATTCTGTAAGAATTTAAAAATATATGTGTTAAGAAGTCTGAGCACCTGGTGATATTATAATTGCCAGATTATAAAGCTGTTTACTAATTTTGCTTTTTTAGTTTTTGCAACAAACTGAGACTGTATTTCATTATTAATAACCGAGTGAAAATATCTAACTGTTTCTACTTCTATTTAAAATCGGTAGTCTGACTTTTCGGAACAAATGTCCAACTAAATATAGCGCCGAGTTCGATTTATCTATTTTTATGACCTGGCTTTCATAGGTGAGTAGAGTTCTTGCAGTACTTTCAACGTTCACATTTTGTGTTGCATACTGATAGCTTGTGGACATGTAAATGATGTGCAGGATAGACAATTTTCGTGAAAGTGCGTATATATCTCCATATGCAGTACATATTCATAGCACACCACAAAGTAAAAGAAACAAATGCACACCTGTTCACTGCGCACTGGAACGCCTCACTGCAGGGCAGGGCAGTGGTAGGTCGCTTACGTTGCCGAAGTTGGAAAAGGCACAAAACGTTCTGAATTATGTCAGCGAGTTCTGAGCAGGGCTATGGGGTTCAAGGAACAAGAAACAGTAAACAGGCTATAGTATGTGAAATGGCACTTCCAATATTTCTGTGACAGAAACTGAGCTTGTATCTAAGATTCAGCGTTGTATGGTCATCATCTGGTTAAAATAAAACGAAACAACATCGTTACGATTTGGCTGCTGGCAGCAAGGAAATTTACAACGCAACCGTGAGGACAGAGTGACAGTTCTGGAGACAAAAACTACGGCAAGAGACCTGTAGCGACATGCACATTTGAGTACTGCATTGTCGGTGATAACACTGCCGCTTCTCCTGTATGACGTGGAAGATTGTAGAAGTGGTGGTGGTGGTGGTGGTTAGTGTTTAACGTCCGGTCGACAACGAGGTCATTAGAGACGGAGCGCAAGCTCGGGTTAGGAAAGGATTGGGAAGGAAATCGCCGTGCACTTTCAATGGAACCATCCCGGCATTTGCCTGAAACGATTTAGGAAAATCACGGAAAACCTAAATCAGGATGGCTGGAGACGGGATTCAACCGTCGTCCTCCCAAATGCGAGTCCAGTGTGCTAACCACTGCGCCACCTCGCTCGGTGGTTGTAGAACTAAGTGACTTTCCGATAAATGCTTTATTTATTGAAAAAGTCTATAAATCCTCAGTGCCTGTTTAATTTGTCTGTAGGATGTAAAGCAAAAATGACGGTCGTCGGATATCGAAAGGGTATTATTTATAGCTCAAAACAAGCTTTTTTGAAAGAACTTTCATTTATTGTAGCGAAAAATAACAGTTAAAGTCTAAATAAGGTTTAGGACGCAAACACTGTGAAATACGACGAAACTGGATATACAATTCGTGCAGTGCAGATTAGTTGCTTCAGTTCCAAAGTACGGATTTATATTTCTTTTCCATAAGACCTTAATGTTAGTATCTGTTGATTAGTGATTCAACACAGAGAAAGAAAAGGGAATGAAAGGAAACTTGTTACAAGCAAACGAGAAAAAATTAATTAGAGAAGAGTGGAAAGAACGAGAATAATATCACATCTAAAGGAGAGGGAGTTGTGTGAGAAGGATGCCATTCAACTTTCCCTGTGTAAACGCCACATAAACACGAAGTCTGGAATCAAAAGACTATCGCATGTGATGGGCAGTCCATATTTTACTAACTCTCTGCTTATTTATAACAAAGTGTTTTTCTCACAGATATTAGTATAGTTGTTTACATTTCCTGCATAGGAACTGTTAGTCTATAATGTGCTGACACTTATCTTTACTTTTTCGCCATAAAGTTTTCCATTTATGTACGAGGTTTTCAAGCTGGTGCAGCTATATTTCAAGAGTTGTGTAGGCACATGGTAGAAAATGAGTTGGCAAAACTGCCTCAAGCAAGCGTTGCTATTTTGAAAGATGCACCCAAGGTGACCAGCGTTTCATTTCTTGTCTATTTCACAATACTATAGATATTTTCCAGATTATATGAATGATTTGTATTTCCAACTTCTTTTCACAATTCTTCATTTATGCAAAACACAATTCATTGTCAAGTTTAAACTGTCCTTTTGGACCCATATTAACATTCAAGAATCTGCTGCTCCCCTGAAAAGCAGCCATACTGGTCGGTGGCTCAATTCGCCTGACTCCCCCCCCCCCCCCCCTCTGGCCACCCCTCTACATCTGGCCCTGGCTCAACTGAATCACTGGCAACACGAAACTAAACATGTACTTTTCTCACATGACATCTTAAGAACTATGGATCAAGGCAGTCCTGTGGATGTAGTATTTCTAGGCTTTCAAAAAGTACTTAACTCACAGGCAAATCAATGCTTATTAATGTAAGTAGGAACTAATCACAACTGACTTTATACAAGCTGGAGTCTTGGCAAGAGCCAAAGCTGTGAAGAAAGCCTACAACTGAGGCAGTGTTGTATTCAGTGAAATACGAATTTTGACTTCAGTTGTTGTAATATGAGCAACGTCTGGTAAAATGTCTCTCCTAGGCAACCACAGACTACTGATTTGCCTGTAAAGCTGGGTTCTCTTCCTCATAGAACATATCTTGAACAGAATGACCTCATCAATGTCAACCAGCACTGATTCCAAAAACAACGGTCATGTGAAACCCAATTCGCACTTTTCTCACATGACATACTGAAAGCTTTGGATCAAATGGAGTATCAACAGAAATTTGTGACTGGATTGAGAATTTTTTGGTAGGGAGGATGCAGCATGTTATCTTATATGGAGAGTCGTCTTCATATGTAGAAGTAGTTTCAGGTCTGCCCCATGAAAGTGTGTTGGAACCCTTGCTGTTCATCTTGTCTATTAATGACCTTGCAGACAATATTAAGGAGGGATGGAATGGATTTTGGTCCAAAAACTCGATTTTTCCCAAATATTATTTTCATGATCTATGCAGTTTAATCTATGTTGTGTGTGAATTTTATCGTGACAGCAGGTATAGAAATGCCTTTAAATTGTTAAACTGTTTAACTCTGACATCTATATCTCTGGCTGACATCTATATATTTGCCTGCAAACTTTCTTGCATGTGGAAGGTTGAATTCGCAAACCTTTACGTGGAACTCAAGATTTATGTGTAATGGGTGGTGGAAAAACTGTGTTTAGGAAACGGAGGTTTAATAGAAATCGGTTTATCAACAAAAAAGAGGAAGCAGCTCGAAATGAAGAACATAAGCTCTCAGATTCAGCATTGAAACTTGGGACAGGAGAATTGTACAGGTGTGTGAATGGTGTTGATATGAACTCCAGTGGATTCAGACTTATTGGTTTAGAGAATCTCTGCCAGGCTATAAAGTTTTAATGTTCATGTGTTACATGTAAAAATACACAATGCACGATTGTTGTTGAAGAAAGATGAGTGGGAATAGCTTGTGATTTTTAAATTAATTCGTAATTCGTGTGGCCATTTACATTTTCCTCCTCCAAACAAACTGACACTGGCACCTATGAAAGCAATTTTAGGTTAGCATATGCTCTGAGGTGCCTTGGGCAGGGCAGGGGAAGGTAGTAATTAATTGTGCAGCTTTCTGAACATGCCTCCAACTTGTGCAAGGTTTGAAAAAATAAATAAAGAAGTGTCTGACGCTGTATCCGATACTTCCAAAGTTTCTATGAAGAAAGCAGTGAAGGAATTGGTGGAAATAAACGAAAAAGAAGTAGATGCTGGGGTAGGTATTCATCACAGCGACTCTACTACGAATGTTACTGACCCTTGTGTGTCTGTAGATGGGACCTGGATGAAAAGCGGTCACACATCTCTGTACGGAGTTGCATCTGTTCTTGGTACAGTATTGACTTGATTGACTTGGGTAGCGTTTTAGATGTAGAAATTATGTCTAAATACTGCCACCAGTGTGCAACAAGGAAAATGTCTAACAACAAAGACAGTGAGAAATGGTGGCAAGAAAAGCATGCAGTAGCATGCTCCAAAAATTACAGTGACACAAGTGGGGACTGCTGAAAGTGGGATGATGTTCACCAGATCTGAGAACCAATATGGTGTTAGATATACTAAATACCTTGCTGATGGGGACTCCTTTCCGTTCAAAGCTGTAACAGATAAAAATCTATACAATACAACAATAGAGAAGTTGGAATGTATTGGCCACATCCAAAAGAGGCTTGGTGGAAGTCTTCCTCACTTGCTGAAAGAGAAGAAAGGTGAAGTAACTGAGAATGGAAAACCACTAGAAGGAAAATCCAGGCTTACTCTGAAAGACATTGGTTCTCTTCAGTTATTTTATGGGAGAGCTATCAGGAAAAACAAACACAATTTAAAGGCAATGACGCGTGCTGTGTGGGTAATTTTTTTGACACAAACTATCCACTGACTAAACACCAAGCACAATCTGTGTCCGAAAGACATTAATGTAAGTTCAGCAACAGAAATGAGACATATTCATATAAACACTCATTACCAGAACCTGTTCTGAATGCGATTAAGCCCACATTTAGGTTTCTTGCCAACCTTGGTTTATTGAGGAAGTGTCTTTACAGAAATACACAAAATGCAAATGAAAGCCTCAATAATTTAATTTGGATTAGATACTCAAAAAGGACATTCGGTGGACTCCAAGTACTCAAAATAGGCGTCTTTGATGCATTTTTATCTTGAAATAACGGAAATAATGGCAGAATTAAATTGCTGAAGAAAGTTGGTATAGATCCTGGTGTGTTTACAACAAAAGCATTTTACACCATCCACGAAAGCAGGTTCAAGAAAGCTAACAGTGTCTTACCTGGAAATACAGCCAGGCAGATTCTAAGAGGAATTTACATTCAGATAATCTTGTATCTTGCTTCATACATATGATCTAATCTTTTTTTTTTAACTAAGAAACTGTGGCTATAGGGCGGCGAAAAACGAAGTATATATCAGTTTCAAACAACACCAAAAAAACCTTATACTGTCAGAAAAGTTAAAAACAGCTGCTAAAATGGAATTTATGTTCATATTGTGTATGTTTTCCTCTTTTCCATTTTTTTTACTTTCCTTTTCAAGAGTGACTTCTGGATGTACAAACACCAGGAATGAGTCTACCAAACAGTTCATCAGAGTAGTATTGTTAGTTAAACCAGACATATCTATGTCTTACTGTTTACTCTAGAGAACCAGGTACTGAAATTCCCTTGAATTAAACGATTGTATAATAACATTACGAATGTTTATAATGTGTTATGTATGTGCATGAAACACATTCTGCCCTATACTTGATAGCTGCACAATATTTAGTTTTCATATAACATAATGTTCATCCTTCATTGAAGACCCATCTTACCCATGTAAATAGTAGTAGTTTTATTGATTTGATCTTCTGCACATGTGTTAATCATGGCATTGATTTGATGTTTGAGCATATGACACAACCAGTCATATGTGGTAGTTGATTTCTGCATTGTGCACCATGTTCTGTCCCTCTTTTACATAATCTGTTAAAAATACATATCTGGAGGTTTAAATAAGAAAATGTGAACGATTCATTCGTGTGTGCTTGCGTTAAACGCACATTTTCTTCAATTAGAGTGTAAAACAGCACGATGTTGGAATACTGAAGACTCTGGCTTTTGTAAAGTAGGCTATGATTCAAGATGTAACATATTGATGATTTCTGGGTGGGGAGGACACAGCATGTTACCTTGGATGAAGAGTTATCAACAGCTGTAGAAGCAAATTCAGACACGCTCCAGGAAGTGTTTTGGGACCCTTCCAATTTATATTTATGTCAATGATCTGGCAGATAAAATTAATAACTTCGAATCTTTTTCAAATGACACAGCCGTCTGCTTGGAAAATGCTGCACAAATATCCAGGCAGATCTTGACAAGGTTTCACACTGGTGCAAATTTTCGCACATTGCTTCAAATGTTCAACAATATAAAACTGAGCACTTCCCAAAATGCAAAATTAGGTAAAGTACGTGACACAATGGATAATGTATGATATGTACAAGAGCGAGAGGGAACAATAAGACCAAGAACTAAGTACGCAGGTTAGAAAAGGTTTAGGACAAGGTTGTACACTTTTGCTTCTTCTGTTCAATTTATTCATTGAAGAAGCAATGATGGAAACAAAAGAAAGATTCAAGTTGAAAGGATATCAATGCCAAGATTCATTGATGACATTGCTATCCAGAGTGAAAGTGAAGAAGAATTACAGTATCTGCCAGAATGGAATGAACAGTCTAATGAGTTCAGAGTATGGGTTAAGAGTAATTTGAAGAAAGAAAAAGTAGTGAGAATGTCAGAAATGAGAACAGTGAGAAACTATGAACTATGGTTTGCAGCAAAATAACCCATGATGGACAGAGCAAGAAGGATTTCAAAAGCAGACTGGCACTGGTAAAAAGGGCATTCCTAGCCAAGAGAAGTCTACTAGTTGCAAACGTAGGCCTTAGTTTGAGGAAGAAATTTCTGAGAATGCACATTTGGAGTACAGCATTGTATGGCAGTGAAGCCTAGACTGTGGGAAAAATGGAAGAGAGGAGATTCGAAGTTGCACGAAGTGATGTTACAGATGAATGTTGAAAATTAACCCATCTGACAAGGTAAGGAACGAGGAGGTTTTCTATAGAATCAACGGGTAAAGGAATATATAGAAAACATGGACAAGAAGAAGGGACAAGAAGGAAGAGCATCTGTTAAGACATTAGGGAATAACTTCCATGGTCCTGACGGAGCTGTAGAGAAAGACAAAGATTGGAATAGGTTGCAGGTGCTACTGTGAGATGAAGAGGTTGGGACAGGAGAGGAATTCGTGATGGGCCACACCGAAGCATTTAGAAGACTGATGACAAAAAAGGGAACTGTACTTACTCACGGGAACCCAATGCTAATTTAAAATATAACTTATTTCATGATACACTTGTAAGAGAATTTGAAAACTGTTTCCCCAAGAAAGTAGTTAAATCTAATTATAAGAAACCATGCAAGAAACCTTGGCTTACTAAAGCAATAAAAATATCTTGTAACCACAAAAGCGAACTGTATCTAAAAACAAGAAAGAGTAATAAACCAGAAACAGCCAAATATTATAAAAACTACTGTGCTACATTAAGATAGGTTATTAGAAAGTCCAGAACCATGTGCATCATGTCTGAGATTAATGCCTCTGATAACAAAATCAAAACAATTTGGAAAATTATTACACGAGAGACAGGACAACCAAGAGTACAGGATGACTGCATCACCATCAAATGAAATGGAAACTTGATAAACAGCAAGCTGGAAGTCGAAAACATTTTAAACAATCATTTTTTAAATGTTGTAGAGAAAATAGTATCTAAATGTTCATTAGAAGAAGCAAGATAGTTAATGAAAGAGGCCTTACCCACACCATTTGATACAATTGAAATTCCACACACCTCTCCTTCTGAAATTAGGAAGATAATAAACTCTATAAAGAATAAAAGCTCACATGGAATTGATGGCAAGGTAGTTAATGAAAGAGGCCTTACCCACACCATTTGATACAATTGAAATTCCACACATCTCTCCTTCTGAAATTAAGAAGATAATAAAATCTATAAAGAATAAAAGCTCACATGAAATTGATGGCATTTCCAGCAGGATAATAAAAGCTTGTTCCCAAGAAATAAGTGGGATTCTTAGCCACGGATGTAATAGCTCTCTGAAGCAGGTTATTTTCCCAGATAGACCGAAGTATGCCATTGTTAAACCACTGCATAAAAAAGGGGATACATCTGATGTCAACAATTACCACCCAATCTCTCTTCTGACTGCCTTATCCAAAATTCTTGAAAAAGTAATGTATTGTAGAGTAGCTTCACACCCTTGTAAAAATAAAGTTTTAACAAAATGTCAGTTTGGTTTCCAGAAGGGTTTTTCAACGGAAAATGTTGTATATAGTTTCACTAATGAAATATTAAATGCTCTGAGTAAGCGGAAGTCCCCCGTTGGGTTTTTTGTGATCTATCAAAGGCATTTGATTGTGTAAATCATGGAATACTTCTAGATAAGCTCAAGTACTGTGGTATGAATGGGACAGTGCTCAAATGGTTAAAATCATACCTAACTGGAAGAGTGCAGAAAGTTGAAATAAACAGTTCACATAATATACAAAAAAACTGGTGATTTCTCAAACCGGGGAACAATCAAGAATGGGGTGCTGCAAGTTTTGGTCTTGGGTCCTCTGCTGTTCTTAATATATATTAATGACTTACCATTCTATATTCACGAAGATGCAAAGCTGGTACTTTTTGCCGATGATACAAGTATAGCTATCACACCCAACAGACAAGAATTAAGTGGTGAAATTGTAAACAATGTTTTTCAGAAAATCATTAAGTGGTTCTCTGCAAATGGGCTCTCATTAAACTTTGACAAAACACAGTATATATAGTTCCACACAGTAAATGGAATGACACCATTAATAAATATAGACTTCGATCAGAAATCGGTAGCTAAGGTAGAATATTCGAAATTTCTGGGTGTATGCATTGATGAGGGGTTGAACTGGAAAAAATATGCTGAGGATCTGCTGAAACGTTTGAGTTCAGCTACATATGCTATTAGGGTCATTGCAAATTTTGGCGATATACATCTCAGTAAATTAGCTTACCACGCCTGTTTTCATTCTCTGCTTTCGTATGGCATCATATTCTGGGGTAACTCATCATTGAGCAAAAGAGTGTTCATTGCACAAAAGCTTGTAATCAGAATAATTGCTGGAGCTCATCCAAGATCATCCTGCAGACACTTATTTAAAGAGCTAGAAATCTTCACTGTAGCTTCACAATATATATATTCACTTATGAAATTTGTTATTAACAATCCGAACGAATTAAAAAGTAATAGGAGTGTACATGGCCACAGCACTAGGAGAAAGGATAATCTTCACTACTCAAGGTTAAATCTAACTTTGGCTCAGAAGGGGGTAAATTACGCTGATACAAAAGTCTTTGGTCACTTACCTAATAGCATCAAAACTCTGACAGATAACCATATAGTATTTAAAAGGAAATTAAAAGAATTTCTTAATGGCAACTCCTTCTACTCATTAGGTGAATTTTTGGATATAGTAAGTAGGTAATTTCCCAACCACCACAAAAAAAAATATTGAGTGTCACGAAATATTTATATTTTGTCTAATGTAATATCTTGTATAGACACCTTTTATAAACCTGACATGTTCCACATCATTACCAAGTGTCATATTCATGATCTATGGAACGAGTACTAATATAATCTAATGTAACCTAATCTGCATTATTCATTACATGTTCGTTTCTTTTATAAGCTATAAACTGCCTGCTTTGGCAGAAAGAGGCAAGGCTTTTCTCAGTAACCAGTGTGCTATGAGTTGATCACAAGCTTCTGCACCCAGCAGCCTCTGATCAGGGCCCTTGTAAAAATGTGCAGTCAGTGGATGTTTTCGCGCACTAGGCGTACAAATAATTTTAAATTAATCCATGATTTCTGTACATAGTCTAGTAATGAGAGGATCCTTACCTAATTTACTGAAACCTTTTTTATTTCCTTTTTTAGCCCATTCCAACTTGGTGAATTCGGTGTCATCTAAGATTCCATTGTCTACATTAAAATTCTGAGAGTTTAGTTTTATTGCCAAAAAATATAATATATTGCCATCAAAAGGCAGTTAACAAACTGTTTATTCTATGTAATTTTCTAGTATGACAAACTCACCTTTCCACTTACCATTACCAAAATCTAATAGAGAAACAAATAACTAGGTCTGTGATGAGAAGTCTCTTTGAATATATGGTGAAAAGCTAATCTTACATTAAAAATTTTAATGCATCCATGTTGGATCGATCTACAAGCTTGAGTTGAACTATGATGGAGATAGAAAATAAAATATTTCACAACTAAATGCGACTTTATCTACAGGAAATAATCAATAGAATTTAATGAGACAAAATGGTAGATAGGCGAAACACAGTGCTGACTAATTCAAAACACTTTGATTCCAGTCTGCAGTTGATGTTCATTTTTAACTTATTATTTTATTATGTCATTGATAGTTAATTATGATGGAATGTGTTAGAAGAGGAGTAATGTCGGTACATTCTTCTTGTTTTTGTAGTGGCAAATACCACTCCCATCCACTGCTGTATGTAAGCCTTACTTCTGGTATAGTCGACAGTTCTGGATTGATAAGAATCGTTATGTTGCTTTCCAAAGCCCTGTAGAATCATAAATACAAATTTTTCCTCTTATCACTGTGCACTCACATAACACTGTTATCTGGTTACATTCGTTGAGGTACTATCTCTCTGGTGACTTCCTTGTTGCTCTCGCTTCCTCAGCAGTCTTATTATTAATATTTTTCATCACTGGTACTGCAAGAAATAGTCCATTCCAAGATTCACAAAATTGTTGGCGTCCTTTGCATTTCTCAGTCTTAACAAAAGATGACAAGAATATCAACAATTTCTATATATTGTTATTACTAACAATTCTCAATTAAAGATGTCAAACAAAAGTTGGTGGATTTCAAGTATTAAAAATTATTCCTAATTCGAAACATTTCTCATTACTTGAAAAAACAGAGCAACTAGCGAATTTTAAACTTTATTGGCATATTTCTAATAAGGAAAACGTTTAATAATGTAAACAATGACATATTATGTACTACCATCTAATATATTCACACTTAGCTTATTGTATTCTGGTCTGGGGTTGTGCTGCTTATGTATATAGACTCAAATATTGTTAAAACTTCAATAGAAAGCTGTTAGGGGTAATGTCAAAATATCTTCTAGAAATTCTTGCGGAGACATATTTAAAGCTCTTCAGATATTAACTGTCCCTCAATGCACGTTTGTGAAGTCATTCGTTTTTTAAAGCTGAACTACTCAAGCAATCTTAACCAAGACATATGTGATTACAACACTGGAAATAGGATGAATTATCACATAGAAAGTAAGCATTTAGAACTAACTAATAAAGACACAAATTTGCACAGGTAATATTTACTTCTACATGGCGCAAAGAATAATTGTAATATTATTGGATTTATGACACTTTGCATATGAGATATTTGTCATAAAAGAAAAGGACAGCCAACGAGCTGTAGTTTGTAAAGATGCTAAGCATCACCGTGCGAGAGTAAAGAGATGAAATATTTTTTTTTAAATGTGCGCCTATACCAAGACGCGCGTCCAGCGTCTAAATACTCTAAATAAACACTGTGAACCGTTGGGCGCAGATATTTAAAATCATTGCCACAGCACTTGATAGCAAGAAGCTGCAAAACAGAAGAAAGAACAATCTATCTTTTGTTAAGAAATATTCTAGAGACTTCATTATCCCTTGTACTTTTGGTCGCCGACATGTTAAGACATAGTGCATAGCAATACTACAAGTTGTATTTTTATTTTGTGTAAAAACTATGTGAAATGACGAACAAAGATTTCGGTAACTCGGGTGTGGATACAATGTACTTACGCACACATATTTAATTTTAAGATGGAACAGACTGACAAAGCAGCGATTATTGGACTGCGCCATCCAAAAAATAAATATCAGATGTAAGTTATGCATTTTTTTGTGTATTTGTCAATGTTTAGAAGTTTAATGGCAATTTTTTCAAAATATATTAATATTTTACGATGTAGTAATTTTCTTCTTATTCTTTTCTTTCACTAACCAAAAATGATGTTCAAATTGTATATGAGCTATGTTACAGGTTTGCTCTTTATCGTGGTGTCTCGATTGTATTTGGGAGACCACTAATGTGTTCAACTTTCGATTTGTTAACCTTTCTCTTACGAAATTCCAGTAATTTGCTTTCATTTCCATTTTTATATTCAAATAGCTCCCTTAGTTATTTTCACCGAAGATTCTGATTGTGTTGAAAGCAATCTGGGCCAAAAGGTCAATTATTTGCGTAATCAATCCGTACATCTCCTGAACACAATCGAGAATCGGTGCATCAGTGATCAATTAATAATCTCTCTCTCTTTTAAAGTCGCACTAAAAAACGGCCACGCAGGATAGCTGTATATATATATATAGAGGGAAACATTCCATGCGGGAAAAATATATTTAAAAACAAAGATGATGTGACTTACCATACGAAAGCGCTGGCAGGTCGATAGAAACACAAACAAACACATACATACACATTTGCCTTTACAAATGTCTGCTTGTGTCTGGGTATGTGCGTATGGATATGTGTGTGTGTGCGAGTGTATACCTGTCCTTTTTTCCCCCTAAGGTAAGTCTTTCCGCTCCCGGGATTGGAATGACTCCTTACCCTCTCCCTTAAAACCCACATCCTTTCGTCTTTCCCTCTCCTTCCCTCTTTCCTGACGAAGCAACCATTGGTTGCGAAAGCTAGAATTTTGTGTGTATGTATGTGTTTGTTTGTGTTTCTATCGACCTGCCAGCGCTTTCGTATGGTAAGTCATATCATCTTTGTTTTTATATATATATATATATATATATATATATATATATATATATATATATATATATATATATATATACTGATAGCTATACTTGCACCTGCTAATGGAAGAAGAAACCTGTTTCGTATATGACACTGGGTGGTGGTGTGATGGGCTACACTTCGTTGTCACCTATGATAATGGTCTTCCTGATGTTGCTGTTGATATTGCAACATTAAGTGTATTACTCAGTGCTATGGGCAGCAGGTTTTCAGGCAACAGTGCCTGACACTGAAATGTGGTTTCTATGAGTGCACTCTACATCCTTGCCCAACTATATTGTATGGGTTTTTCTGTCTCTTTCCTTAATTGCTGAGGCAAATGCTGGAACAGTTTCTTTCAAGAGACTTGATAGTGTGGTTTGTTGTGTACATTATTTCTGACGTACAGAACATAAACACTAAAAGAGAAAAGTAATTTACTAATGTATATTAAGAAAGAAGATGCTGGACATGTCTGCCTTCCTTGTTCAAGCAATTCTGACACCAGCTTAGGAAACTGCTTATTACATCCGCAATTCTCTCTGAGAAATGGCACTAATTTCTTGACAAATGTTAGTTTTAAGTTCATCTAAAGGTGTGGATTCGATTTGTACACTTCTTCTTTTAATGCACCACAAAGACAAAAGGGGGAGCAAAGATGCCATTCTTTATTAGTGATAACTTTATCTTGAAACACATAATGAATTTCCTCCAGTGAGAAGTTGGGCTTGTGTTCCGTCGCAGAATTCTGCTGAAAGGTCACGAAAGAACATTCTCTTTCAGTTAATTGCCCAAAAAAGGCCGAAGAATGTTTTCCACATACCCCACTGTTGTATCCTGGATAAAATAGGGCCTATTATTGTGTCACTGCTAATAGCGCACCACACTCCCATTTTATGATCATGCAGGGGTGTCCCATGTATTACTTAGGCTTTTTAGAACTGCTGTAGCTGCTATTTTCTGAACAAACGTATACAGTTAGGTGGAACCATGCCTCATTCAAAAAGCACTCATGGACTGTGCAGCTGGTCCCGGCAGAGGTTCGAGTCCTCCCTCGGGCATGGATGTGTGTGTTTGTCCTTAGGATAATTTAGGTTAAGTAGTGTGTAAGCTTAGGGACTGATGACCTCAGCAGTTGAGTCCCATAAGATTGAATACACATTTCAACATTTTTTTGAACATTCAAAAAGAAAGTTAGGTAATGGTCAGATTCTCCAACATGCAATCTACTCAAAATCGTTTCACAAATGGGCACCCTTTTTGCAGGGTTAACTGGTCTAAGTTTCCACACTACAGAAACTTTATAGCCATTTGAACAGAGACATAGGGAATTCACATTTGCTGAGAAAGACACCTTTCCAGAGCATGCAGTATGTTATTCAGAGTTTCTGCTGTGAGTATTGTACATGACTGTCTTGGTCTCCTGTCAAGAACACTTCTTATTTCACGAAATTTATTTATCAATTGATGAATCACACTCCAATTTAAGAACTTGACCACCAAAAAATTCCTCTTCAAATAGTCTCCTTATTGCATGCATTGATTCTGTACATATGTGTGAATCATAAATTAATACTCTTTGATGGATGGAATACTTGTATTTCACCATTTCACTTGAAACACTTTCTCTCAATACACTGTACTGCACTGGCTAACAAACATGTGCTATCTGCGCAAAATTTCTGCACAGAGGAAGGCCTCACAGTGGAGAGGAAATATAATCCACACCAGAACTATCACTAGCTTGCTGCAGCAGGATAGGTATGTCCCCACTAAGTGGTTACTTTGAGGATTGATCATCCTGTACTTTTCTTTGTAGAACTATAATTTTCTTTATGTTTATATGCAATAAAATTTTCTATTATTTATTTATTAATGTGTCTAATATTATTGTTAATGTAGCCTGCAGACACAAATAGGTAAGTAAATAATGTCAAGATGTGTTTCTGTTACTCATTCATCTTCAGTTGCTGTAATAAAATTATATACAGCATTCATCACTATTTTATGACATCAACAACTCGACTATTGCAGCTGGTTTCTATTGTAGTTCCATAACTCCTTGTTTGAAAAAAAAAATATAAATATATATATATAAAATTATATATATATAAACATGGATATATTGTTTCCACACAGCATCCACCATGTAGGCGACTAATGCGTTTCTTTACTTCTAGTTATATTTGACACTATTTGGAATATAGGAAGGAAGAACGACAATGGATAAAGTAAATATACACTGCATATTGCCTTTTAAATGTTGATTAGTGTGTCTGCTATATATTTTTTTCTCTACCCAATAATTGTCGATCTTTGAAGTGTTTGTGTGGTAGTTTTCCAGCTTTTTTCACTTCTCAATAGTTTACCATAATAGCTTCATCAAGAAAATCTGTGATAAATTTTGCTGTTGCCATTAATATACTTTATCATTATTAGTTACTTACTAAGGGTATAAAAACAACTTGTAACCGGAAAAGGGAAATGTATCTGACAGCAAGAAAGAGTAGTGACCCAGAAACTATCAAAAATTATAAAAACTACTGTGTTATATTAAGAAAAGTTATTAAAAAATCCAGGAGTATGTGTATCATGTCTGAAATCAGCAACTCTGATAATAAAGTTAAAACAATTTGGAATATTATTAAAAGAGAAACAGGTCAACCAAGAGCAGAGGAAGACAGTATTACCATCAAATTGAATGAAAGCTTTACGAACAAAAAGTCAGAAGTTGAAAATATTTTTAATAATCATTTTCTAAATGTTGTGGATATAGTAGGATCCAGGTGTTCATTAGAAGATGCTAGACTGTTAATGGAAGAGGCCATACCTATGCAATTTGATACAATTGAAATCTCACCCACTTCTCCCTCTGAAATTAGGAAAATAATAAACTTGCTTAAAAGCAAAAACTCACATGGAATTGATGGCATTTCCAGCAAAATACTAAAAGCTTGTTCTCAACAGATAAGTAAGATTCTCAGCCACGTGTGTAATAGCTCTCTGGAACAGGGCATTTTCCCTGATAGACTGAAATATGCTATTGTTATACCTTTGCATAAAAAGGGGGATAGATCTGATGTCAACAATTACCGTCCAATCTCCCTTCTAACAGCTTTATCCAAAATTTTTGAGAAAGTAATGTATTCAAGAGTAGCTTCACATATCTGTAAAAATGAAGTACTAACAAAATGTCAGTTTGGTTTCCAGAAAGGTTTTTCAACAGAAAATGCCATATATGCTTTCACCAGTCAAATTTTGAATGATCTGAATAACCGAACACCACCCATTGGGATTTTTTGTGATCTCTCAAAGGCTTTTGATTGTGTAAATCATGAAATTCTGCTAGACAAGCTCAAGTATTGTGGCATGAGTGGGACAGTGCACAAATGGTTTAATTCATACCTAACTGGAAGAGTCCAGAAAGTTGAAATAAGTAGTTCTCGTAACATGCAAAGATCAGCACATTCCTCAAACTGGGGAACTATCAAGAATGGGGTTCCACAAGGGTCAGTCTTGGGTCCTTTGTTGTTCTTATTATATATTAATGACTTGCCATTCTATATTCATGAAGAGGCAAAGTTAGTTCTCCTTGCTGATGATACAAGTATAGTAATCACACCTGAAAAACAAGAATTAACTGATGAAATTGTCAATGCTGTCTTTCAGAAAATTACTAAGTGGTTCCTTGTAAACGGACTCTCACTGAATTTTGATAAGACTCAGTACATACAGTTCCGTACAGTGAATGGTATGACGCCATTAATAAATATAGACCTTAATCAGAAGCATATAGCTAAGGTAGAATATTCCAAATTTTTAGGTATGTCCATTGATGAGAGATTAAATTGGAAGAAACACATTGATGATCTGCTGAAACGTTTGAGTTCAGCTACTTATGTAATAAGGGTCATGCAAATTTTGGTGATAAACATCTTAGTAAATTAGCTTACTACGCCTATTTTCACTCATTGCTTTCATATGGCATCATATTTTGGGGTAATTCATCACTGAGGAATAAAGTATTTATTGCACAAAAGCGTGTAATCAGAATAATAGCTGGAGTCCACCCAAGATCATCCTGCAGACATTTATTTAAGGATCTAGGGATATTCACAGTAGCTTCTCAGTATATATACTCTCTTATGAAATTTGTTATTAACAACCAAACCCAATTCAAAAGTAATAGCAGTGTGCATAACTACAATACTAGGAGAAAGGACGATCTTCACTATTCAAGATTAAATCTAACTTTGGCACAGAAAGGGGTGAATTATACTGGCACTAAAGTCTTTGGTCACTTACCAAATAGTATCAAAAGTCTGACAGATAACCAACAAGTATTTAAGAAGAAATTAAAAGAATTTCTGAATGACAACTCCTTCTACCCCATAGAGGAATTTTTAGATATAAATTAAGAAAAAAAAGAAAAAAAACAAAAATATAAAAAAATAAAAAAATAAAAATAAAAAATAAAGAAAAAAAACACAAAAAAATAAAGTTGTTATATTAACTTAAGTATGTTGTTAAATTAACCTAATTATGTCATGTATTGGAAAATTCGACTCGTTCCACATCATTACGAAATATCGTATTCATGATCCATGGAACTAGTATTAATCTAATCTAATCTAATCTAATCTAATCAGTCTCATATTATATACCGCCTTTTTGTATCACACAGAAATTACTCAAACGTCTGGAAGAGAAGACAAGTTACATTATTCAAATAATTATTATGAAGATAGCACTGCAGCTTTCTCATCACTTCTTCATCACAGTACACTAAATATTGGTAATCAGTTTTTTATTCATTAATGATCACTGTTACACATTAGTTAAATTGCGCAGGTAAAGCACACTTGTGCTAGTGGTATGGTTACAATTGAGGCAGCTCCCAACGAAAGTAGAATTTTGATGATATGTTGAATAACCGGGATCTCTGCAGGATATTCATGTTGTTCTCGCACGATATTGTAGGTTTGAAGAGGAGGCACTTACATCATCCACATATCAACCCAAGTGCTTTTTCAGATATGTGAATGATACCTTTCTCATCTGGCCTCATGATATGGAGAAATTAGATAATTTTCTGGAAGATCTATATTCACGGCACACGAATATAAAATTCATGATGTAAGTGTAGAAGGATGGACAACTGCCATTCCTGGATTTACTAAACAAGAGTAAGTCAGATGACACATTTGGACACAGTGTGCACCGCAAACCTTGTCATATTGACACATACCTACACGCTGATAGCTGCTACCATCCAGCACTGAAGAATGGAGTGCTCAAAACTCTATTAAAAAGGGCACATATTCTATCAGATACCGACAGTTTGGCGACGGAAATAGAACACTTACAGTCGGTGTTCAGCAAAAATGGGTTTTCTTCTAGGGACATCCAGAAGCCAGTTCGACCTGCTAGTCAGCGACAGGTTCCAGAAGACGAACCAGAAGAGGTGAACAAGATTACATACTTGCCAAATCCTGGACCAGTCTCCGTAAATATCAGTAGAATACTAATGAATCATGACAGAGAGTATTTTGCCCACCTATTAAAATTGGGACAATGCTGGGAAATGTAAAGGATGACCTGGGGTTATCCAAGCCACATATTTACAACATCCCGTGCCACTGTGGGATGTCATACGTTGGCCAGGCCACCAGGACTGTGAACATCAGATGTAAAGAATACCAGAGAGACACCAGACTCAGACAACAAACTCAGCCATAGTAGAACACTGTGTAAAATTTGGTCGCTCGCTGAATTACAATGGCACCATGATTATCACACAGACCCCAAGACACTGCGAACATGTCACAAAAGAATCCATCGGTCTGAGGGTCACAGAAAATCCCATCAACTGTGATAGTGGATAGCTGCTCAGCACTGCCCGGGATCTGGTTCTTGAGCTTCTGAAAACTCAACATAGGACACTTCGAGATTTTACATGAAACGGTAGTGTAGACTGAGAAAACAGCCATGAAACAGAGCACCAGACATTACGGGTCGATTTGACACACCTGAGATGACGACCACAACCCCAGATGACGACCGAGCCGGGCGTGGACGGCAGTCAGAACACCAGCGGCCAGAGAGGACCATTGGAGCTACTCCTACTGGGTGCAGATTGTGGACAGAACACCTGACACAGTGCGGACCAGTTACAGAGCGCCCAGGAAGACCCAAAGCTGGAGACTGAGGAAACAGCCATGTGACAGAGCACCAGATATTACACATTGACTTTGACACAACTCAGATATCGATCACAGCACCAGAGGATGACCGAGCTGAGCGCGCACGGGCGTTGGATCACCGGCGACCAGAGAGGACCATTGGAGTCGTGCCTGGCGGGCACGGCCGCGAACGGAGCACTAAACGCGGCGCGGACTGATTACGGAGCGCCAGCACCATCCAGGCATAAATACTGGACTCAGTCCATCCAAAAACAATTCTCAGGTAGCACCTACAGAGCACAGTGAGCTATGCCGTCGAAATATCGTGCTAGAACGACGCGAACATTGACAGAGATCCCGATTATTCAACATGTAAACATACCGCCAGGAAAGCCTGAAGAATAAATTAGAATTTTGATGTGTATATAGTGTAATATAAATGTAAAAACGGGACTTTATGAACGAACGTGATTGTTGGATATATTTTCGATGTGAAAAGTTAGAAGAAGACGATCTTCCAGACGAAAAGAGTGAATGTCGGTCCAAATTTTGCCTGGAGGGTAAAGATAAAATGTCGTTGCTGTAGGAAGATAACCATCACATAAACACAAATTATGATACTCTACAAGTTATTTTATCTGCTTTAATAGAGGAGAACTTAACCATTGGCTAAAGAATATGGCAGGTTGAAAAAATGAATATGCAATGTATGCCAAAGGACAATTTACAAAGACACTGGGATATCGTTTCAATCACAAAAAGTTGCAATCCAATGCTGAAGAATGGGCATGTAAATTTTTCACTCTTGAGTAACAGATTTAGTCTTCTTGAACATCTTGAAGTTTCAGACGAAACATTAAAGTATGCTTACAAATCAAACTGCCTAACCTAAGTAAGCCTAACGGAAATGAAGTGAGTAAATGGTGCAGTAAAAATTTTAGATCAAATGTCAATGGAACTAACTAAATGAAATGTTCAAAGATACGAAGCTGTGAAAATACATGTCTATGTTGACATCCAAGGACGAAAATGAGGAATATTATTGGCAACAGTTCAGGTCATCATATCTCAGCCATAATAAAAGCTGGTACAAAATGCAGAGATGTTCTGACAAGTTCTTCTCCAACAGATGCTACTAAAATGACAGTTTTCCTTGTTGGAACAAATGACATAGTGGGAAATGAGGGAAAAGGTCTTTTATTGTCATTAAGAAAAAAGGTGCATGAACTACACAACAGAAAAACTGTGCTCTTCTTAGTACCATTTCTTCCACTGTGGTCATGTGTGAACATGGAAGTAGTATGAATAAATGAAGAAACTTTGTACATATTTAAAAAATGTCTCTTTTGTGAACATAATTGCCCTGGATAAAAGACTTCATATCACTCATGGTGTCCATCTGAGTGAACTCAGAATAAAAATGTGAGTGATTAAATCGTCCTCCTCAGGGGACACCGCGTTAACATAGCAATGTAGCACTGTCCATATGGGCGAGGAGGCTTGTGGCTCTCGATCTGGAGGGCTATGCCAGTGGTAGCATAGCTACCAGTTGGGTCACCCATGCCGGACAGGCCAAAGGGGAGAAGCCAGATGAAGTGTGTCACATAACGACCTATCAAGACTGTTTCCTGTTCTATCCTATTCTAAGCCTATCCTTTGTCCTTGTCATTTTCATTTCCCTACAACATAGCATATGGAGGGCTCTAGAGGTGTGGTGAAATGAGTCTTCCTAATGGAGTAAACACAACCCAAATCCAGGGCCTCCAGGGTGGGGGTTGATCATGGGGTAACAACCCCATATCAAGAAAAAAACTCATTATTCAGCAACCTATTCACAGAGAGAACTAGACTGTTTCAAACTTACAACAACCAAGGCATGTCAAACGGCAACGATTTTGGTATATCGGAAAATGGAATGTAAGAAATATCTTTCAGGTGGGAGCCAGTAGGAAGCTCGAGGGGGAATTATTGAGGTACTGAATTGCCTTTGCAGCATTGCAGGAGATAAGATAGAAACAGAGGTGATTGATCTCGAGCATTATACCTTGATCAATAGCAGGGAATAAGAAAATAGATTGGGAACAGATTTTATGGTAAAGAAGTCTGTCACTCACGTCATGGTGGAATGTGAAACAATAAACCCAAGATTATGTCGATTGAGACTGAAGGGAAAATTCTCCAACTTATTACTGATGAGTGTGCATGCCCCAACGGAAGATGCTGCTGAAGAAGAGCAAGAAGAATTTTACGAGAAACTGGAGCAAGTATATGGTATGCTGCCAAAGTATGATGTTGAGATTATACTGGCGGATTGTAATGCTAAAGTAGGTAAAGAGAAAGAGAGCCAACCGGTGTTAGGTCTTCATAGTAAACACCTGGAATCAAATAACCAAGGTTGGAAACTGAATTTGCTTTTAGCAAAGATTACTGATTAAAAGCACATGTTTCCCACACACAGACATCCATAAGTAGACTTGGATATCACCAGATGGGTTGACAAGAAATCAAATAGCTCATGTACTGATAGATGGCTGGCATGCTTCAGATATTTTGGATGTGATTAGCTGCCGAGGATTGAATATTGACTCAGACCATTTTTGGTAAGAATCAAAACCTTAGAAAGGATTGCAGTTAAAGCCAGAAGGGCTGGGTTGGAGAAAAGTAAGGTCTACAATGTGGAGATGCTCAAAGATCAGAAGAAAAAGGAAAAGCATAGGAACGAAGTGCAAGAGAAGTTTCAAAAGATCTGCAGGATGGAGGGAAAGGATATCAACGTACTATAAGAGGACACTAAGCTTTAAATACAACAGCTCAAGAGGTACTTGGAGAAAGAGGAAAACAGAAAAGAAACGGATGGTTGGTGAGGAGATGTCAAAGACGCTAGATGATAGAAATCAAGCTTGACAAAAATTTTTGCGAAATAATGTGGCTATGTTTAAAGAGAAGAAAAGGGTAGCTACGAATTTAGCATGGATTAAAAAGAGAGAAGAGGAAAGGGGAAGGGTGGATGAAATACAGAAGAACTTTTAAAATAAACAGGGGAGGAAATTCTGTTATTGGGTGGGTCAAATAAAGAGAGGATATCAGCCAAGGATGGATATGCTGAAAGATGAGACAGGCATTTTGATAGCTGGAAAGGAAAAAATAATAGAAACATGGTCACATTTTGAAGTGTTACTGTCAAACAGACACATCATAAGTGAAGAAAGAAATTGAAGGGCTAGAGAAGAAACCAAGAACAAGAGGTGAATGGAGATGATGATGTGGTGGGCACAGAACCACCATCGATAGAAGAGCTAAGAGTAATTATAAAGCAACTTGGGAATAACAAAGCTCCTGGATATGACACGGTAAAAGAGGAAATGATAAAACACGGAACTGAAATATTAGTAGGGAGGATACATAAAATAATTACAATGGCCTGAAAAGCAGAGAAAATGCCAGAGGACTGTACATTAGCAACCATCTGCCCCATGCATAAGAAAGGATCACATATGCAGTGTAAGAACTACCGAGGAATATCTCTGTTTAGTATCATCTACAAAATCCTTTCCACAGCTGTAACAAGGACAGTAAGTAGAAGAGCAGAAAAGATTCTAGGTGAGTACCAGGCACGTTTTAGAGCTGGGAGGTCTACAGCTGACCATATCTTTACACTATGTATGATGCTGGAGAAGACTTACGAATATAATGTTAGATTAGAATATCTCTTTCTAGGCTTTAAACAGGCCTATGACGGAGTGAAAGATTAGCACTGTGGGAAACAATGCAGACATCCACATTTCCTAAGAAGCTAATAAAATTAACTAAGATGGCTGTGAAAAACAGCAAAAGCCAGGTTAAAGTTCAGGGATGTCTGTCGAGATGGTTCCCAATGGAAAATGTACTAAGGCAGAGAGACCCACTATCCCCAGTACTATTCAACCTGGTATTAGAGAAAGCAGTAAGATCAATAACCACAAACCCAGGAGGCAATATTTACAATAGACTTCTGGAAATATTAGCCTATACAGATGATGTAGTAATAAGTGCTAGAAGTATGTAGGTGCCCACATCAGCCTTCAAAGAGTTGAAGCCACTACCAAGAATCTTGGTTTAGAAATTAGTGAGACAAAAGCTAAGTATATGGTAACTGAGAGAGATAGAAGAAACACAGGTTCTCTACAGTTAGAAGGGTACAACTTCGAAAGAGTAGATAGCTTTATTTCTCTTGGCTCAGTAATAATATCAGAAAACAAATTGGAGGCAGATATAACAAATCGAATTAAGGCTCCAAACAGGTCATATAGAGCACTATATACCATGCTCAAAAGCAAGAACCTACATAGGAAATTAAAGCTGACACAGTACAAAACAGTGATCAAACCAGTTCTTATGTATGGCAGGGAGGCATGGGTACTGACGTAGGCTTTGGTGAAGAAACTAAATATATGGGAAAGGAAAGTGCTGAGGAAGACTTTTGGTCCTGTAAAAGAAGGTGAGATATGGAGAATTAGGACTAATGAAGAAATAAGGGCTCTGTGCAAAGAACCTGGTTTGGTAACCTAAATCAAAATGGAAAGGCTAAGATGGTTAGCACATGTCCATTGTATGACAGAAGAAAGGCCCCCAAAGAAGAAGATGATGAGACATATTGGAGGTAGAGTATGACCATGTGTGAGATGACTGGCAGATGTGGAAGCTGACCAGAGAGCAGTGGGAGTGAGGAGGTGGTGCAGGCATGCTGAAGACTGAGATGATTGGAAATCTGTGATTGGGAGGCCAAGATCCTCAGAGGACCGTAGTGTCATGGAGTCAATCATTCAGATTAAATCATAAATCTAGATGATACTTAAGGCTTAGCAAAAATTGGTAGGTTAGAGTCATTACCACTTAGCTTTAAGGAAAATTATTTTTTAGATGTAACATAGAAGGCATAGACTGTTCTAACTAGATTCACACTGGAGAACCAACTTAAAGATAAGCAAGATTTAGTAAATATCTGTATTGGTCCCATGATATGGTCAGGGAAAATATCAAAGGTCAGAACAAAATTAGCCTTGAGAATTTTGCACATCCAGTCGGAAGTTAATCATTGTTTTGAGAAAAGTAGAAGGAATAATGATTCTCCTTATAACAGAACTTATTCATTAACTTATGTTATTCAAGAGAGGCTATTTCAATGTTGAAGGTACGTTTGGAAAAGATGTAGTTTAAAATTATTTTGCAAATCAGAATATGGTCCATTTGTTTTGTTTGAGCAAACACTGTTGCAAGATAAAAGAAATTTCTTTTCATGTATTAGATGATTTCCTGTTTGTTAATAGTTGCAGCAGAGAGCAGCATAATCATAAGGTTGTATCATTTTATGTTAAGAAAGCATTAGTAATTGGTAGTAGTGGATAAGACCCAGGTTTTTTGTGGACTGAGTTGCACTTTGAAGGTACAGGTATATATTCTGAGCACTTAAAAATTGTTGTTGTATCAATATATAGGTTAACCAATGGTTCCAGTAGTCTTTCTTCGAAAACATGAGAATTTATTAAAGTTTTATCATAGTCCTTAATGAAGAAAGTATAGTATAGTGATTAATGGTGATATAAAGGCTTCATTTGATAAGACAGAAGATACACGCAATGTAAATGAATTTAAAACATCTATTAAGACAGTTTAATTTTAGTTTTACTAAGTGTAAACCTACAAGAGAGACAGCTTGTCTTGACAATATAATTACAAATGTTAGTAGAGATTTAATTTGTTCTAATGTAACTATTATTGCTTCCCAAGATCATGGTTCAATTTTAGTACAAATAAGTAAACCTAATGTGAAGTCTAAAGAACTCAAACAGCCTAAAGTGCCCATTACAAGACAATAAATGCCGGTCAAAAATTCTAATTTTATGGTTCTGCTTAAGAATTATGATTGGAAAACAATTGTTTAACAATGATAGTCACTGTTCTGCTAATATAACCTTTGATAGATTTTTTGTGCTTTCTTAAATATGTCTGAGACAAACTTTACTCAGTAGAAATGTTACATCAATCCCAACATAAATAAGCATAGGCATAAGAATGCATCATATATATCTCAACTAGCCAATGTGAAAAACAGATTGTTAACGTATTTCGATTTTTAAAGATTAGACACAACAGATATGGCTAAGCTAAAATACCTAAGAGCTCGAAAGTATTATGAATATTCAGTCAATGAGGCTAAGAAACAACATAATTTGTTTAGTATAGAATCGTCCAAAAATAGATGCTACAAACCATGAAGTGTAGTACACTCAGTGACTAAAAGCAAACAAAAAGAGAATGTAGCTGTATCACCAGTAGAATTTAATAACTTCTTTTAATGAAATTTGTGAATGCATTGTTAGGCCTCATGAAACTGATACAAT
Source organism: Schistocerca piceifrons (assembly GCF_021461385.2). Lineage (NCBI taxonomy): Eukaryota > Metazoa > Arthropoda > Insecta > Orthoptera > Acrididae > Schistocerca > Schistocerca piceifrons. The sequence continues at coordinate 536,922,643 of NC_060138.1, forward strand.
AAAATGTCGTATGCAAGCTATGCATAGAAAGAAAATAATTTTCGCTGTACTGGACCAGACGTTGTTTTAAGTATTATAAATAATTTTAAGCCTTCTGACAACGTAGATATATCTGATCTTCCTAATAATATGTCAAGAAAGACAGCTGAGTGTATAGTATTTCCTTTTATTTATTTGCGCAAATAAATGTTTAATTGAAGGTGTATTCCCAGATGTGCTAATATTGTCAGGATTTGTGCCCATTTATAAAAAGGGAGATAGAAATTACTTCTCCAACTATTGCCCAGTATCTCTCAATAATTTTATCTAAAGTCTCAGAATCTGTCAGCTATTGCCAGTTATGTGATTATCTGGAGTACAATAACATTCTTTCTGCTACACAGTTGGGCTTTAGGAAGGGCAAATCTACTGTTCATGCTATTGACTCTTTGATTAAAAAGATGCTTAGTGCTTATGAGGAGAAAAACTTTACTCAGACTACATTTCGCAGATAACTGTGTACAGCATGATTCGCTTCTCAACAAATTAGTTTAATAGGGGATAATTAACAACATTATAGGTAACATTTTTGAATCATTTCTTAACAACTTCAAACAAATTGTATTGAGAAGGAGAGATGGGAAATGGCAAGGTTCAGGTTTTGGGCCCTTGTTATTTATTCTAATTATAAGTGAGTTGCCATTTCATATAGACACTCATTCCATTCTCTACCCTGTTGATACATTTTTTTCAATGTCAGTTCACAGTTTGAAGCCTTTCAAATTATGGCTAAAGACACACTATCACAAGTATCAATCTGGTTTAGAGCTAATGGATTCTTCCTCAATGAGAGTGCAACTGAAGAAACTGCATTTATTTTAAGAGATGTGCCAGCAGAAGACTGTTTAGATAGTACTAAGTTGTTAGGTATTGCCATTGATAGTAACTTGTCTCGGCACCCGCACGTTAAGTATGTTAGTGCAAGGTTGTCTAGAGTGGCGTATTTGTTAAAATTTTTTTTAATAAAGTCTTGACCCTTGGCTTATGAAAGAACAACCTATTTTGCTTTTATCACAGTATTATATCCTATCGGTTTTTATTTTGAGGCATTATTTTCAGGATAGTTTGGTATTTCAAAAGAAAGTTATTAGGATTATTTGAAACTCAGAAAAATTTGCCCACTGCAGACCATTTGTTATTTCCATAAAAATGTTAACTGCAGTAATTTATACATTTACACTTTTCTCTTGTATACAAAGAATAACTTATCATAATATGAGCTTCAACGGTATTTACACTCTCATGGTACTAGAAATAATAGGCATACTGACGTACCTTACTGTAGACTACCTAAATCATATCCTGTCCAGCTAGCCGTGTGGTCTAATGTACTGCTTCCTGGGCGGGAAGGCCTGCCGGTCCCCAGCAAAAATCCGTCTGATGCATTAGTGTCGAGGCCCAGTGTGCCGGCCAGACTGTGGATGGTTTTTAAGGTACTTTTCCATCTGCCTCAGCGAATGCAGGCTGGTTCCCATTACTTTGCCTCAGTTACACAATGTTGGCGATTGCTGTACAAACATTGTCACCATGTATGCGTTCACCATAATTACTCTACCACACAAACATTGGGGTTACACTCATATGGAATGTGACATTCCCGGGGGGAGGGGAGGGGGGGGGGGTCCACTAGGGGCCGAACCACATGATAACCCTAGGTTCACTGTGGGGCAGTGGTGGGGTGAGTGGACTGCTGTAGCCTGGTGGGGTTGTGTACCACTGAGGGCTATGGCAGGGATAAAGCCTCTCTGTCGTTTATAGGTCCCCAGTTCAATACATCCATACATACATACCTAAATCATTGAAGAGCTATGAAGTGATGGGTATGAAAATATTCAACAAACAACCTTCAGAATTGGCCGGAAGCTCCATTCGACTTCACAAATTGTACACATGGTTATCCACTAATACTTTACTCAGTTGATGAATATTATGAATTTGGAAATGTTACAGCATAGTGATAATTCTTTGGAGAGACTACCACAATTTCTTTAACATTGTTAAAGCAAGACAATTTTGTTCAAATTGTTGGATTAAATATGTTACTTGATTGGAAATTTATTGCAGTTTTTATTTTTATGGACTTATCTTTTTGTGTATAGACTGTGTATTTATATATCATTGTAACTTGACAGTGTGTATTTCTGTACGAGTTGAACAACAGTTCAGCACAGTCCCACAAGCTCTCAGAAATGTGAGGGCGAATAACAAAACTTTTAAAGATGGTATGATTCAAACCAAAGCAAACAAATTTTCAGTTCGCACTCGTTATTTAGTGATGATGTGACTCCACCACAGTGACCAGTTTTGATTTATGTCACACATCATTGAAAGACTAGTAACTCATTATCTGCTATTTAATATCAATAATTTGCAGCTTTTCGAGAGATTCTTAGTGTACTAGGGTTGTGGAACAGCATTTATTTATAGGCCATTAGTTATAGTACGGTTGTAATACAAAACCCATCAAATGCGAGCTTGGCGAAATCCATATGGTTCACGCAAGAGCTTCAGCCAAAATATAACTTTGAAAGGAATGCAGATAGAGTACATCTCGTAATGTACATAGAGTAGAAATATCTCTGGTCTGCACATTACGTTCAGCGCATAATGTCAACATTTTAAACTGCATGTGGCACTGACTTCGGGACGATGGTGTTTGTGTTTGCTACAGAGTTCGCAACATTTAAAATTACACATATTTGAAGCATTTTCACTGTTTGTTTATTCGTGACAGCAATTTACTGTAATTGCTACATGTGCGAAGAGAAATACATGAAAGAAGAGAAAGCTGGTATTGTATGTATAATTAGATGTACCAATACCATAGTGTGCTGTTTTGGTTGGGTTTTAGTAAATGTTTTTAATACTTTTTCATATGTGCAGAATATGTAGGTTTGTCAAGTGAAGTCTTTGGTCATCCGTGGCAGCCATTTCTTGATATTTGTACACATATAAGGCAAGAAACCTACAGCTCGAAAAAACAGGCTTTTCTTTTGACAGCTGTGAATCTAAATAAAAAACGACTGGTAGAAGTTGACTTTTTTCCTTTTTATACTTTTCTGATAGCTCAGACCTGCGTGATTTATGGTCAGTTTGTTTGTTTTAAACTGAACTAGGCTTCTCATATGGTAATATGTGGCATGAAAAAACAGTTTCATGTTTTATTCAAAATCGAAATGTTCCTCAAAAATTCCACTATTGGTTGGAGATTATATATGTAAGAGATGACCGCTAAGGAGCTAAAATAAATGTCGTGGAGGCAACTGTGTTGAACATGTGTGTGTGTGGGAGGGGGAAAGGGGGGGGGGGGGCGATCGAGAGGAGAGTTAAATGTAGAGTTGTGGCGATTCGTGAATAAAGAATCGTAAGAATCGGATCGTGATACGGACGAATCGTTGTTCAAAAGAATCGTAAGAATGATTGCGTGTTTCCGAGTCGTGACGATTTCAAGTTCCAACGATTCATCGATTCTTAGAACGCTATGCTTCGAAGGCAACTTCCGAATTATGCCGAGACGTGCCGAATGATAGCGTCCGCCAGATGGCAGTCAAGTGGTGGATGCGTGTGAACAAACGAAGCTCGGAACGAACAAACGAAGTTCGTGGGCAGTAATATTACTCGTGAAAACCAAGCTGACACTTGGCGGTGACTGACGGGAACGAGCGTAAAGGCATTTCCCATTTACTATCGTTACCATCAGCCACCGCGCCGACGATATCTTAGCTTGAGCTAGAAATGCACGAACTAGTGATGACAGAAACGATATACAGCGAGTACACAGCTCCCAATACACACGATTAAAATCAAGAAATCCAAGTATGATGAATAAATACGTACCTCTTATTTGTTGCAGATACTATGCAAAACACACACACCTTCTTTACACATGAGCATTAGCACTTGGATTATGTATGATATTTCATCTATCTTGAAAACGGCCCTAACGATTTGGATGAAATTTTGTATTTAGATTGGTTTTTGCTTTTTGAGTTCACCTACATAGTTCCATTCTTTCGTAAAAAGTCAATTTTACAACATATATATCCTAAATAGTTCCATTCGTGAAAACGCAATTTTATATTATAAAAACACTATTTCACATGTTTTTATAACGCGATCTTGTAAAACTTTGTTAGTACGTATTGAATGTAGTTAAGGTTTTGGTTTTTATGTTTATCTGTATTACATGTGTCTATCCTAAACGTAAACATCGGAAACTGCAGACCGGTTCACGTTGCCCGATCAGAGGATGCGCGGGTGATAGTCCTCACGCGAAAATGTGCATCCACACTAGATCAAAATACCATGCGAAACTCATAGGGAACCATCTGATTTCTTGTGAAGCCGTTCATTTTAATTAAATTTTCTGAGAGCTTAAAGTTCATATTTATTAAGTAGTCGTTATATTTTTTATTGTTATTTTTATTGAGTAATTTTTCTCTCATAGAGCTATCACCGAATTATGCTACAGTATTAGTGTTCTGACTTATGGTCTCAACTATTTGTTTTATTTTATGGCACTTAAGTTGCACAAGCATATATTTATCTAAATTTACATTTATACAGCATTTCGCCCATGGAGGACGCATTGTTTTTCGAGCTGCTGGCCTGTAACCCTTAAGATTAGGGCAGGATGACGACGACGAAAAGCCAGACGTTGTTGGGTTAAACCATGACTGGGAAGAAGGGACGAAGGCAGACGTAATGTGACTCATATCTTACTATCAATGAAGAAGTTAGGTCCACACAGTTTATTCATTCATTTCGTGATCGGACCATCTTACCGACTTCTGTCAGTTTCTCTTTCCTGGCGTACTAAAATAAAACAAAACATGCAATCAAATCAAACGTGACCTTTCGTCAATTTTAAGACATTACCCATACAAGTCGAAAATGACACTTTGTAGGGAAGCAGCCTAATCACGCTGTAGTAAATTCACATCAGTTTCCATTGTGTGCCAGCCAGTCTGCTGTAACTAGCTCTGACGTCATAAATGTTGCGCAATACCTTAAAAATCAAGCAAATGACTTAAAACTTTTGTTGCATGTCAGAAGTAATACTAAATTAATGTATGTTAAATATCAGTTCGATAACTTTAGCCGTTTCCGAGATTTGGACGTTTTTCTGAAAAAATCACTGGCGCAACAGAAAAGAGCTAGAGACTTCAAAATTTATATTTAGATTCATCTTTCATTATGATTTAATAAAAACAGTACTTTGGATTTCACAAATTAAGACTTTAGTGGAAATTCATGATTTTCTGATTTTCATCTCAAAACTGAAGGAAGCAAGATAGATTAAGTAGGCTAGTAAATAAGGCTAGGATGTTTAGATTTAAGTAGGTTGGAGGTCCGCTATGATTATGAAGATGTGTAAAGTTTCTTTTTAATACCTATAAAATTATAGCGATAGCGGATCTCAAAAGGGACAGTTCAGAGCTCATCTGCTGCGTGCAGGGTAATTAGATTAATTCTCTCGCCCAAAGTATTTAACTTAGCCACGTCAAAATTTTATTATCAATACTTACCTGCGTGCTGAATGCACGTTTAAATTAAGAGCTTCTTCGGCCATCAGCCAAAGAAGCTATAAATTATTATGTATCTTGAAGTGGTGCGTTACTAGCCCAGCGGCTAGTCGGGAGAGCGGATTTGATCAGGCGATCCCTCAGCCGTCCGCACCGCGGCTTTATATATAAGAACACTGCGCGAGGAAGCAAGGCCCCAGTTCTCTCCAGACGCTGAATGACACGCCATCTGTGTCGGTAGTCGCGTCGCATCAGTGTATCTGCTACAAACAGCCTCGGGTGCCGTATTAAGTTACTAGAGATATGCGGAACCATGAAAACATTTTATGTGAAGTGTTAATTCTGGAATGATTTTCATTATCTAGCTTCAGTTTGCGTTTTGTCGTATTTTCACGTGCCGTCGCGGGACAGACATTCTACCAAATATTTTGCGTGGCGTTTGATGAAATATTTTCATCAAATTATGGCGAGCATTCTTTTTAACATTTGATTCGGACATTTATAGTTGCATCAGCGTATTAGACTCTGAACTGTTCTGTTAGTTAGGTTGTAGGGATACTTGTGGTTTTTATCAGTGAATTTCAGAATATACTCAACTATTTTGGAAAACCGTTTTGATTAGAAATCCCGGACAATCTCCTAATTCCTCAGAGCTATAAGCTGCAGCTATAAGAACATTCTCAGGTAAAGTGGGCACTAGGATATCTATTTACTGGCTCCAAGTTTCATTAAATCACTTTCTGGGGGTCACGGAGTAAATAGAGAGCCAGTGTTGAGAACGGCAAAAGACAGCAATAACAACATTCTAAAAGCTAGAAACTGATTCTACATGCAAGCATATATCCAACAATTAATTAGATTTTTACAAACTCATTCCGCCGCCCCACATATGGTGCATCGGCCGGGAAATCAACTAAGTGAAAGTGATTTTAACTATTCGGATTCGCGAGTGAAATGCGACACGCAACTGAGAATAGAACAGTGAATGTGTTACGTGTGTATGTGGACGACGCAATTGGATTAACAACGCATCTGGATTGACGGAGCTGGCACTGAGTCTAGCGGTGCTGCCGGCATCGCGAGAAACCAGTTTTCGCCGTACCGCAGTCGTCCGCTGGAGCAGCCGGCGCAGAGCCTCCAATTGCGGGCCACGCAAACACACAACAGCCGTTGGAGAGCCGTCTGCAGTTCAACGTGCCACGTCGCATCAGGAATCCTGGTACGCCGCGCCGGCAACGCCATACGTCGTGCAGAAGGAACTAAGTTAAGTGAAAAGCTGTTAAAAGTTTTACTAACCTGCACTAAAAAACTGTCGGCGATGGAACCGTCAAAAGAAGCTGAGGTTAAATTTAAATCAGAACCTATGTCTGTTGAGGGAACTGTAAATCCAGACAACGGTTCGAGTGTAAATATGCATGAAAGCAGTAATGTTAAAGTGAAATATGAAGTATTGTCTCCTGACAGTAGTGTGCGAAGGGGCAATGATTCAATAATAGAGACCCCTGTAGTAAAGCGGAAAGTAGAAATGGTAAATTTATTGGATGACAGTTTCTCTAATGAATTAAAAATGAAACAGTCTTCAGAAATGGTAGAGTTTAAGAAGGAGAAGTTAGATATGACTAATCAATCAGAAGTTTCAGTTAGTTTTGATGATTCTGGTGTTGGAGCTAGTTTTTCGTCACCTGAGTGTGATAAAAAGCCAGCTAGTGAGCAACCCAAAAATGCTGGGGCTGTTGATTTAAATGTTATATTACAAGCAATAGCTGCCAGCAATGCTGAATTAAAGTCTGAAATGGTGGCCAGTCAAACAAATTTTAATAAACGGTTTGAGGCAATGGACAATAAATTAGAATCCAATAATGCTGAATTAAAGTCTGAAATAAGTGAACAGGTCAAAAGCAGTAATGCTGAATTAAAGTCTGAGATTGTGGCCAGCCAAACAAATTTTAATAAACGATTGGAGGTAATGGACGATACTTTCAAGGCTGGTTGCAATAAGTTGAAGGAGGATCTAGACAGTTTGAATTATAAAATTGATTGCAATCATGAGGATATTAAGAAAAAGGTTGCTCAACAGTTTTCTGAAATGTATAAAACAGTTAAATCCGAAGTTGCTGAGGTTCGCAAAGACTTCCAAATGGAAGATGCGAAGCTGGAGCACAAGTTAACAGAAAAGATCGAGGCGGAATCTGAACTGTGCTCAGATAGATTTAAAGATGTTAATATAAAAGTAAACATATGTCAAGCAGAAGTAGAAGCAATCAAAACTGACACTACTCATATTGTGCAAAGAGTAGATAATGTTGAAACGAAAGTAGAAAATATAAGTACTAACATTGCTAACATTGAGAGTAAAGTAGCTTCAGTAACTTCTGGTAATGGTAATGTACAACAAGTTGTAGCTGCAAACGCCGCTTTTATCGGGTGTCAGCAGTTCTTGCGGTTCGATCCAGATAAAAATATCCACCCGCTAGATTTCTGGAACGATTTTGAAGATGTGATTCCACCAACTTGGTCTGAGCGAGAGAAAATCTCATTTATTAGAAGCCATTTAGCAGGTGACGCCATGCGTTGGTCAGCTGATGTTATGTTGAAATGTAAAACATTAGCGGAATTTAAAACAGCTTTTATTAATGAATATTGGTCTAGCAATAAGCAAAATGAAGTGTTGAGAGAATTTTGGAGTGGAAAACGCTTCAATGCAGACAAGGAATCTATTAAAGAGTTTGCTAGGTCATGGATTTCACGTTTGTCACATTTGGCGGAAAAGCTAAAACCAGAAATGATTATACTAGGTCTGGAAGCCAAACTGCCATGGTACTGGCAAACTAGAATTATATCAGCCCCTAGAGACAATCTGGATCGTTTCATTGAATATTTGGAACGTGTAGAACGTGTTGCTGCCAATGAGGAGCAAGCACGTAATAACCGTAATGCCAATAATAATAATAGTAATTTTAGGAACGAGCAAAATGGCAATGTAAACATCAGAACAGTAGGTGTTCGTCATCCTAAGAGAGATAGGAATTGGGGAAATAATTATCAGAACCAACAATGGCGTCCAAGGGATAATAATTTTGTTCCAAACAGAAATATGCATGTAAACAACAGTACGGAAAGTAAGGCTATGCCAGCTAACTATAATGAAACTAAAGGAAACAGTAGTATGCCGAGGCAGGAAAACTAGTTCCCGTCTATGAGGACACTGGCGCTCACCAGGCGGTTACTTTTCCTAAGCCAGTAGTTAAGAGAATTGGTAAGACAGATCGGAATACTCAAACCGAACATGTGGATGAAGAGTCAGTAGCACGTAAGGATACAACAGAAATATTACATCACTCACAGTATTTGATAGATACCGTGTTAGAGACGCTTTCTAAGTGGGAAGAGAAAGAGAAGGCGCAGCAGTGTAACAGTAGGGATGAGCTACAAAATACTGAATTGACAGGTGAAGAAGCAGAAGAAATTCATGCTTATATTTACGATGAGGATGATGTGCTCTTATCTAAAGTGCCTGTGCAGGATGTTGATAATGTACTAATAGATTTAGGACAGGAGATAAGTGGGAATGTAGAGGGTAGGCTGTTTGGGGTCGATGAACCCAGTAGCTGTGACCAGTTGTCACTTGAGAAGGAAACCGACGATAATGGTGAAAGTGGTTTAGCTGTAACTAATGTTATGCCCGGTCTGGAGGCGCAGAATCGCTCAGACTACAGTAATTTGGGTCATGTTCAGCAAACTAAATGTAATGAAGTCGTGCGGTGTTTCGATTTAAAATTAATAGACCGACTGGAAAAGGCAGCTGAAAATGTAACTCAGGAAACCCCTACACACTGTGACCTAAATGTAATGAAGACAGATGTCGATCACTTTAGTTGGAGACAAATCCAAAAGGAACTACTAGATGAATCTGAGGAACCACCTGTACAACCTAGAATAAGCCACCCTATAATAATAGTGAAAATGTTAGGTATCAATGTACGTTGTCTCTTAGACAGTGGAAGTGAGGTGAGTGCAATATCTCAATCCTTCTTTGATGCATTACCTGGTAAAGACAAACTTACTGTAATGAGGGTATCAGGACTAAGAATAATTGGTGCTACTGGCAAGGTGTCAAAAACGGTAAAGCAAGAAGCTTTACTACCCTTTAACATTAATGGTAATTTAATTGATCATCCATGTTTAATTGTAAACAATCTCAGTATTGAGGTTTTAATTGGCATAGATTTCTTGTCAAAATATCAGAGTGTTGTTGACTTTGAAAGAAGCCAGTTAAAAATGGTCTTGCCAATAACCGGAGTAATTATAGTACCTTTTAGTGATAAACATGTAGTAACTGATCATGAAACTTGGGAGCTGCCTATACGAGTTCTGAAAAATAGGAGGTATTGGGACGAAGGTGTTAATCTTAATAACAATAAGCTGAATACAGAAGAAGAAGAAGAAGCAATTATTTTAGACAAAATAGAAACTAAATTGCAGGAAATCGATAAGATTTCAGACAATCAAAAGGAAGAACTGAGACAGGTTCTAAAAAGGCATCATAAAGTATTTTCAGATCGACGTGGCGTGGTCAAAGGTAGTGAATGAATGCTGTAGGGAGGAGGTTGTTCTTTAACCTCTACACAGTGTGGCAGCTGTGCAGTCCCAGCTGTGTGAGATCTTCTTTCCCATTTCAGGTCTCACTCAATCTTCATCTTTCCTATCCCCAAAAATTTCGACCTCTACTTTCCAACACAAAATTTTCCGGTATGATTATCACGTCAATAATAAGCTAATGAATGCTGTAGGGAGGAGGTTGTTCTTTAACCTCTACACAGTGTGGCAGCTGTGCAGTCCCGGCTGTGTGAGATCTTCTTTCCCTTTTCAGGTCTCGCTCATTCTTCATCTTTCCTATCCACAAAAAATTTCGACCTCTTCTTTCATACATTAAATTTTCCGGTATGGTTATCAATACAGCATTAAACTAATGAATGCTGTAGGGAGGAGGTTGTACTGTAACCTCTACACAGTGTGGCAGCTGTGCAGTCCCAGCTGTGTGAGATCTTCTTTCCATTTCAGGTCTCACTCACTCTTCGTCTTTTCTATCCACCTAAAATTTCTAACTCTTCTTTACAGCATTAAACTAATGAATGCTGTAGGGAGGAGGTTGTACTGTAACCTCTACACAGTGTGGCAGCTGTGCAGTCCCAGCTGTGTGAGATCTTCTTTCCATTTCAGGTCTCACTCACTCTTCGTCTTTTCTATCCACCTAAAATTTCTAACTCTTCTATACAGCATTAAACCAATGAATGCTGTAGGGAGGAGGTTGTTCTGTAACCTCTACACAGTGTGGCAGCTGTGCAGTCCCAGCTGTGTGAGATCTTCTTTCCTTTTCAGGTCTCACTCATTCTTCCTCTTTCCTGTCCTCAAAAATTTCGACCTTTTCTTTCCAAATACTAAAATTTTCCGTTATGACTATCAAGCCTTGAGTTATGTAACCATTCTATCTACCGATTAATGAAGAAAAATACCTAATGTGACAAACCTAATAGTGACAAACAATAGAGAAGTATGACGTAATTAAGATACAAATGTATTTGAGTAACAATTATGTATAGTACCCTGGTAATATAGTAAGTATGAAGTGTTGTTTTATTGGAAATGGTCCACCAACATTAATTTAAAAAGATATATGAATTCATGTACGAGCAGGATCTGAAGTGGTAGTGAAACCTAGTGTATGCATTAGAGCTAACTAAGAAATAGTAAAAGAGATTGCTTAGTGTTAGGAAAAATTTGCAGATAAGTTGTAAGATTAAACTCACCTGGTGTAGCAAGGAAAGGCAGTGTAATAGAATTGAGCAGTGTTTGTGGTTGAGACGTGAAGGACACGTCCCTGAAGTATTTATAAGGTTGGAGCTGGCCATTATTTTAGTGTAGTGTGTGACAGGATACACCTACACGTATTGAGGTTATGAGTTGGAGGCGTGAATGCGACCATAGGTACCCTTATGTTAGATGAGACAGAGCAGCTCATGGTGTCCTATAGGTTTAAGGAATTTAGCATTACGCTCGTCCATATTTACTTGATGCACTTTAGTGGTAGGTCTGAGAGAGACTACCTGAGGTTTCAGCATCCGATCGAGTGGAAATGGATTGCCACGTGAGCAAACTGATCAGCTGCAATACACTAAAGATATGAAATAAATGTGCTATCCTATGCTTTAAAAATTAATAGAGTGAGTATTAAATAAGTTCATACACTAGCAAAGTAAATAAATAACATGCTGACAGACGTGAAACATTATTTTAGCTCAGGATAAATACATTTCAAAGTAAGTAAGTACGTAATTGCAGATGTGGAACTGACAAAAGCAGAGGACCAATAAGTGGATTTAGTAGTGAACTAAACGTAGTGTGTTTTGAACACTCACAACTGTACTATTACCAAAAGTTACTCACATGTACAAAGAAGCTGAGAAAACAACCACTAATCATACTCATACTATCTCTGAGAATAAAGTAATCAAAGATGAGTCAGTTAAGTGCTTAAAATGCAAATGTATTCAGGAATGTACCGAGCATTGGTTCAGCGTTCCGGCCCAGAAATAAGAAATTCAGATTAAATATGATTTATGATTGTATGCCTTAGGAGCATAAATTTTCTCCAGTACATGACTAAAGGCGTTTTGAGCCATTTGTTTAACGATTTTATGACAATTAAGTAACCGTGAGAGTAAAATTAAAAAGGTTCTGTTAACTTTGTTCCAGCAACATATTGGAAGATAAAATGTATATATCCCCATTTCATTGTGACCCACCCTTAGATATTAAGTGAACAGAGTCTGAGGCACTCTTTTTGTTTGTTCTACAGGACAAACCAGATAATGGCAGCCTGGTAGCTGCGTGAAAGCGTGGAGTGACTTGGACACAACTCACAGTGACCCCTCCCCTTTCCCCCATGTAATTTAGAGAGAACGTGAAGGACGCACACCATAGCAACTTCCCCTCCTCTACCCTTGTGAATGGAAGTGTAGGACGCTAGCCAAAGCGGCTACAACCACGTGTGTAAAAATTATTTGTGAACTTTTCTTTCAGGTTTAGAAAAGACTGCTAAGAGATAATCATCTGTTTATGTATCATGTTATTTTCTTTGAATTTGTGTATGTAAAAATGTATTTAATGTATTTAATGGATCTAAGATTTTTATAATTTTTCAATTTCTATGTGTTTGTTTGTCTAAGGCAATATGTATGCCAAAATATTTCATGACTTTGTTTTAAAAATTTGAGTAATGACATTGTTTAAAAGGCAGTGAACATGCCTACAATTTAAATAATTAATGTAGGTAATCATTTTTCTTTAATGTTTCTACAGGTTTATATTTCAATTTTGAATTTTCATAGGGAGTTAAACTGTACTCTTGCTTCCCTTTTTGTAATTAAATTTTTTTTATTCATTAACATTCATAAACAAAAAAAAATTAAGTAGAGGGTGATGTAGGGAAGCAGCCTAATCACGCTGTAGTAAATTCACATCAGTTTCCATTGTGTGCCAGCCAGTCTGCTGTAACTAGCTCTGACGTCATAAATGTTGCGCAATACCTTAAAAATCAAGCAAATGACTTAAAACTTTTGTTGCATGTCAGAAGTAATACTAAATTAATGTATGTTAAATATCAGTTCGATAACTTTAGCCGTTTCCGAGATTTGGACGTTTTTCTGAAAAAATCACTGGCGCAACAGAAAAGAGCTAGAGACTTCAAAATTTATATTTAGATTCATCTTTCATTATGATTTAATAAAAACAGTACTTTGGATTTCACAAATTAAGACTTTAGTGGAAATTCATGATTTTCTGATTTTCATCTCAAAACTGAAGGAAGCAAGATAGATTAAGTAGGCTAGTAAATAAGGCTAGGATGTTTAGATTTAAGTAGGTTGGAGGTCCGCTATGATTATGAAGATGTGTAAAGTTTCTTTTTAATACCTATAAAATTATAGCGATAGCGGATCTCAAAAGGGACAGTTCAGAGCTCATCTGCTGCGTGCAGGGTAATTAGATTAATTCTCTCGCCCAAAGTATTTAACTTAGCCACGTCAAAATTTTATTATCAATACTTACCTGCGTGCTGAATGCACGTTTAAATTAAGAGCTTCTTCGGCCATCAGCCAAAGAAGCTATAAATTATTATGTATCTTGAAGTGGTGCGTTACTAGCCCAGCGGCTAGTCGGGAGAGCGGATTTGATCAGGCGATCCCTCAGCCGTCCGCACCGCGGCTTTATATATAAGAACACTGCGCGAGGAAGCAAGGCCCCAGTTCTCTCCAGACGCTGAATGACACGCCATCTGTGTCGGTAGTCGCGTCGCATCAGTGTATCTGCTACAAACAGCCTCGGGTGCCGTATTAAGTTACTAGAGATATGCGGAACCATGAAAACATTTTATGTGAAGTGTTAATTCTGGAATGATTTTCATTATCTAGCTTCAGTTTGCGTTTTGTCGTATTTTCACGTGCCGTCGCGGGACAGACATTCTACCAAATATTTTGCGTGGCGTTTGATGAAATATTTTCATCAAATTATGGCGAGCATTCTTTTTAACATTTGATTCGGACATTTATAGTTGCATCAGCGTATTAGACTCTGAACTGTTCTGTTAGTTAGGTTGTAGGGATACTTGTGGTTTTTATCAGTGAATTTCAGAATATACTCAACTATTTTGGAAAACCGTTTTGATTAGAAATCCCGGACAATCTCCTAATTCCTCAGAGCTATAAGCTGCAGCTATAAGAACATTCTCAGGTAAAGTGGGCACTAGGATATCTATTTACTGGCTCCAAGTTTCATTAAATCACTTTCTGGGGGTCACGGAGTAAATAGAGAGCCAGTGTTGAGAACGGCAAAAGACAGCAATAACAACATTCTAAAAGCTAGAAACTGATTCTACATGCAAGCATATATCCAACAATTAATTAGATTTTTACAAACTCATTCCGCCGCCCCACAACTTGTAACGTCATATGCATCATTACTCAGAAATAAACGATTGGTGGCGTATCTTATCACGATAGAGTGGATCGTGAGAAGAATACAAACACCTTTCCTCGGAATTTGCCTGAATTAAGACGATTAATGCTTGTTTGATCCATTCTATTTCTAGAATACGAAGCAATCAAAGTACAAAGAATCCGTTTCGAAAATAGCTTGAGTAAAGAAAGTCTGCTTGAAAATAATTGTTTAGTTGCTACATTTATGAAAATTTGAAGAATGGAAAAAATCTTCAATATAGAAACTTGAAGTTGGGATCTGGTCACAGAGGTTAATAGCAACAGTAAACCACAAACAAATAAGCAGAAAGCTGACTGTAGCACCCCCTTGTGCGCATGCGCCAGTTATCCCTATATAATTCACATGCGTGGATTCGTATCATCCTACGTTTTTCTGTGCTCTTTCCAATTCCACAGCACCTTATATTTCATAATGAGGCAGCTGTCAGCCCTCACACACTGCAAATTTAGCTTAACTTTTGTTTCGTCGAAATACAAAGCATAGGTATTTTGCTTTTAATTTGTCTGAGAACTTGCTTCTGCCACTACTGTTTATGTGAGAAGACGACATACTTCAAAAGTGTAGGATACAATCGTATACAGCGACATTACTTCACTGCTAATTCTGTTACTTCCACCAGGGCTGCCACTAAATGGCTGTCGCACTAGACCAATATTACAGACCCTATATAGAGAGAATAAAAGCTCTCTAACCAATACCTTTATTGGCAGATCGCCGTGTAGTACCGTCTTTAAACAAAAGCTTTTTAATTAATAATTTCAAGTTCGAGTTCCGAATGTTAATCGTGTTCAGATTCATATTAAATTTTAGTGAAGTAATGTCGCTGTATACGATTGAATCTACTGTTTAAAAGTATGTCGTCTTATCACGTAAATAGTAGTGACAGCGGCAAGTTCTCAGCCAAATTAAAAGAAAAATACCTATGCTTTGTATTTAGAAGAAATGAAAGTGAAGCTAAATTTGCTGTGTGGGAGGACTGTCAGCTGCGTTATGAATTACAAGAGTGATGTGGACTTGAAAAGACAGCACAGAAAAACTAAGGATCATATGAGCCAAATCACATCTGCCTCACTGCTAGATTTTGTTACTATAAAACAAACGTCTGTAGTTAGGTATGTTCAAGCCACACAAACAAATTGGCATACCACGTAATTTTGCACCACCTATCGCACAAATCGAATCCTCTTTCCTGGCATACTGTAATAAAACAATAGATGCAATCAAATCAAACGTGACATTCCATCAATTAAGGCATTACACGTATAAATCGAGAATCACACTTGTAACGTCATATGCATGTTTACTCTATGGTTCGGAGGGTGGAATGTCAGATCCCTTAATCGGGCAGGTAGGTTAGAAAATTTAAAAAGGGAAATGGATAGGTTAAAGTTAGATATAGTGGGAATTAGTGAACTTCGGTGGCAGGAGGAACAAGACTTTTGGTCAGGTGATTACAGGGTTATAAATACAAAATCAAATAGGGGTAATGCAGGAGTAGGTTTAATAATGAATAAAAAAATAGGAGTGCGGGTTAGCTACTACAAACAGCATAGTGAACGCATTATTGTGGCCAAGATAGACACAAAGCCCACACCTACTACAGTAGTACAAGTTTATATGCCAACTAGCTCTGCAGATGATGAAGAAATAGATGAAATGTATGACGAGATAAAACAAATTATTCAGGTAGTGAAGGGAGACGAAAATTTAATAGTCATGGGTGACTGGAATTCGTCAGTAGGGAAAGGGAGAGAAGGAAACATAGTAGGTGAATATGGATTGGGGGGAAGAAATGAAAGAGGAAGCCGCCTTGTAGAATTTTGCACAAAGCATAACTTAATCATAACTAACACTTGGTTCAAGAATCATAAAAGAAGGTTGTATACCTGGAAGAATCCTGGTGATACTAAAAGGTATCAGATAGATTATATAATGGTAAGACAGGGATTTAGGAACCAGGTTTTAAATTGTAAGACATTTCCAGGGGCAGATGTGGATTCTGACCACAATCTATTGGTTATGAACTGCAGATTGAAACTGAAGAAACTGCAAAAAGATGGGAATTTAAGGAGATGGGACCTGGATAAACTGAAAGAACCAGAGGTTGTAGAGAGTTTCAGGGAGAGCATAAGGGAACAATTGACAGGAATGGGGGAAGGAAATTCTGTAGAAGAAGAATGGGTAGCTCTGAGGGATGAAGTAGTGAAGGCAGCAGCCGATCAAGTAGGTAAAAAGACGAGGGCTAATAGAAATCCTTGGGTAACAGAAGAAATATTGAATTTAATTGATGAAAGGAGAAAACATAAAAATGCAGTAAATGAAGCAGGCAAAAAGGAATACAAACGTCTCAAAAATGAGATGGACAGGAAGTGCAAAATGGCTAAGCAGGGATGGCTAGAGGACAAATGTAAGGATGTAGAGGCTTGTCTCACTAGGGGTAAGATAGATACTGCCTACAGGAAAATTAAAGAGACCTCTGGAGAGAAGAGAACCACTTGTATGAATATCAAGAGCTCAGATGGCAACCCAGTTCTAAGCAAAGAAGGGAAGGCAGAAAGGTGGAAGGAGTATGTAGAGGGTTTATACAAGGGCGATGTACTTGAGGACAATATTATGGAAATGGAAGAGGATGTAGATGAAGACGCAATGGGAGATAAGATACTGCGTGAAGAGTTTGGCAGAGCACTGAAAGACCTGAGTCGAAACAAGGCCCCGGGAGTAGACAACATTCCATTAGAACTACTGATGGCCTTGGGAGAGCCAGTCATGACAAAACTCTACCATCTGGTGAGCAAGATGTATGAGACAGGCGAAATACCCTCAGACTTCAAAAAGAATATAATAATTCCAATCCCAAAGAAAGCAGGTGTTGACAGATGTGAAAATTACCGAACTATCAGTTTAATAAGTCACAGCTGCAAAATACTAACGCGAATTCTTTACAGACGAATGGAAGAACTAGTAGAAGCGGACCTCAGGGAAGATCAGTTTGAATTCCGTAGAAATGTTGGAACACGTGAGGCAATACTAACCTTACGACTTATCTTAGAAGAAAGATTAAGAAAAGGCAAACCTACGTTTCTAGCATTTGTAGACTTAGAGAAAGCTTTTGACAATGTTAACTGGAATACTCTCTTTCAAATTCTGAAGGTGGCAGGGGTAAAATACAGGGAGCGAAAGGCTATTTACAATTTGTACAGAAACCAGATGGCAGTTATAAGAGTTCAGGGGCATGAAAGGGAAGCAGTGGTTGGGAAAGGAGTGAGACAGGGTCGTAGCCTCTCCCCGATGTTATTCAATCTGTATATTGAGCAAGCAGTGAAGGAAACAAAAGAAAAATTCGGAGTAGGTATTAAAATTCATGGAGAAGAAGTAAAAACTTTGAGGTTCACCGCTGACATTGTAATTCTGTCAGAGACAACAAAGGACTTGGAAGAGCAGTTGAATGGAATGGACAATGTCTTAAAAGGAGGATATAAGATGATCATCAACAAAAGCAAAACAAGGATAAAGGAATGTAGTCAAATTAAATCAGGTGATCCTGAGGGAATTAGATTAGGAAATGAGACACTTAAAGTAGTAAAGGAGTTTTGCTATTTAGGGAGTGAAATAACTGATGATGGTCGAAGTAGAGAGGATATAAAATGTAGACTCGCAATGGCAAGGAAATCGTTTCTGAAGAAGAGAAATTTGTTAACATCGAGTATAGATTTAAGTGTCAGGAAGTCGTTTATGAAAGTATTTGTATGGAGTGTAGCCATGTATGGAAGTGAAACATGGACGATAACTAGTTTGGACAAGAAGAGAACAGAAGCTTTCGAAATGTGGTGCTACAGAAGAATGCTGAAGATAAGGTGGGTAGATGACGTAACTAATGAGGAGGTATTGAATAGGATTGGGGAGAAGAGAAGTTTGTGGCACAACTTGACTAGAAGAAGGGATCGGTTGGTAGGACATGTTTTGAGGCATCAAGGGATCAAAATTTAGCATTGGAGGGCAGCGTGGAAGGTAAAAATCGTAGAGGGAGACCAAGAGATGAATACACTAAGCAGATTCAGAATGATGTAGGTTGCAGTAAGTACTATTTATGGCATATCTTATCATGTTCCTTTGATTGCCCGTAACTAAAGCTCAGAGAAATTTGTAACCCATGAAACTGGATTCCAATCTTGGTTCCATGTCTTGAAAATTTATAGAGCCTCTTTAATTGATGTGGTGTTTTCTTCTTGAATGAAGAATATTCCAACTACTAAATAGCATACTTTAAATTTCACTACCAAGAAAAATAATGGAATGTCATACTTCGTTGTCTTGCATGTTGCATCAAGCAAACGTACCCTACGATACTTTTCCAAAAGTTCCCTTTGCCACTTGTGCTAGTAACGGTGTGAAAAAAATTCTCTCATCCTTCAATTCCTTTTCCCACTCGTTAATTTGATTCCTTAATGCAACTTGGTCAATAACTTTTTTTTTATCAAACAGAGCCCGATACATATGGCAATAGATTGTACTACCCGTTAGGTAAAACATTATGTTCATCTGATCTGGTCTGTTTTCCCCAGCGAAATTTTTGTCCACAAATCTTTCCAGTTCTAACTTAATAATCCGAACTGAGCTTTTCCCCTTTGCAACCATATACCCGATCTCTCTTGAAAGCAAAGGGTGTACATGTCCAATTGCTTTCACACATTCAATGACATGATTATGGTGGCTTGCTTGGGAGGCAGCCACATAATACTGCAGATAGCTTTTTGGTGCCAGTGTCAACTCCAAGTCTCGTTTCAATTTCTCCATAACCTTTAACACAATACAAATTTATCAATGAATTACAAATATTTATAAACAAGAGCTAGTCAAATGACATACATGTAACTGATCAGGCTAATATATCCACACGCATTTTTCAATTGGATACTAACTTTTTTTTTCTTTTTTTAACTGTCTGTTGCAGACTTTATTGCATAATTGGGGAATACCAGACACACTTAACGTCCAGTGTCACTGGACAGTCTTTCTTTCTTGTGTCCATGATCACTTTTCTCTTCTTTTTTGGGTTAACATGGTTCACCTTTATGTATAAAATGAATAAAGTTTAATACACCCTTGCCTGTAACTATTGCTTTTTGATTGAAAATATATATAATTGCAACTTAGAGCTTTATTTTACTTACCAGACGATCTGCAACAGGAGTCTCCCTTTTACTGTGATATAATGGGCAAGAGTACACTCTCTTTTTACAAGGCTTTCTATACAGAAAAAAGGCCAAAAATCTGGATCTGTATGTTTGCTTTTGTGTAGCTGTAGTGGAAGCCTGTCTTGTCTGGTAAAAGCATAATTTTAATAAAACCTACATTCATGTGATTGCACATACATGAAACTGGGGTAGGCCACTGATGTACATGGAAACTATTATGTAGCAGGCCTATGTAAAATATAAATGATAGCATCATGAAAAACCAACAGAATTTAGTGCAAAAACCAATTACCTTGTCACAACAGGAACTAGCACAATCAAGATCAGTTTATTCATACACGAATGGATATATTTTACAATTGGATACAAGTATATGTCTTTGACCACGGAAGCAAACAGCATGGAAATGATGTCAGTACTTAGTTACAGTATTTTCACACACTAATGGGTAGATATTTTCGTAAATTTAGCTGTTTTAACTGTACAGGAACTATGTACCAAATGACCAGTAGATACACAATATAGAGTCACCTGTAGTCCATGAGGTTTAGGATACGCTGTAAAGAATCTTGACAGAGTAGAGGCAGGAAGATTGGCGTTTCGTGCGTGGATGCTGTTGTTACAATACTCAATAAAAAAAAAGTATATCAGTATCTACATTTGAGCTACATTTTAATCCTTACATGGCTTAAATGTTTCCAAAATCAAATTCTTTCATGTCTTCCATTCCCACATGCCCTTTGTTCACTGCATTCTGGTTAGTCTGTTAATGTGGGCATGTTTTTTTCTCCCAAATTTATCACTTCTCATGGATATGGAGAAAACTTCTCTTCACCCGAACGAACTAAGGAAGTGACGTCAAAGTGACGTAGCTCAGCGTTAGTAAATTATGTCGATATATCGATCGGCGACTACAAATCGAGCTGACGTGGGAGAGAATCGAGCTGACGTAAAAGGGGCGGGAGATTCGTGTGATGTAGAGTTCTGTCGCAGCAGTATGCCGCGAACTTTTGATTCAGGCACTTCTTCGACTATTCCTACTGACCGTGTTGTAGCCCGGGAAGTAGACATGTTCGAGAGATTAATGCGGGGTTATTTCTGAAAGAGGTATGTCTTCATAGAGACAAAATTTGAATCGGTCATTTCAACCACAACTATTGATTCGAAAAACCAAGCACCTACAACTACGAAAAACAAAACCAATACCACAACACCTCAAAAATTCAAAAGTCAAAGATCCCTACGTAATTTGAAACACATTGAATACACAAAACAAAACATTACAACTCGAGAAAAATAGACCAAAAAAAAACACTTACCACCAACAAATTTCGTTACTGCAAAATAGGACACGCGCGCGCAGAGAGAGAGAGAGAGAGAGAGAGAGAGAGAGAGAGAGACGTCACGGTCACACAGTACACCACCCTTACGCCATGGGTCAGAGCCGACGGGTGGAATCGGACGCTTCCGTTGCCCCATTTTCATTCTGTCAACACGTTACACTTTTCATTCTCGCAGTACGTACTGTTCAGTTGGGCAAATCAATCATAGTGGGATGGGGAAGACAGCAAGTGATAAATCTGGGAGAAAAAAACATGCCCACATTAACAGACTAACCAGAATGCAGTGAACAAAGGGCATGTGGGAATGGAAGAAATGAAAGAATTTGATTTTGGAAACATTTAAGCCATGTAAGGATTAAAATGTAGCTCAAATGTATATACTGATATACTTTTTTTATAGAGTATTGTAACAACAGTATCCACGCACGAAACGCCAATCTTCCTGCCTCTACTCTGTCAAGGTACTTTACAGCGTATCCTAAACCTCATGGACTACAGGTGACTCTGTATTGTATATCTATTGGTCATTTGGTACATAGTTCCTGTACAGTTAAAACAGCTAAATTTACGAAACTATCTACACATTAGTGTGTGAAAATACCGTAACTAAGTACTGACATCATTTCCATGCTGTTTGCTTCCGTGGTCAAAGACATCTACTTGTATCCAATAGTAAACTATATCCATTCATGTATGAATAAACTGATCTTGATTGTGCTAGTTCCTGTTGTGACAAGGTAATTGGTTTTTGCACTAAATTCTGTTGGTTTTTCATGATGCTATCATTTATATTTTACATAGGCCTGCTACATAATAGTTTCCATGTACATCAGTGGCCTACCCCAGTTTCATGTATGTGCAATCACATGATTGTAGGTTTTACTAAAATTATGCTTTTACCAGACAAGACAGGCTTCCACTACAGCTACACAAAAGCAAACATACAGATCCAGATTTTTGGCCTTTTTTCTGTATAGAAAGCCTTGTAAAAAGAGAGTGTACTCTTGCCCATTATATCACAGTAAAAAGGAGACTCCTGTTGCAGATCGTCTGGTAAGTAAAATAAAGCTCTAAGTTGCAATTATATATATTTTCAATCAAAAAGCAATAGTTACAGGCAAGGGTGTATTAAACTTTATTCATTTTATACATAAAGGTGAACCATGTTAACCCAAAAAAGAAGAGAAAAGTGATCATGGACACAAGAAAGAAAGACTTTCCAGTGACACTGGACGTTAAGTGTGTCTGGTATTCCCCAATTATGCAATAAAGTCTGCAACAGACAGTTAAAAAAAGAAAAAAAAAGTTAGTATCCAATTGAAAAATGCGTGTGGATATATTAGCCTGATCAGTTACATGTATGTCATTTGACTAGCTCTTGTTTATAAATATTTGTAATTCATTGATAAATTTGTATTGTGTTAAAGGTTATGGAGAAATTGAAACGAGACTTGGAGTTGACACTGGCACCAAAAAGCTATCTGCAGTATTATGTGGCTGCCTCCCAAGCAAGCCACCATAATCATGTCATTGAATGTGTGAAAGCAATTGGACATGTACACCCTTTGCTTTCAAGAGAGATCGGGTATATGGTTGCAAAGGGGAAAAGCTCAGTTCGGATTATTAAGTTAGAACTGGAAAGATTTGTGGACAAAAATTTCACTGGGGAAAACAGACCAGATCGGATGAACATAATGTTTTACCCAACAGGTAGTACAATTTATTGCCATATGTATCGGGCTCTGTTTGATAAAAAAAAAGTTATTGACCAAGTTGCATTAAGGAATCAAATTAACGAGTGGGAAAAGGAATTGAAGGATGAGAGAATTTTTTTCACACCGTTTCCAGATGATAATGAAAAAGTGCAGCCATTCCTCTTTTGTTACCAGCACAAGTGGCAAAGGCAACTCTTGAAAAAGTATCGTAGGGTAAGTTTGCTTGATGCAACATGCAAGACAACGAAGTATGACATTCCATTATTTTTCTTGGTAGTGAAAGCTAATGTATTATATTTAGTAGTTGGAATATTCTTCATTCAAGTAGAAAACACCACATCAATTAAAGAGGCTCTAGAAATTTTCAAGACATGGAACCAAGATTGGAATCCAGTTTCATGGGTTACAAATTTCTCTGAGCCTTAGTTACGGGCAATCGAAGGAACATTTCCAATGTCAAGGGTTTATCTTAGTTTATGTCATCGAAAGCAAGCCTGGCTACAGTGGCTTAGCAAAAAGGACAATTTAGATGTACCGGGAGACAGTGAGCAAATTCTGAAGCTGTGGGAAGAAATTGCTGCATCACCATCTGAAGAACAACTTTTAACTGCAAAACAAAAACTTCAGTCTCGTGAATTATTAACTAGAAATTTTGGTGCAGTTGACTATTTTAATAAGCAATGGCTTTCAATATCTGAAAGGTGGGTGAAGGCCTATGAGGACACGGAGAATTTCTTCACCAATATAACTACTACTAATGTACTGTAGATTTTCCCACAAATTCTGTAATAAAGATCTTTCACCAAAGTGTTCAGTCCCTAAGCAATAAAGTAGAAGAACTAAACATTTTATTAATGCATGAACTAGAGGATATTTCCGTAATGTGTCTTTCAGAACACTGGCTTGACGAGAACTTAATTAAATCTGTCTGCCTACAGAATTTCACTCTGGCTGAGTGCTATTGTAGACCTAGTGGTCACTATGGAGGTGTAGCCATATATGTAAAAGATAATATAGAGGTTACTAAAATAGATAATGTCACCTCCCTAAGTTGTGAAAAAGACTTTGAGATGACAGTGATAAAAATTCCAAAATTAGGTTTGATAATAGCTACAGTGTACCGCTCTCCAACGGGAAAGTTTGAGGTATTTTTAGAAAAAATGGAAATTTTCTTAAATAAGCTGCATAAAACAAGGTGTGATGTTGTAGTATGTGGTGACTTTAACATAGATTTTCTTAGTAAATGTAAAAATAAAACAGCCCTTGGCAATCTCATTAAAACACATAACCTTACAGCCACAGTTAAAGTTGCAACGAGAATAACACCAAACAGTCAGACAGGTTTAGATCAAATCCTGATTGATAAAGAGAAATTGGAGTGGTCAGTAAAAGTGTTTAACACAGGTTACAGTGACCACAAAGCTCAAATACTTACCACCACAAAGGAAGGAAGACTGGTTAAGAATAACTTACTAAAGGTCAAGAGAAGGATCTACAGGCAGAAAAGCATTGACCACTTTAACTCACTATTGCATACTGAAGACTGGTCTGATGGCTATGAAAAGCAAAATCTGAATTCAAAATTCAATACTTTTATAGAAAAAATGGTAAAGCATTTTGATACAGCCTTCCCTCAAAAAATGGTAAATATAAGAGAGACGACAAGAGGAAAGGGTTGGATTACTAAGGGAATCAGAACTTCTTGCCAGAAAAAAAAGGGAGCTCCACAGAATCTGCAAAGAAAATAATGCCACTGAGGAAATGCATACTCACTACAAAACATACACTAAAATCTTACAAAAGGTCATTAAACAGGCAAAAAGAATGTACAATGATTACTACATAAATAATTCTACAAATAAAGTGAAAGCTATGTGGGACATCATTAAAAAAGAAACGGGCAAAAATAAGAGAACTGAGGAGAATACACAACAATAAAAAGATTTTACAGCCTACAGAAACAGCAAACATATTCAACAAATACTTCACTGGGATAGCTGAAAATTTAATAAAAACTAATTTTAGTTCAACTCAGCATCAAGTGGTAAACAAGTGCAACAGTCATAATTTTTCAATGTTTGTGGACCAAGTAAGCAGGGAGGAGACATTGAAGGCTGTCAGAGAACTAAAGACAACATTCTCAGCAGGAATTGATGGTATACCGAACAGAATCCTAAAACTCTGTATCCAAAATATAATTGACCCCCTTACTCACTTATGCAACTGTTCCCTAGAGTCAGGCATCTTTCCAGATCAACTAAAAACATCAAAAGTCATCCCTATTTTCAAAGCTGGTGACAAAGATGAAGTAATAAACTATCGTCCCATTACATTAACATCCTGTTTCTCAAAAGTAATAGAAAAATTATGTGTAGTAAGTTGTTAAAGTTTATAAACAAAAATAGTGTGCTATCTAATACCCAACATGGCTTTAGAAGCAAGAAATCAACGGAGACAGCAATCTATGAATGCATATCTACTGTATTAAAAACAATAGATGAAAAACAACAAACAACAGGTATATTTTTGGACGTAACCAAAGCCTTTGATATGGTAAACCACAGAACCATATTGAAGAAGCTAGAGCACTATGGAATTAGGGGGTTGGCAAATGATTGGATTCGTTCATTTCTCAGCGACCGTAAACAAAAAGTATCCATCAGACATACAGATGATAAAGCACGAATAATCACAGAATATGTATCACCAGAAAGCCCGATCACTTACGGGGTACCACAAGGGTCGGTAATGGGACCCCTACTTTTCTTGTTATATATCAATGATTTGGATATACATATTGATTCCCACAAAGTAATACTGTTTGCTGACGACACAACAATACTGGTAAAAGCAGCAAAAAATGAAGATATACAAGAAGAAGTAAACACAGTTACAAAACATCTAAGTAACTGGACAGCAGAAAATCAGTTGATAATAAACTACAACAAAACAGTAGCCTTACATTTCCATAACCACCAAAACACCTCATTGATATATCCAGAAATAAAAATCAATCAACACCCTATTGCAAATGATGAGGCTACAAAATTTCTTGGCATCTGGATACAAAGAGACTTAAAATGGGACAAACACATAGAACAAATTAATGCCAAGCTGAGCACGGGCTGTTATCTTCTTAGGGTTCTCAAACGATGCATAAATGAACGGGCACTATTGTGTGCCTATTATGCGTACTTCAATGCCCATCTCAAGTATGGACTCATATTCTGGGGAAATTCCCCAGCAGCTCAAGGGACTTTCAGAATACAAAAAAGAGCCATTAGGATTATGACAGGGAGTGGTGCTCGACAGTCCTGCAAACCCATATTTAAAGCACTGAATATACTACCTCTACCATGTATGTTTATTGTTGACACACTAATGTACGTAAAAAAGTATATGATTGGAAATGATGATAATACTTTAAAAAACAAAGATATACATGATTATAATACTCGAATAAAATATAACTTGCATGTACCCCCAGCCAGTAGCAGTTTGCATCAGAAAGGTACATGCTATCTGGGTATTAAACTCTATAATAGACTATCAAATAGTATAAAATGCTTACAAAATATTAGTGCTTTTGAAAGATCTGTCAGAGAATATCTACAGTACCACTGTTTCTACTCAGTAAAGGAATACTTGGACCAGAATAACTGTTAAGAACTAAAGCTACTGTAATTTGTAACATTGTATCATTATAAGAACTACAACTATTGAAATTGGTAGCATGTTGAAAAATGATTATTTAAATATGTATCATTTTGAACTATATGTATCATTTTGAACTTAGTAATAAGTCCAATATCATCCTGTACACTGTACTACATATGATCAAAGGATTCAATAAATAAATAAATAAATAAAAATAAATAAATGGTGTTGAATCACTAAATAAAAGAGTGAAACATTTTTTTCTTAGATATTCAGTGGATAAAACATTGACAGGCGTTGTTAAAGTTTTAATAAATGATTTCCTCCCTAGCCTGTATAAAAAATATTGTCAAGAATTCAATTGTCAAATTTTACAGCAGAGAGATTCCTCATTTCTTACATAACAAGTCACACAAATTTGTGAATCACATAATGAAAAGATATTCTTCAGCGAAAACTGAATTTACTAAAAGCTTAGTGAGAGAAATGAGTGAGGGAGTATTTTGCGTAGAAAGTACTGAGTCCAAGGATTATTACTATGTGGTGAATTGTGCAAAGCCTAAGTGCATGTGTGAAGACTTCCAAAGGTGGAAATATCCATGCAAACATTTCTGCACTGTTTTCATTTATTACCCTAGATGGGGCTTTCATAAGTTGAATGACAGTTACAAGAACAGCCCTTTAATTTGTCTCAATGAGACATTTGGGTTTGGCTCAAGCAGCAGTTGGTTTGAACCCGCCAGTCATGTATTACAAAGGGTGGTGTGTGTGTGGTGTGGTGTGTGTGTGTGTGTGTGTGTGTGTGTGTGTGTGTGTGTGTGTGTGTGTGTGCGTGTAAGAAAATGGATGGAAGGGAGGAGTAAGAAACATGCTTAGTTCAAACAGATGGAGCCTGAAGTATCCTACGTCTCTGCTGAAGCAAATTTACCTCCAAGAATATGTAAGTGAAAATAAATTGTATAGGTATACATTTTCTAAAACTAATATACTATAACTGTAATCAGTGAAAGAATTACTTACTTGCATTGATGCCCATACCGATCACCCTGGGCTAAAAGAGGAACATAAATAAAACTCAAAATAAATCTCAGCCCCATGAATCAGTTAGGCATGAACATAGCAAGACAGCCAGTAGTATTTATTTAAATGTAATAAACCAGTTGCTGAAAACCAATTTGATTTTAAATAATTTGTGCTAAAATATAGATCAGGGCCAGCGATAGTCACAGAGGTGCTTATCTACTGCGCATTGGTTGGCGACGCGACAGTTTTGCGCAGCCAGAAGAATGATTCTTTGACATATTCAACGAGAGATGAGAACACACACAATGTACTTCTAGTACTGAAATTGTAAAGCATTGTCATGTTTGCTGGATTTCAGTGTATTAGTGAGTTTTGAGAAATATTTTGTGATAAGGGACGCAAGCTATAAATTACTGATTTCAGTGATTGTTCTGCACGATGATGTCATCTGTTTGTGTATATCTCATGGATTAATTGCAGATATGTGAAAATGTCAGATGTGATGGTGAATGATGGTGGGTGGAATCATCTGGAAGTGCAGCATAAGCCTCCACTTTGAGTAACAAGATCAATGATTTTTTAATTCCATCATGGAAGAAGGTAGGTGGATCAGTAGTTGCATATGTTATACATTGAAAAACACCGATCCACCTGATTTAATTAAAAAACATTGATCCACTTACTCATTGTTCTCGTGTAGATAGATTGCATACCAACTCAAGAGGAGAGAAATATTTCACTGCTTTCTGGAATATATCATGGGTTGTGACACTGTACTTACTTTGCAGATACTAGCACAGTTTAAATAGCTGTGACTCAAACAGGGAGCAGTCAAATATATGATTCTTGTTTAAAGCAATGTTCCATCCTTTCTTTCAAATATATTACATCGAAACATGTTGGGCTGCTTCCACATAACACCCATTTGTCTAGCCTGCACAAGTGCCAACTGCCCCTAAATAACTGTTTTGCTCCCCCCCCCCCCCCTTCCTCCTCTCATAGTTCGTCTTACCTTACCAAAAACTTTTCTCTTCTAATAATGTGTGCCTTATAAAACTTACTGTAAGCAAATTCTTTCTCTATCTGCCCTCATTCTCTCCACCTTATCTCTTGTATAGATTCTTTGTCTTGCCTTTCACTACATATTACTATAAATACCGAAAGGTAGAGGCACCTAGGATGACTCAATCTACATGTTTCTTGTACTGTACTGTAGCGTACAGTTTTCAATCTTTTCGCTTGTGGAATTTGCTGTATACATTCTGGTGGTGATCAGACGAAAGGAGTTCTTGTCTTAGGTAGCTAATGCCTCATCACATGCATGAATGGGCTAAATGTTGTTTGTACAGTTACTCTTACACACAATTGGCTGTTATATAAAATTCCCAAAGATTATTCAATTATTCTACCTGTATGTGTGTACATACACGATTTTGTCTGAGGCTCTGGTCTGTAGATCCATTAATCACTAATAGTATTGCTATTTTCATCAGTAGTAATCATTCCAGTAGCCCCTTTTCCCCCTTCTTGCCAATCTTGTTGAGAGATCGACACACACTCCTTGAGCTGCCCTCATTTGTTATCCTGCCCCTTTAACTTCTAACAGTGAGCTGTTATAGAGCCTTACCTATGTGGAAAGATTTACCTCAGGTAGCTCTGTCATTTGCATTGATGTATGAAGTGCAGGGATAAGTACGTAAAAAATGGCAACATTAATCTGTTGTATGATACTACTCATTCTTTGTGGGTAACTCCTAATATTTTATCAATTAATTGTATAGAATGTAGGGGTCTTGGTAGAAGTCATTTCACACACAGCGCTTTATTTTTTCCATACTGAAATTTTAATGACACATTACATCTGCAATTACTTCTGTAAAACAACTTGTTAAGACTACCAACCATGATATAAAGCAACCTTGCAGATATAGTAAACAATGTAGACAGTGTTGCAAGTGGATCTTTGATGGTTGATAATTATAGACAATAGGCTAAGCCCTTAATCACTGCTGATAAATGTATCCTGTAAATTGGAATTTACAACAATGAAATTTGTGTGTCATGGCAGGCAGTGTTTTACTCTTTGCTAAAGGCAAACTGACATGTTGCAGCTAATTCCAAATTCACACACTGTGTTTGGCATTCACTATCCAAAAATTAGAAATTGTATGAGGACAAAGTCTGTTGAAGATCAACATTGATTGATGACTTCCCAATTGTGACAGACTTAATGAAGTAGGATATTAATGTTATGAAAAAAATAAGAGACGTTTTCGCAAACAGGCACAACAAAAAGACTGATAAATCTTAGCTTTCAGCCCAAAGGCCTTCGTCTGATGTAGGAAATACACACACATTTTCCCAAACACAGCTTGCACACACATGACTAATGTCTCTCACTATTGTGGCCAGAATGTGTGTCTAATTTGTATTTCAATAATATTAGGAAGGAAAGTTGCTACTCACCGTGTAGCTGAGATGCTTAGTCGAGATAGGCACAACAAAAAGATTCACACAATTATAGCTTTCGGCCATGAAGGCCTTTGTCTGCAATACATGTGTATGTGTGTCTGTTGCTGACAAAGGCCTTGATGGCCAAAAGCTATAATTGTGTGAATCTTTTTGCTGTGCCTATCGCGACTCAGCATCTCCGCTATATGGTGAGTAGCAACTTTCCTTCTTAATATTGTTACATTCCATCCTGGATTATCCATTGTTTAGTTTGTATTTCAGTTGAAGGAGCTTTGGCTGAAAGCCAAGCTGGATAACAGTGTAATATTGTTGTTATTCCATCCTGGACTTTCCATTGTTATAATATTACCATTCTTATATATGTTATGTGCACTCTGCATCAAGTAGAATGAATTTATACTGTTTACCACTGTTCCTCAGTGTACATACAGATTATTATATTGCAAAGGAAATTTTTAGCAACACCTTGTCAGTAATATATAGATTGCAGTATCAATAGGTAAGAATTGCAATATATCTTTTATTTTAAAGCTGTGGGTGGTGTGGGAGTTATCCCCTTTTGCAGTTAAACATGTTACATATGTATTTCATCATTAAATATGTATTGTTTACCCTTTTTTGCTTACTTCATGAAAAAACATTATTTCACTTTTCACAGGTGCTCTGGTTGTGTTCTTGTGCCACATTTAAAAGCAACATTCAGATCAGATTTTTTGTTCTTTCATGTTGCCTGGAAGCAGTGGAGAAGCCACAAGTACAGTTTACAAGAGAGTTGCAGATCACCTCAGCAACATCAAAGTATGTCAGTATCTGCGTTGATTTTTTGATTAAAATATCACTTGCAGGCCAAGTTATTTTAAAGTTAATCATTGTATTCCCATTCAGGTGACACAGTTGTCTTCTCCCAGCAGCGAGAGGCAATGTTGCAGTCGTTTCTCTGTACCTGCTTCTCTCGTGGAAAATGTAATCAACACACAATGCATATTCAGGTGCAGTTGCCCCTACTGTTACAAATAAGGTTACTGTGGCATATTATTTGGTTGTGTAACATCAAGATGCGTAAAGTGATAACATTTATTTATGTAAATTCTTATTACAAGGCAAATTTTTAAATTCATTTTGCTTTCTACACTTAGACCGTATCAGTCTAAGGAAAAACATGATGAATACAAATGAGTGAGTGCTCAGTCACAGTTTCACACAAATGGTTGAA
This sequence comes from Schistocerca piceifrons, assembly GCF_021461385.2. Taxonomy (NCBI): domain Eukaryota; kingdom Metazoa; phylum Arthropoda; class Insecta; order Orthoptera; family Acrididae; genus Schistocerca; species Schistocerca piceifrons. The sequence goes on from NC_060138.1 coordinate 536,953,879, forward strand.
TTTTCCAGGTTTTCTGTTCAGTGAGAAAATTATCACTGGAAAACAAAAGTGAGTATAATATCTGATTGTGAATTATATTTCTAAGAACTTGTTATCGAACCACTTCACTGTACATGATTTGACAGCTTTTTATTGTTACATGTTATTGGTATTCCTAAATTAATGATTGAGGTAGCTGCAGAAGTGGTCTTGGTGTTCAAGTAAGACAGAAAGGCAAATTTCTGAATTTTTGTTGAACATGCTGCTATTACATGTTCCTCAGGGTAAGACAATGTAATTAGTGCACACATTCTCAAAGTCTATTAATGTTTCTAGTGTTGTAGGTCAGGTTTATAACTAGCCTAGCTAACTGCCTTTCATCTTGTTCCTCTGGTGAAGTTGAGCTTCTGAGATTGGCTGCTCATTGCTAGTACCCTCAGAAGTTTGTAATACGGGGCTGGCATATATAAACTGTTATATCCTAGCCAGTAATGCCACCCGAGCCCGCTGCCAAAAGGTTGGCAGCATCAAAGTCCGGACGCCGTCCGCATAAGCAGCGCCAGCAAGACAGGAAATCGCCGCAAGTCTGCGCGCTCCACCGCTGGCTTCTGGTTTCTTAAGCACTGGAGTCGCGAGCGCTAGGACAGTTCTGTATTCGCCGCTCAGTTGTATATTCACCACCGAATTGTGTACTTGCTAGTCAGTTGTGTGTTCATTGCAGCAGAGTGGTTGTTTGTCGTCAGCCGACGCTGACCTAGCCGCTCTGACTCGAACTAGACAGATTTCTGTAGACACGGAGTTCACTACTGTGTTTCTGTATCTTCGTTAATAAAGATAAGTACTGACTTTTATTTAATCAGAGTGTTTTGGGTTTTCATCTTTCTGTTCACTGTTCCAGCGGACCGGTCGGCCCGCTATTAAAAGTGTGGCAGTGACTTCGTAAGCCGTTTCTACAGCGAATTGTTTGTCGCTACGAACGCCGCCACAAAACTGGCGACGAGGACTTCCGAACTCGTGTGCAGGGCTGGTTCAACTTGTTTCTGGTTATACTAATTATAGCGATAAAATTTTGGGGGCTGGTTTAATTTGTGTTCACTATGTCTGCCGACTTACAACAGTTGATCTTGTTACAGAGTCAGCAAATACAAAGTCTGGTGGAAGCAATCGCCAAACAAGCGGCTAATCCTCCAACACAAAAGGAACAAGCACAGGCAGCACCACCTTTCCGTGCTTTTGATGCATCAAGAGAAGAATGGCGAGAATATTTCGCGCAGTTGCAGGCGCACATGACAGTCTACAAAATCACAGGTACTGAGCGGCAGCTTTATTTAATTTCCACTGCAGGCGTGGAAGTCTATCGACTACTTTGTAAGTTGTTCCCGGAATCCCAGCCAGAAGCTTTAGACTATGACGTTGTTGTTAACAAGCTTGCTGAGTATTTCGAGTCGCGAGTTCATGTGGCAGCAGCCAGATTCAAGTTCTTCAGATTAAAGAAACTGCCACATCAATCTAATAAACAGTGGTTAACAGATTTACGGGGCCTCACCCGTCAGTGCCGATTTAATTGTGTGTGTGGAGCTTCCTACAGTGATGTCATGTTACGAGACGCTATTACTCAAAACATTGCAGATTCTCGTATTCGTGCTGCTATCTTAAAGTTGCCTGACCCGTCATTAGAGACTGTGATGAACATCATTGAAGCCCAAGATACTTTTGACTATGCTGAGTGTGAGTTAGATCAGCCATGTATTTCTCAAATTGCCTGTGCTAAGCAAGTGCTGTCACGCCCGCGGCCCCACCGGCAGAGTCAGTCTGTAAACACTAGCCGGCCGCGTCATGTTAAAAACATTCGTCAGACGCGTGTGCAAAATGATAGAGTTAAGTCTTGCCCTAAGTGTGTTCTTGCTCATCCTCGTGAACGTTGCCCGTTAAGAAACGCGGTTTGTCACTTTTGTCAAAGGAAAGGACACATCCAGACTGTTTGTTTGCGTAAACGCAAGAACAATTCTAGTGCTGCTCAGCCCATGGATATTCATGTTATTCAAAGCCAGCCCGCCCAGAAGGTCGCGTTTAAAGACTCTTCCACGGTTTGTGTGGGTAATAAACTTGTTCGCAATAAGCCACCCACCCAGCCCTCTGCTATGCGACCCAAGCGTAATTCAAACGCTGTAAAAAGTAATGTACAGACTGCAAGTGAAGCGGGAGTTGTTGTTCCACCCGCCCAACCCACGAGTTGTCGTAAGCAGCGAACACGCGCTAAACGCGCTGATTTTGTGTCTTCCGCCTCCACTGCACCGATCCAGAGACAGTGTAATAAACTATTTGTGAAGCTACGCATCCAGGATAAGGCCTTCAATTTTCAATTAGACACTGGTGCGTCTGTGACTCTCATAAATAGTGCTACGTATGCGGCTATCGGCCGCCCTAAACTTTCAGCGGCAAAACATTCTTTGGCTACTTATAGTGGAGAACAAATTCCTGTGTTAGGTGTATGTAGCGTGCCAGCCACATTCCGTGGCAATACAAAAACAGTTTCATTCACAGTGCTCCGCGCTACAGACAGTGTAAACATTTTCGGATTAGACTGTTTTGACTTGTTTGGCCTGTCTATCCAAGACAATGTGTTGCAAATTAATTCTGTTGTTGTTCCTCAAGACAGCATAACCGATTTGTGTAAACAATAGTGACATATTTAAAGACGAACTAGGTTGTGCTGCGAACTTTGCCGCTCATATTACGTTAAAAGATAATGCTCAGCCTCGATTTTTTCGTGCTCATCCAGTGCCTCACGCCCTCCGGGCACCTGTAGCAGATGAACTTCGTCGTTGGCAAAACAACGGTGTTATTCAACCCGTTTCAGCGAGCCAGTGGGCTTCTCCCTTAGTTATTATAAAGAAACCGTCTGGCAAGTTACGTTTGTGTGCTGATTTTAAGTCGACAGTTAATCCTCAGACTGTCATTGATTCTTTTCCTTTGCCTAGACCGGACGAGCTGATGGATAAGTTAGGGGAAGCTCGTTTCTTTTCCAAAATTGTTCTCCGTGAAGCATATTTACAATTGCCCCTCGACGAGCAATCACAACAGTGTTTTGTCATAAACACGTCGTTGGGGTTGTTCCGTTTTCTGCGTTTGCCTTTTGGTTGTGCGTCAGCTCCAGCTGTTTTTCAGCGTTTTTTGTCACAACTTCTGGCTAATGTGCCATCGTGTTGCAACTATTTAGATGATATTGTTGTGTCCGGTCGGACGCCTGCTGAACATTTCCATAATTTGGAGTGTTTGTTTACAGTGTTGTCTCAGGCAGGCCTACGTTGCAACATCGATAAATGTTCATTTTTCCTTACGGAGATGGAGTATCTGGGACATGTTATTAATGCTCAAGGCATTCATCCCTCCCAGTCACATTTAGCAGCTATTCGTGATTTGCCCGCCCCTTGCAATCTGCATGAATTGCAAACAGTTCTTGGCAAATTGACATATTATATTAGGTTTATACCTAATGCATCACAGATTGCTGCACCGTTGCATCGTCTCCGCCGTAAGAATGTTCCGTTTGTGTGGTCAGCTGATTGCCAATCAGCCTTTCAGCAGCTTAAAGAGGCTTTATTGAATGATCGTTGTCTGGTCCATTACGACCCTAACAAGCCTCTGGTGTTAGCTTGTGATGCCTCTTCTTTCGGCCTCGGTGCTGTGTTGTCTCACCGAGTCGGTAACACCGAACGTCCTATTGCGTTCGCATCTAAATTGCTAAACAAAGCTCAGTGTAATTATAGCCAATTGGACAAGGAAGCGTTGGCTATTGTGTTCGGTGTCACAAAATTCCATCACTACCTCTATGGTAGACCATTCTATTTAGTAACAGATCACAAGCCCCTGACATCACTGTTTCATCCGTCTAAACCAGTTCCTCAGCGGACAGCTCAGAGACTACAACGTTGGGCTCTTTTGTTATCACAATACCAGTATGAGATACTGTATCGCCCTACAGCTCAGCATGCCAACGCTGACGCGCTTTCTAGATTGCCGATTGCTGCGGATGATGTCTTCGATTCCTCTGACGACTCTTGCCATCAGATTGACGCCGATGAGCATCAATCCCTCCGGGATTTTCCGATTGATTATGGTCAGGTGGCACGTGAGACAGCTACGGATCCTCATCTGAGTTTACTATTACGTTTTGTTCAACGTGGTTGGCCGTCCAAGGCAAAGGACATGTCGGATCCTGTGGTTCGTCGCTATTATCCGCAACGTCATCTGTTGTCTGTTTCGCACGGAGTTTTGCTGTTACGCACCGAGAATGACCAGCTTCGTGTAGTGGTTCCCCAAGTGCTCCAATCCAAGGTCCTCGACTTGTTGCATCAAGGTCATTGGGGAGTGGTCCGCACCAAGCAGCTTGCCCGCCGTCATTGTACATGGATCGGCATTGATAAGCAGATTACGCAGATGTCTACAGATTGTTCGACGTGTGCCGAACACCAAGCTGCTCCGCCTCAATGCTATTTTGAGTGGGCACGCCCTGCCGGTCCCTGGCAGCGAGTACATATTGATTTCGCTGGTCCATATTGGAATTCTCGTTGGCTCATCGTGATAGATGCATTTAGTAATTTTCCGTTTGTTGTGCTCATGCAGTCTACAACGTCTGCACAAACAATACAGGCGTTGACTTCAATTTTTTGTATTGAGGGTCTTCCAGAAGTTTTAGTGTCTGACAATGGTCCACAATTTACCTCTGCTGAATTTGAAAGTTTTTGTTCTGCCAACGGCATTTGCCATGTTCTTACTCCGCCATTCCACCCTCAATCGAATGGTGCAGCGGAACGTTTTGCACGCACATTCAAGGATCATATGGACCGTCTTCGTGCTACGCACTCTCGTCAGCAGGCCCTCATCACGTTCCTGTCGTCGTACCGGACCACGCCACGCGACGGCCCTTCGCCTGTGGAGCTTCTCCACGGCCGTCGTCATCGCACCCTACTACGGTTGTTGCACCCCCCGGATCGACCCGCCGCTTCTGAGCATCGCACGCGTTTTCAGCGCAACGACGCCGTTTTTTTTCAGAGTTTATCATGGTCGCCGTCGTTGGGAATGTGGTACCGTGATAAGTGTCTAGGGTCGCGGTTTTTATACTGTTCAAGGTGCTACTGGGGTGCACAGGAGGCATCAGAACCAGTTGCGCCGCGATGGCCGCCCGGATTTTGCCGCTCGTTCTTTGTCCACAGATTTGGTCCGCGGCGGGTTCCAGCCGCGCCTTCCAACTTCGCTGCCGCCCCCAGGGCAGCAGCAGCAGCCGTCGCCACTACCACGCCGACAGCCCGTCCCGTTGATGCCTCCCGCGCAGCTTCATCCGGGAGCGCCCCAGGTGGTCGCTCCGGCGCCTGCAGTCCCTCTTCAGTCGCCACCGCCTTCGGAGCTGATGGACGTCGACCCCTCAGCCGGGCCGCCTTCCCAAGCGGTGGCTGTGCAGCCTGTCCTGCAGCCGCTTTCCTTGGGCACCCCCAAGGAGTCTGACACCGCAGCGCCTTGTCCGGCGCCCACTCAGCAGCCGTCGACGCAGCGTCAGGAGACACTGCCTCTCTTCGTGGGTCCCGACGCCCCGTTGCGTCCAGTACCAGAAGCTGCGCCCGTGGTCACAGGCGTGCACCCTGACCTCAGTTTTCAGTCGGTGTTTCCCGAGGCCCCGCGCAGCCAATGCTGGGGTGCGGACCGGGGACGGCCACCGACAACAGTCTCCGCCCCAGTCTCTTCTGCTACGCCTGCGGCCAGACCCCTCCCCCGCCGTCGACGCTCGCCACGTCATTATTCAACGACGGTGCGGCGATTTGGGGGGGGAGGAGTGTTATATCCTAGCCAGTAATGCCACCCGAGCCCACTGCCAAAAGGTTGGCAGTATCAAAGTCCGGACGCCGTCCGCATAGGCAGCGCCAGCGAGACAGGAAATCGCCGCAAGTCTGCGCGCGCCACCGCCGGCTTTTGGTTTCTTAAGCGCTAGAGTCGCGAGCGCTAGGACAGTTCTGTATTCGCCGCTCAGTTGTATACTCGCCACCGAATTGTGTGCTTGCTAGTCAGTTGTGTGTTCATCGCAGCAGAGTGGTTGTTTGTCGTCAGCCGACGCTGACCTAGCCGCTCCGACTCGAACTAGACAGATTTCTGTAGGCACGGAGTTCACTACTGTGTTTCTGTATCTTCGTTAATAAAGATAAGTACTGACTTTTATTTAATCAGAGTGTTTTGGGTTTTCATCTTTCTGTTCACTGTTCCAGCGGACCGGTCGGCCCACTATAAAAGTGTGGCGGTGACTTCGTAAGCCGTTTCTACAGCGAATTGTTTGTCGCTACGAACGCCGCCACAAAATAAACGAACTGCTGCTTGAGCCAAACCAATGTCCCATCAAGACAAACTAAAGCATTATTCTTGTAACTTTCATTCAGTTTATGAAAGCCGCAGTAATGGTAACAAATGAAAACAGTGCAGATATGTTTTTGAAAGTCTTCACACATGCAATTCGGCTTTGCAAAAGTCACCACATAATAACGGTTCCTGGACTTGGCACTTTCAACATAAAACAATCCCTCACCCATTTATCTCACTGAGCTTTCGGTAAATTCAGTTTGTGCTGACGAATACCTTTTCATTGCATGATTCACAAATTTGTATGACTTACTCTGCAAGAAATGAGGAATCTCTCTGTTGAAACATTTGACAGCTGAATTCTTCAGACAATATTTTTTAAACAGGCTATGGAGGAAACCATTTACTAAAAGTTTAAAAACACCTGTCATTGGTCTGTCTGCTGAGTGTTTAAGGAAAAATGTTTTGTCTTCTTATGCACTGATTCATCAACATTAGTTGTTATATTGGTGAAGAAATTCTCCTTGTCCTCATGGGCCTTCACCCACTTTTCAGAGTTGAAAGCCATTGCTTATTAAAATAGTAAAGATCATCATAAATTCAGTTAATAATTTATGAGATTGAAGCTTTTATTTTCCAGCTAAGAATTGTTTTTCACATGGTGATGCAGCAATTTCTTCCCACAGCTTTACAATTTGCTCGCTACCTCCTGGTGCAATTAAATTGTTCTTTTTGCTAAGCCATCATTGGCATGCATGCTTTCAGTGAAATAAACAAAGATTAACCCTTGACATTGGAAATGTTCCTTCAATTGTCCATATCTCAGGCTCCGAGAAATCTGTAACCCATGAAATTGGAAATTTTGTATTTGTGGGGATACACAGCTTCCAGATGCTAAATAAATGTAAACATGGTCTGTAGTAGGCTGTAATACTATGTTTGTTTAATTGTGCAATTACCAAATTTTGACTGTCATTGTCCAGTACATTTGTAATATCTGTAGTACGTTTGTAATATCTGTATTTCGTGTCATTTTCAAATCACTTAATTAGAAGTAAGAAGTAGCCATATTCCACCATTTCACCAAAGGATGCACACTACAGTGACACCTTTTAAGATTGTATTCTGAACTTTGCTCTATATACAACATAACTGTTACAAATGTGACTTGACGATGCTTAGTCGAAATTAGCTGATCAAACACTTAAGCAGTGCATTACAGCTTACTACGTACCATGTTTACATTTATTAACTGTGAAAATTTCTAGAGCCGCTTTAACTGATCTACTGTTTTCTACTTGAATGAAGAATATTCCAACTACTAAACAGCGTACATTAGCTTTCACTACTAAGAAAAATAATGGAATGTCATACTTTGTTGTCTTGTATGTTGCATCAAGCAAACATACCCTACCATACTTTTGAGAAAGTTCCATTTGTCACTTATGCTGGTAACAAAGAGCAATGGCTGCACTTTTTCATTGTCACCTGAAAATGGTCTGAAAAAAATCTCTCATCCTTAGATTCCTTTTCCCACTCATTAATTTGATTCCTTAATGCAACTTGGTCAGTAACAGTTTTCTTTAACTCGAATAGTACTATTTATGACCATACAAATCAGGCTCTTCAGTTATGTAAAACATTTTCATCTGATCTGGTCTGTTTTTCCAGCAACACTAAAGTGCACAAACCCTGAAAGTGTTAACCAACAAACTTTAGTTATGTTTTATTTGCAGCAAGTGTGTGTCTTTTTGTATTGCTTCCTGGTCACTCACTGACTTCCTTACAACAAATAAGCTCTGTACACATGGGTGTAAGTTGTTTAAGCTGTGTAGTGAAACAATATTTGAGAAGAGGTTTTACATTTAGAAAACAGTAATCAAGTCAAAACACTTACGTGCATCGCTCATTTTGGCTTTGCTATAATTTGTTGTGTTATCAGAATACACGTGCTGATTTTTGTTATGCCCTATTGGAATGAAGAAATTCAATTATGTAATTATCATTTCCTTTGGCGATGAATCATATGAGTTAAATATGACATTAGAGGGAAGAGCAATTTTCAAATCATCTTTGTCAGTGTATACTCTTATATATGCATTGTTCCTTTAAGCTTACACACAATCTGTTGTTCAAAATGACTAATAGTTACGGTGTTTTTAAAATGTTAATACTATTGTACATATCAATGTATTTTATATGTTTCGTGGTTTCTCTTTATGTGGAAGAGGCAGTTCAATATATACTGGCTGTAAACAGTCAGAACTCCTAACCTGCTGAAAATTGGTTTACAGTGGTCTGTTTTTTTGCTTGAAGTAATGATCCCCATTGCTTTCATTCACAGTAAAAGTACATTCTTGCAGTCTGCAGAATGGCCCCAAAACAACAGCCCATAACTGATGTGGCTGTGTAACATTGCATAGTTCACAGTTTGCAGGTACTGTTCTGGTACTACACTTTTCAGTTTGCTCAAGAGCTACAGGACCCGGGAAAGGTTGGAACATACATGTTTGATGTGCTGTTGCAAGGTTAATTTGGTATCAATGAGAAATCCCAGAAGTTTAACATCTGCTGCATTACCCGGTGCTCCTGTATTTCTGAGGCTGCATTATCATCCTCTGAGTTTTTTCTTCATTAATTTTCATTTTGTTCATGATAAACCAGGCCTTAGCTTCATTAAACAAGACTTGTGCTTGTTGGACTGCCTGTACAACATTCTCTCCTTTTGAGAACAAGGTTGTATCATCCGCAAACTGCAAGGCGTGTCCATTGGAGCCCATGTCATTTACGAAGATACATAACAGCAGGGGCCCTATTACCGATCCCTGTGGCATACCATGCTGTAGCTTCTTCTCACCTGAATCAGCTCCTTGCACAGAGACAATCTGTCGCCTGTTTCTCAGTTAGGATTCAAGAGTTTGCAGGACAGATCCCCCTATACCATATGTTTTTAGCTTTCTGAGTGGGGCCTTATGTGAGATTCAGTCAAATGCCTTACTAAGGTCACAGAGTATTAGTGCTATAGACTCTTTATCTTCAAAAGCCTGACTTATGTTTATAACTAAGTCAAGTACAACTGTTGTTGTTGACCTGCCCTTCCAAAAGCCACATTGCGCATCATAAGAAAGACTATTTCCTTCAAAGTAACTTAATAGTTGTTCTTTCATTATCGACTCCATCACCTTCACTAGTACTGGTATTATAGATATGGGCCTGTAGCTTGACACCTCGTGTGGACTGCCTTTTCTTCTTGTAAACAGGCACTGTGCGTGCTACTTTCAGGAAGTCTGTAAAGTCCCCTGCATGGAGGCTTTTATTTATTACTACTGTTAAAGGCTGGGCAATTTCACTGGTTGTAGTTTTTAACATAGTACAGGACATGCCATAAATATCAGGGCTCCCTGAAGATTTATAGCTTTTTACAATTTTATTATTTCTTTTGGATACTCTCTCTTCCACATTACCATGCCGCATTTATTCTCAAATTTTACAGCAACTGCAGGATCTATTCCAAAGTCGGGAATTTCATCTACTGTTTTTTCCACTATTTTTGTAAAATAGTCATTAAACTCATCTGGACTGCAAGAATTAGAGCAAGAGGTGGGCTTTTTCCTGTGCTCATTAACCAAATCCCATGCTGCTTTACAAGAATTGTGAGCTTCTTCAATAAATCTGGCATCCCTTTCCTTCTTTGCTTTTTCTACTTCTTTTCTGTAGATCCTTTTGGTCTTAAATAACTAGAGTTCAGTCTATTCTTAATATCTATATCTTTGGCAACTTTGACCTTGTCATTTAGTATTTGGACAATACATTTTATTTTGGCTAGTCTAGGAATATACCACCTCTTTACTTTATTAGTTTTTGTCTACATTTTGATTTAGCATTTGAATATCTCTTGGTTTTTACTGGAAAATGTTCATCAAATTTCACTTTAAGAGTCAGGAACATGTGATTGAATGCAGAATTTTGTGGCAATTCATCAATTATTTGGTGCCAATCTATAGAAGACACTGTAGTTTTGAAATCATCTAAGCTTTTCTTTGTAGTAACTATTTCTGAATACATAATTTGAATGCCAGCTGGGAATTTGTTGTGTACTTACTGAGTTTGTCCATAACTTCATGATTACTGCATGGTGATCTGCTAGTATAGGGTCCACCACTTTTACTTTGTAGTCCCAACTACTTAGGTTTGTCACAATTGTGTCTAGACAAATAGCTCCTCTTGTTGGTAGTTTCCTACAAATAGCCCATATCTGCTTACTAAGTTCATGAAAGTTAAGAAACATACCTGCTTCACATAGTACTAAAAGAGAAATAATCTTGTGGGGAGTTCTTAATGTACATTATTTAAATGAAAGCGCCAAGAAAGACCTTAGTTGTTCAATGTTTTTGCAGTTTAGAACCATTTAGAGGTACAATGAAAAATCTGCAACCATAAACAATTGAAGACGTAGAAATGACAACATCTGCCACCGACAAGAAAAAGAATACTATCAAATCTGTCGCTGCACATTCTCTATTGGATGGACCCACAGTCTTCTGTGGTTGCAGACTGAACTTTAGCATCGACATAAATGATTCTTTTACCTATGGGAACGGATGGTTAACAGTCGCTATTGTACGTGGAGGTACAGGCGTACCCAATGTATCCGGACTGGAAAGCTTCGTCGATCGTGACATCATAGCCTATCGAACATATCATGTTACAGAAAATGCAAATAAAGACTTCGGCAAATCAACATATATGTCACCCTCACCCTTCTCCTTGTATACACGTAGTAGACGTAAGATATCTGTTAATGAAACTGTATTTGTATGGATCAAAGGTAAAGGTACTTGTGAATATGTTAAATTTGTTGGCGATTGTACAATGTATTTTCACAAATAAAGTTATTTGTAGCTTAGCTGAGAACCGGACAAGGGTACATCTAGACTCTGTCGACATAGAGTATGCAACAGCATGTTACGTCAGCTCTCTGAGCGCTTGACCTTTGACCCCGCCGATAAACTCTCCTGTGTATAGTACTGACAGTTTAATATTAAACATGCATAAATGAGTTTTCATCACAATTTCAAGAGGTATTTCCACAACCACCTAATTTCAATAGCTAAGATGACAAAATTATTTGCCACAAATAGTAGCAAGGGTTAGTATTTGAAAAGGAAACTGATGTCTGAAAAATAATGAAAACTCCTTTGGGAACAGAGCTGACAAGTGCAACCCCATGAAATTCTGTCCTCTTGTACCATGGCCATTACTGTCTTGATCTGCACCCCTTCCTCCATGCCGTTCTGTAAAAGTGTAGTTAGGAGCTTTGTCCATACTGGTTTTTGGTTCCCTCATCTCCTCCAAGAATAAGCAAATATGGTCAAAGGATGAGGATAAAGAGTATTCTGTGCACCCACTGTTTACTGTTACCATTAATCTCTGTACAGGGCCTGCCAGTCTGTCTTGCTAACAGTTATCAAACATAATTTTAATCACAATAAATAAAATAGAGAATGATTGACACCAGACTGAACTGGACATTTGATATTCTACTACATTTGTAGAGGAAACCAAGCTCTGTGACTTTTGCTTTACATCTCACTTTCATGCCAAGAAGTTGACTGGTTTTATGCCACTGAAGAATGAGGTCCTCAGTGTCCTAGCATAAAACAATGTCACAAGTGTGGCTTAAACTATTGCAAATAACCTTTCTAAGACTGAGGGAACAGCAATTAACAACATGCACTAAATTCTGTGCGGGTGCATAGAAGAATCAATATTAAAACAATGTTGTCACTATTGCAACAGTCTCCAATATCAGTATCTGGATACAAACAAATTAAACACACTTGTGGCTGTGTAGCTGACATTCTTGTATGGGCTACCCAGCTACCTTCCAAAGAAGCTAACTACTTTGGCAACTTCCATTCAGTATTGGCAAATGAGAATACATTCCAAACAGAGATGAGCACTTTATATATGATGCAGTACACAAAGAAATAAATTCAGTGATGCACTTTTTTCAAACAATACAAATTGTTGCTGTTTACAAAATCCACCCCACCCCTAAGGGTAAAAAAGGTTCAGAAGGTGCATATATTATGCCAACCAATAGCCAGTCAAATCACACAGTTATCTCAATATTTAGTTTGTGAATAATGTTTAATCTCTACTACTCAGAAGGTAGCCATATATTATTTTCACTTTTTATTAACACCTTATTGCACACTATTTGTACAGTTCTGTATGAATGGAGCCATGATTGTGAGTGTGGCTGAAGACTGTACATTGCTCTTAATGAAAGCAGTAAAACAATACATACATTTTCAGAAGAAATAACATTCACATGAGAGTACTGGTAATTGTTTCATAATTTATTTACATTTCTTTTTTAATAATCGACTGAACATCCACATTCAATTCTGATACGGCATGGGGATGAATGTTCTAAATGATGTGCTGACGCAAGTCGTTTCATATATACAGCAGCAAATATAGAGAAAGACATCTTTGAGTCTGTGACAACTTTCGTTTCTTAATCAGACTGGTGAATGCGTTGCAACAAATCAATTAATGATCATTAGTCAACTAGGGAAAAGCACGTAAAAATTGGCAAATATAATTGCACGACAGGTCATATGCATATTTTGCCACGGGTGAATGAACAGACACAGCAGAGTTAGTTAGAATACAACAGAAAACTCGATAACTGATCCACATGCTAACTACGTATTTTTACAGCATAGTTAACACATACTCCTCTTTCCTGGACACTCCGTGTGAGACTGCACCCAAAAAGGCCGTGGCTGGCCTAAGCTTTCACGTCAGCTTGATTTGTACTCGCCAATCGACATACTTCGTGAACGCTGGGCTACGTCATTTTGACATCACTTCCCTAGCTTGTTCGGGTGAAAAGAAGCTTTCCTGTATGTTGACAACACAAAATCTGTTCTGAGCATCCAAAAGTTCACACCAGAGATATTTCTACTCTATGGCAATGTATATGCAAATAAAGTCACATCAAAATGTACACCAGGTGTGATTTTTAAAAAATGTATCTGGCTTTCTTTCAAATTGATGCGACCAGCAAGGGCACCACTGTTTGCATCATACGCATGAGATACTGTTTTACCCATATTTGTCTTTATGTTCGCTTATGCTGCAGCCTTTCATCTTGATAAACACAACACAAACTATCGAGCAAAGAAGTGGATGCACAATAGGTCAACATGTGCACACGAGTGCGCACATGTGTACAGTACAGTCTTTCCTCCCATTTTTGCACATGATAAAGAGACATCATGTGGACACAGGGAGGGCACACTTAAACAATGGCTGTTTCATCATTTTCAGTAAATTTAAACAACAGCTGTTTCGTCATTCTCAGTAAGTTTGTAGAGTGTCTTATTGGTGTTCTTGCTTTCAGCTTGGAGAAGACAACGCATTGGTTGTCTGCAAAGAGCTTCACTCTGGCGATTCATTGATAGAATGGGAAAACTATTTGTTTTGCTGCTTCTAGCATGTGATTGTCTTTCAAAATCACTTTTAGATGTAAATATCATATTGCGTTTAGGTTTAATAATAAGAGGTGAATAAACAAAGTAGCACTAGTGATTTACATAACTGGAGGACTGATCATGGTCCTCAGCTAGTTACAGTATATGACATAGCTCCATTCAGTAATTCAAAACTACCCTCCAAAGTTGTGCGTTCAATTAATGACTCAACAATTAGAAATTTCAGGGAAAATCTTCAGCAGTTAGACTGGGATGAGGTGTACAAATGGGATGACGTGTACAATGAACCCAATGCTTATTTAAAATACAACTTATTTCATGATACACTTGTAAGAGAATTTGAAAACTGTTTCCCCAAGAAAGTAGTTAAATCTAATTATGAGAAACCATGCAAGAAACCTTGGCTTACTAAGGGAATAAAAATATCTTGTAACCACAAAAGGGAACTGTATCTAACAACAAGAAAGAGTAATGACCCAGAAACAGCCAAACATTATAAAAACTACTGTGCTACATTAAGAAAGGTTATTAAATAGTCCAGAAGCATGTGCATCATGTCTGAGATTAATACCTCTGATAACAAAATCAAAACAACTGGAATATTATTACAAGGGAGACAGGGCAACCAAGAGTACAGGATGGCATTACTATCAAAGTGAATGGAAACTTGACAAGCAACAAGCTGGATGTTGAAAACATTTTGAATAATCATTTTTAAAATGTTGTAGAGAAAATAGGATCTAAATGTTCATTAGAAGAAGCAAGACAGTTAATGGAAGAGGCCTTCCCCACACAATTTGATACAATTGAAATTCCACCTACCTCTCCTTCTGAAATTAGGAAGATAATAAACTCTCTCAAGAATAAAAGCTCACATGGAATTGATGGCATTTCCAGCAAGATAATAAAAGCTTCTTCCCAAGAGATAAGTGGGATTCTTAGCCACATATGTAATAGCTCTCTGAAGTGGAGTATTTTCCCAGATAGACTGAAGTATGCCATTGTTAAACCACTGCATAAAAAAGGGGATACGTCTGATATCAATAACTACCACCGAATCTCTTTTCTGACTGCCTTATCCAAAATTCTTGAAAAACTAATGTATTGTAGAGTAGTGTCACACCTTTGTAAAAATAAAGTTTTAACAAAATATCAGTTTGGTTTCCAGAAAGGTTTTTCAACGGAAAATGCTGTATATAGTTTCACTAATGAAATATTAAATGCTCTGAGTAACCGGAAGTCACCCGTTGGGATTTTTTGTGATCTCTCAAAGGTTTTTGATTGTGTAAATCATGGAATACTTCTAGATAAGCTCAAGTACTGTGGTATGAATGGGACAGTGCTCAAATGGTTTAAATCATACCTAACTGGAAGAGTGCAGAAAGTTGAAATAAGCAGTTCACACAATATGCAAAAAACGGTGATTTCTCAAACTGGCTATCAATCAAGAATTGCAAAGCTCGTACTTTTTGCCGATGATACAAGTACAGCTATCACACCCAACAGACAAGAATTAACTGGTGAAATTGTAAACAATGTTTTTCAGAAAATCATTAAGTGGTTCTCTGCAAATGGGCTCTCATTAAACTTTGACAAAACACCGTATATACAGTTCCACACAGTAAATGGAATGACACCATTAATAAATATAGACTTCAACCAGAAATCGGTAGCTAAGGTAGAATATTCAAAATTTCTAGCTACTTATGCTATTAGGGTCACTGCAAATTTTGGCAATATACATCTCAGTAAATTAGCTCACCATGCCTATTTTCATTCTCTGCTTTCGTATGGCATCATATTCTGGGGTAACTCACATTGAGCAAAAGAGTGTTCATTGCACAAAAGCTTGTAATCAGAATAATTGCTGGAGCTTATCCAAGATCATCCTGCAGACACTTATTTAAAGAGCTAGAGATCTTCACTGTAGCCTCACAATATATATATTCACTTATGAAATTTGTTATTAACAATCCGAACGAATTCAAAAATAATAGCAGTGTACATGGCTACAACACTAGGTGAAAGGATGATCTTCACTACTCAAGGTTAAATCTAACTTTGGCTCAGAAGGGCGTAAATTATGTTGCCACAAAAGTCTTTGGTCACTTAGCTAATAGCATCAAAAGTCTGACAGATAGCCATATAGCATTTAAAAGGAAATTAAAAGAATTTCTTAATGGCAACTCCTTCTACTCATTAGATGAATTTTTGGATATAGTAAGGGTTAATTTCCCCAACCCTCACAAGAAAAGTGTCATGATATTTTGTGTAATGTAATATCTTCTACAGACGCCTTTTATTAACCTGACATGTTTCACATCATCACAAAGTGTCGTATTCATGATCTATGGAACAAGTACTAATCTAATCTAACCTTTGTACGAACAAAACAGTATTGTTCACTAGCGGTAAACTGAATGCGACTGGGCTGTGTTAACACAACAGAATACGAATTGCCGCTTTTAGAGAAGAATCGGTGAAGGCAACAGACGATCAAATAGGTAAAAAGAAAGACAACACCCAGTAGAAACCCTCAGATAACTGTTCGTCATTGAATTTAATTTGCAAAAGGAGAAAGATAAAAATGAAGGAGGCAAAAGGGAATAAAGATGTTTAAAAAATGAGGTTGACTGAAAGAGCAAGAAGGAAAAACAGAGAGATCTCTGGAGAAAAGATAAGCAGCTCCATGAATATTAAGAGCTCAGGTGAAAAGCCAGTTCTAAGGAAATAATGAAAAGTTGAAAGCAATATTTATATGGTCTGTACAAGGGAAATGAACTACAAAGCAATATTGCAGAAAGGAAAGAGGAAGTACATGAAGATGAGATGTGAGATACTATACTGCCAGAAGAATTTGGCAGATCACTGCACAACCTGAGTCAGAACACGATGACATTTCCTCAGAATTATTGAGATATTTGAGAGAGCTATCTGTACCTGGTATGCAAGATATACGATAAAGGCAAAAAACCCTCACACTTCAATAATAATCCCAGTTTCAAAGGAGGTAGATGCTGATGGGTAAGAATATTTCCAAACTACGTGTCTGGCTGCAAAATATTTACAAAATGTAGGAAAAATACTTTGAAGCTAACCTTGGAAAATATCAGTTTAGGCTCAGGATAACTGCAGGAACACACAAATTATCGTACAAAATAGGTTGAAGGAATCAAACCAGATTTACAGTAGGGGGCCTATTTGTAGATTTAGCTGTCACTTTTGACAATGTTGATGGGAATACAGTCTTTGAAATTCTGAAAGTGGCAGGAATAAAATACAATGAGTGAAAATTTATAACATTTAGAGGAACTGGACTGCAGTTATAAGAGTCTTAGGACATGTAAGGGAAGTAGTAGCTGAGAAGGGAGCAAGACAGCAAGAGCTTGTCCCCAAAGTCATTCAGTCTGTACACTGAACAAGCAGTAAAGGAAACCAAGGAGAAATTTGGAAAGTCAATCAAATTTTAGAGAGAAGAAATAAAAACTTTGAGTTTTGATGATAATATTTTAACTGTGTCAGAGATTGGAAAGGTGTTGGAATAGCAGTTGAACAGAAAGGGGAGTTTCTTGAGAAGAGGTTATAAGATGGACATCAACAAAAGTAATAAAATAGAATATAGTCAAATTAAATCAGGCAAATGCTGAGGGAATTAGATTAGAAAATGAGATACCGAAACTTGTTCTTAGGTTTTGATCTTTGGCCAGCAAAATGACTGACAATGGCTGAAGTAGAGGGGATACAAAATGCAGGTTGGCAATGGCAAGAAAAGAGTTTCTCAGAGAGAGATATTTGCTAACATTAAATACAGATTTATGTGCCTTTTCTGAAGGTATTTGTCTGAAGGGAAGATTTATATGAAAGTGAAGCATGGACACTAAACAGTCGAACGGCCCGTCAAAAGATGAACACAGAGCAAGCATAAAAACCAGAAGAAGGTGTACTAAACTGTGAAAAAAAAAGTAAAATAGAAACAGTGAACGGTCCAAGCTCAAGATGTGCAACACCAAGCAGATCGGTGGTGCCAAGTCATCGTGGTTATGTGGTCCTGATGTTGGTCTGCAAAAGGGGAGATCCGTGTTCAAATCTCCCTAGCGCCAAAAAAAGATTTTTTCCCCACAAAATTATGAATGTATCTGTTTGTTATATTCATATTTTAGTCTGTGTTGTGGTGTAACATCCATTTGCAACTGGGAGGTGTAAGGAAGGGACCTATAATGAAAGTTGATTCCAAGATCTTGTATGTTCCCACTAGTACTCGATACTGGAGACCCATGATTACAAGGCAATTAGTCTCCAGATGTACATACCTCCTATTTGTTCTACACAAGTACCACATGTTACAGCTCTTGTGTTCCATTTTGGAAGTTTTCACTCTTGAATTCCTTTGTTTTAACATAGTTCACATCTGTTTATTTATTGTTTTCATTTCTGTGAAAAGCCTGTGCAGCATCTTGCCCACTCTCACTATTCATTACATTTACTTGTGACAGTAATATATTCTTACCAAATGACTCATATTCTATAACAATGTATAGTACGACAATGGCAAGAATACAGAAAGAGTACAAGTACATCAATGACTGGATGGACAGTTCATAATTTTGTGAAAAAAAAGGAAAAAAAAAAGTGGCACAAGCGAGATTTGAATGCAAATCTCCCACTCTGTAGTCCAACACCATGATCATATAACCATGACGCCATGGCTCTGCCAAGTTGCTTGGTGTTGCACATCTTGAGCTCCGACCATTCACCATTTCTGTTTTGCTTCTTTTTTCACAGTTCAGCACATTTTCTTTCTGTTTTCATGCTTGATCTGTGTTCAGTTTTTGATGGCCTATTCACTGGACTGTCTTATCATTAAATCTCAGGGGCATGAATGAAAGTTTCCTTTGTAAAAAATTTGGATTCAGTAAGGGATGCTGTGCAAAGGAATGTTTTATAAAAACAAAACTAAAAACATCAAGAAGAGATCAATGGAAGAATTTGGGCTACAGGGGCAAAGCACAGGCAAGATACATTGATTTTAAGTGTAACTGAAAAGGCAACAAGAATCTTGAACGTCTACCAAACTAAGTCTGGTGAGAACTGTAGCTCTTCATGTATTTACCATGTAAAATGCAACAAGAATAGCACAAATGTAGTCTGTAAATCCCTTTTCCAGATGGATTTGCTCATTATCGAAAAGCTTTTTTTAAAATGGCATTGAATGCTGATGCTCTTACACTAGAAAACAATAGAGACAGACCACTAACAGATCGAACAAAATAGCAATGGAAATTTGGGAAATGATCTGATCTCACTGGGAAAGTGTTCTTCCATACCATCGCCTTATTATCAAATCAAATCCCATAGGGAAATATTTTGTCAATCCTGACTTTAGTGTAGAAAAATTATTCAAATGTCTCCAAAATTATTTTCTGCATGCAATTAGTATAGTACTCCAGTTAAAGCATAAAACCTTTCACATATTCTTTAAAGAGAATAAATAGCCTGTATTCATTTCAAATACCAAGAGCTGATTTCTATCAGGAATGTGAAGTTACAGTGAGTGTCAACGAAAAAATCTTTGTAAACAAGTATATGAAGAATGAAAAATAAAAGTTGTCTAGTACCAAGAACTAAAGGAAAAGAATTTGAGGTTGGTCAATTGTGAAAACATGGATACCTTAGTGCTTGACTTTTATTACATGCAAGACTTGCCTCTGCCTAAACTGAGCATTAGTGTGGTGCTACGTTTTTTATGTTCACTGTCACAATGAACAATCCATTATTGTTTTCTAGAAGGTGTAGCAAAAAAGGTTCCAATTTTTCAGGTTTATATTTATACAATTTCATAACTAGTAAAATCTAGGCTCCAAACAATATCAATACCATTATACTTCCATCAACTTCATGTTCAAGGCAAAATGAAAATATGTGTGTGTTAAGATTTTGTACACGCCTTTCAGAATTGAAAAACATAACCATACACCATTTCCAGTTAGGGGACACTCATACAGTCAATACGACCATAACTTCGACCTATATGGAAAAATTCTAAAAGCTATCAAAAACACTGACAATGTACACCAATATTTTACAGAGCTTCAGAGCTGCACAAAAGAATCCACCATACTTTGAAGTGGAAGAATAAATGGACATTACTGAGGACTGGGCATCAATTTTATCACCATGCTATGACAAGAAACTCAAAGGAAGTCACAATTCGGAATACAAAAGTGTGTTATTTTGTATTACAACATATACTAATTGTTATAATTATTTATAAGTACATCACAACCAGAAGACTGAATACAAATTTATTTCACAGAAGCATTAACAACTTGAACACAGTATTTCAGTAATATTCAGCAAGAAAAAATTATGTACACAAAGAGCTGTAGCAATACACAAAGAGAATGGAGGCTGAGTGTAGCTTGGCTAGCCTTAAATAGACTGAGACCTGCAGGGTAGGGGGGGTGCTCTGACAGTGATACAAAACTGCACTCCTTCTCTCTTAGGGAGGCATCCATGCTGTCCTCCTCATCCCCTGGGCTCTGGCTAAGGTGTTGGGCTGCAATAGGAGCGTACAGTCTGAAGCACTTCAGGCGCAGTCAGATTTTGCGCCCACCTTTCCGTGTCAAACCATATGGCAACCCAGCGATGCTGGGGCCATTTCCATGTCAATCTCTGGCATTGGTTCAGGGTGACGATGCTCATGGTCCTGATGATACTGGTATCAGTGGTTGCTCAGGAAAAGGTGACAGAATCCCTGATGATGGTGTCAGAAGCAGTAGAGGAACTGCTGGTTTGGCCACCGAGGACAGATGCCCTCCGCTGCGTGGAGTGGAGAACTGGCAGCAGCAGGTGTTTGACACCTGATGTGGAAGGGCTCAGAGGTGATAGTGTGATGTCAGGGGGCACCTGGCTGTCCATGTGAAGGTGAAGCTGATCATGGTTCCTTGAGCAGAGGCTGTCCTCCGTGCAGATGTCACAGAGATGCCAGCCCCGGCATCTGGTGATGACAGGTGGAATCCATTCAGGATGACATCTGGAAATGCCCACCCAGACAGCCACACCCAACTGGAGGAGGTGCAGCTGCTGCATCGGTTGATATCCAGATGGAAGATACATGAGGTGTGATATTGTCCTCAACTGGTGCCCGTGGAGTAGCTCTGTCGTGCTCTTCTTGCTGAATGGTGTGAAAGGGTACAAGGAGAGAAACTGATCTAAGGAAACTTCAGATGAAGAGTTGGCAACATATTTTTTGTCTGAGTTTTGAACATTCACGTTAGGTGTTCCACCTCACTGTTAGATTGTGGATGGAACAGTTGGGTGAGGATGTAATGGATACTACAAGAATCACAAAATTTTGAAAACTCTTGCAATGAAAATTGAGGACAATTGTTAGACACTAACATTGGGGGCAAGCCTTCGATTGAAAAAATTCTGGACAAGGCTGTGATGCTGGCAGTTGTGTACATGGAAACATAATGAACAACATGTGGAAATAAGAATATGAGTCAATGACCAATAACCAATAAGTGTTGAGAAAGGGGCCAGCAAAATCCATATATATTTTATATGGTGCCATGGATGTGACTGCATCAGCCAAGGAGACAATAACACCGAGGAGCTGCTTTGTGTGTCACACACTGTGAATAGGAGGCAACCAGACAGGCAACGTCACCATCCAAGCCCGGCCAAAATATGTGTCAACCAGCCAATGCTTTTTTGATTGATACACCCCAACGATCCACATCTAATAAATGGAGAACCTTCAAATGAAGCACTGAGGGGATCACTACACGAGGGGCAGCGTGATCTGTGTCTAAAAGCAGAACACCACCCACAACAGAGAATCAGTGTCGAAAGACGTAATAATTGTGGAGGGGTCAAATGCATGAGCAGACAGTGAATCTGGCCAACCATTTTGTATAAAAAGTTATGACTTTCTGCAAAATGAGATCTGAAGCTACAGTCTTTGTGATCCATGTGGTAGTTACAGGAAAACCATCAACCATCTGCTTTGAGGGACATCAATGTGGAAACAAAGCAATTCCTCCTGATCAAATCATCGTTGCAGACTGGCCAGCAGTGGGGACAAAGCATCGGTGTTTGCATGTTGATTTGTCAGGTGGGAATTAATCTCATAGTTGCAACACAAAAGGAAACAGGCCCAACATTGAATGTGATGTGCTGCTTTAACAGGTAATGATCAAAAGCTTCCTTTTCTATCTGAGAGTACCTCATTTGAGCAAGAGTCAGCGTTTTGGAGGCATAAGCAGTAGGCTGCTCAGAGCCGTTGGGATATCTACGAGCCACTACTTCTCCCAACCCATACTGTGAAGTGTCCGCCATGAAAACCAAGTGGGGCTTGGTTGGTATGTCACTAAGCAGGGCGCAGACTACAACAAGGTCTTAAGGGACGAAAATTTGGTTTCACAAGCTGGTAACCAGTAAAACTGAGTGCCTTTGCACAGCAACGCATGTAACAGCTGGATGGTTGTCACTGCTCCAGGCAAAAATTTATGGGAGTCGGCGACTTTGTGCTGTGGATTGGCAGGAGAGCCAACCCAGGAATATTAGAGGAAGCCGAAAGGCACACGTTTTAGCTCACGCAGGCTGGCGTGAGGTCTGGAACAGGACAGGGAAATTAGAATTTAGAAAAACGGACGTAGCTGGTGGAATATTTAACTTAAATCCATTAATGGTGAACGTCGGTCTGACGGTACATGATTAACAAGATCAATAGCAACTGATAATGGCACCTTGCTAGGCCATAGCAAATGACGTAGCTGAAGGCTATGCTAACTATCATCTCGGCAAATGAGAGCGTATTTTGTCAGTGAACCATCGCTAGCAAAGTCGGTTGTACAACTGGGCGAGTGCTAGGAAGTCTCTCTAGACCTGCCGTGTGGCGGCACTCGGTCTGCAATCACTGATAGTGGTGACACGCGGGTCCGACGTATACTAATGGACCGTGGCCGATTTAAAGGCTACCACCTAGCAAGTGTGGTGTCTGGCGGTGACACCACACTTTGCCTAGAAAAACTGGAAGTTCTTTGGCTGGCATAGGGTGTAAAGTGACACAATATCAGGACCATATTGATGAAGGGGTTTGAAACCCTCATGGAAAACATCAGACCCAAGATAAACGATACAAGGTTGAAGAAATTGACACTTTTCTAAATTACACTTCAGCCCATCAGCTTGGAGGCCAGAAAAAAAAAAGACTACAGAGATTTTGTAAATGTTCCTCTGTGGAGGTACCAGGAACTACAGTGTCATCCAAATAGTTTGGACAACCTGGAACAGACACTGTAAGTAGTTGCAAAAAATGTTGAAAAATAACAGGAGTTCTGGTGACACCAAAAGGCAATTGCAGATACTAGTCCAGTCCAAAAGGGGTATTGATAACTAATACATGTGATTCTGTATTTACAGAGAGTATTAAATAGGAATCTGACACATCAATTTTTGAGAAATATTGACCACCTGATAACTTTGCAAAGAGTTTGTCTGGGTGCTGTATTGGGTATGTATCCACTATAGATTGTGCATTCTGAGGAACTTTAAAATCGCCACAAAGTCATAACTGGCCCAACGGTTTCTCTACTGTAACTAAGAGGGTAGCATCTTAGACTTCCTCCCTGAGTGCCACTGGAACCACACGGGCCTGAAAAAGCTGAGCAGAAGGTTTCATGGTAATGTGCACTTGAAAATTGTTGGCGCACCCCAATCCAGAAGAGAACAAAGAGGAAGATGCAGTACATAATGCATATAATTGTGTATACAGCACTTTTCATACACTACATTCACTTCATCTGAAATGGTAAAACCAAACAACTTAAAAGAAACTAATCCAAAAAGATTCTCCACACATGCATTATCTACAACAAGAAATGTAAGTGACGAGACTACTGACTTGTAGGTCGCTGGGGCAGAGGATTGGCAGAGAATATGAATACTCTGTTTATTTAATTTACTATCTTTCATGACATGGAGAAGCAAAGTGGAGCCCAAGCCCCTATCAGTTAGTGAATTTAACAAGGACACTGCAGCTCCCGTATCCACTTGCATGTGCATAACATCAACGAAAAGCTTGTTTGGCATAATAGGAACAGATGATATGATGTCGGGTGTTCTGCCGGATATCAGCATACTTGCATGATATTTCGGTAATGTAGCTCGTTACCTTCATCAGGTGCAACCTGAGACTACCCCTCAAGTGGACCTGGTCCATTATTTATGCCTGTGGCCTTCCCCCTTCACCAGATGCTCCCTCTGTGGTCCGCGCCTGCTTGCTGTGATCTTCTGGAGCATTGCCTTCCCTTTTCATCCGCTGCAGTCCTGAGTGTTCTCTTTGCAGTCTGCGCCTACCAAGCACACTCCTGGGTGTTCCATCTTCGGTCTGGTGCGTTTGGAATCCCGTCTGTGGTACCAGGCATTCCCCCTGTGGTCCTCTCCCACTCACTGTGATCTGCTGGAGCGTTGCCGTTCCATTTTTGGCCCACTGTAGTTCTAGATGTTCCCTCTGCGGTCTGCAGCCATCAGACCTGAACCTGGGTGTTCCATCATTGATCTGGTGTGCCTGGAACTCTGTATGGGGATCATTCTCCATGTCCATGCCTTCAGTTCTTCTATTTGTAGAGTGGTGCAGCTGTCCCCGTTGCTTCTTCAACAGTTCCAGAGCGGGATTCCAGGCTCTACTTAGCTGGTACCCCATGTCACAGTTCATGAGATTATCAGTCAGTTTTATCTCTATTGAGACTTGCAGGGCACTCACCAATGCCAGGCCTCCAAAATCGAACACCACATCTGAGGAGAGGCTTGCACTGAAGAAGCTCCAGGAAGGCAATGGTATTTTAGTAGGGAATCTACAGTCATTTTACAGTGGGTGGATTATGATGAGAAAGTACGTCAACTTCTGGAGGACCCAGCATACAGAACTTCGGAGTGTGACCCCACTGACAAGCTGGACAAGAAGGCCAGGGCTCTCCTGAAGGAGACAGGAATACCTGAGAAGATCATCAGACAACTTCAGGCAAAGGCACCAGTGCCACCTAGACTGTATGGTGTGCTTAAAATACACAAGGAGGGCGTGCCTCTATGTCCAACTGTCAGTAGCATTGGGGTACCTACGTATGCAACAGCCAAGTATTTGAAAAATCTGCTGTCTCTGTACGTGGGGAAATGTGTTCACCACATCCGAAACTCAGAAGACTTCCTGCAATGCCTCAAGCAACTACGCATCACAGATTCGGACATCATGGTTAGTTTTGATATGGTATCACTGTTCACTAGGGTCCCACTGAGAGACTCACTAGAACTGATTGCAGAAAAATTTGACGGTGCTCTGCTGGACCTATTCAGGCATACACTGACATCCACGTATTTCCTGTA
Organism: Schistocerca piceifrons; assembly: GCF_021461385.2. NCBI lineage: Eukaryota > Metazoa > Arthropoda > Insecta > Orthoptera > Acrididae > Schistocerca > Schistocerca piceifrons. The sequence continues at coordinate 536,979,099 of NC_060138.1, forward strand.
TGGGAACCAATATTACAAGCAAACTGAAGGTGTAGCTATGGTTAGCCCACTGTCTCCTGTCGTTGCCAACATGTTCATGGAGAGATTTGAGGAGAGGGCGTCAGAGACAGCCAGATATAAACCCACATACTTCTTCAGGTATGTGGATGACATCTTCGTGATCTGGCCTATGGGAAGGACAGGCTCAATGAGTTTCTGGAACATCTTAACTCATGCCATCCAAATATCAAGTTCACCACAGAACAGGAGAAGAATGGCCAGCTACCATTTCTGAATGTACTAGTAAAAAGGAAAGCAGATGGATCAATCTGCCACAGTGTGTATCGGAAACTCACACACACTGATTTATATCTGCAGGCCAGCAGCTCTCACCACCCTGGACAGAAGAACGGTGTTCTTAAGACACTGGTCCACAGAGCACTTGCCCTGTCAGACCAAGAAAGTCTACCGACAGAAATAGAGCATCTTAAAACAGTGTTCTGCAAAAATGGATACACCAAAACAAATTGAGATGGCACTCCAACCAGCCACAACACCACAAGTTCCAGCAGCAGAGAAAGCTGAAGCAAAGAAGGTGGCGTATTTTCCCTACACTGTTTCTGTTTCTTCCAGAATTAGTAGTATCCTCCATAAACACAATATCAAGTGTGTTTTCTGTTCATCCAGCAAGATCGGGGGACTGGCGGGAAATGTTAAGGACGAGCTGGGTTTACAGAAACCCGGGATTTATAAAATACCTTGCCAATGTGGCATGCCTACATTGGCCAGACAACAAGAACAGTAGTTATCAGGTGCAACGAACATCAAAGGCACACCCAATTAAGACAGGCAACAAAATCAGTAATTGCTGAACACTATCTAGAGCTAGATCATGCCATGAATTATGAAGAAACCAAGTTTCTAGCACAGACGCCCAGATTTTGGGACAGTGTTATAAGGGAGTCAATAGAGATAAAAGTGACTGATAATCTCATGAACCATGACACGGGGTACCAGCTAAGTAGAGCCTGGGATCCTGCTCTGGAATTGTTGAAGAAGCAACAGGGGCAGCTGCAGCACTCCACAAATAGAAGAACTGAAGGCATGGACATGGAGAACGATCCCCATACGGAGTTCCAGGCACACCAGAACGAAGATGGAACACCAAGGTTCAGGTCTGATGGGTGCGGACCTCAGAGGGAGCATCTAGAACCACAGCAGACCAAAAATGGAACGGCAACGCTCCAGCAGATCACAGTGAGTGGGAGAGGACCACAGGGGGAATGCCTGGTACCACAGATGGGATTCCAAACGCACCAGACTGAATATGGAACACCCAGGAGTGTGCTTGGTAGGAACAGACTGCAAAGAGAACACTCAGGACTGCAGCGGATGAAAAGGGAAGGCAATGCTCCAGAAGATCGCAGAGAGCAGGCATGGACTACAGAGGGAGCGTCTGGTGAAGGGGGCAGGCCACAGGCATAAATACTGGATCAGGTCCACTCAAGGAGTAGTCTCAGGTCGCACCTGATGAAGGTAACGAGCTACGTTATCAAAATATTGTGCAAGTACGACGCTGATATCTGGCAGAACACCCGAGAACCCAAGATGTCATTAGATCACTGGGAAAGCCTGAAGAATTACAGATGATATGATGTGTACATTCATATCCGCATCACTGTCACTGTGCTGAATTTTTGCATTACAAACAAAAGCAACGTGACCTTTTTTCCTTGCAGTTATGACAGATAGCCCAATATTGTGGGCAGTCTGGGTGCTCATGGTTACTGAAACAATATGAGCAGGTTGGGAACGTGGAATGTTTACATTGCTATTTACTAGCTTGTTTACTTTGTTGGTGTGGCTGCTGCAGGGAACAAGGCTGGCTGCCTTGATGCTGTGATCATGTGCTGACCGCCGCCACGATGTCTTCCCCGTGCGAACTATCTGAAGCTTGGTGTGGAGGAGAGAGCTGGATTGCTGATACCTCACACCATGACTCAATTTGGTTACCCACAGCTTGCGACACCTCGAATGACTGTGGAATAGCTAAAACCTTGGAGAGGGATGGATTTTCACACTAAAGGACATGCTCTCACACCTCAATATCTGGAGCTAAACAAATTACAGCCTCTCTCACCACCTGATCAGCATACAGATCTTTATGCACATTGGCCACAAAATGACAAAAATGATTTAATCTATGGAGTTCACTTTCCTTTGCTCAACAGGATTGAGGGAGTTGCTTCCTACAGCAGTGAAACTCAACCCAGCATGCAATAACATGGGTGCATTTACAGTAGTATTTTGAAAGAAGTTTGGTCAAATGTTAAAGGTGATGGATCCTGCAAAGGGGCAAATCAACATAGGACTTGATACATTCTTGGTGATATCCATGAAAGGAACAAGGCACAACATAAAATAGCATCAGCAATCGCAAAAGCTTGAAAGTGTTGTCGCAGACATTTCCTGTATGCACCCCATTCCTCAATAGATTCATAGTATGTAGAAAAGGGAGGCAGATAAACTGTGGGGGCCATGGAGGGCAAAAAAGCAGGGAACACAGGCTGAGGAGCATGCTGACTAGGCAAAACAGAAGCCAATGATTGAAGTACCTGAGTTTGATTATCCAGTGCCTGTGATCGGTAGTGCAACGCTGTGGCGAATGATTCTTGTTGTTCGACCAACTGATGCAAAATGTCCTTCATAATGCCATCAGCCATAGTGAGAATAAATGGAGGACCAGCCATAGTAGAAATCTGCATGAAAAACAAGACCACACTCATTGCCAATCGTATTGAAATTATGTATAAGCACAACCCCGAACATAGACTGAACACAACTTTATTCCATAGAAGCATTGAAAACTTGAGCACAATATTTCACTAACATTCAGCAGGAACCAGTTGCATACACAAAAAGCTGTAGAATACATATAGAGAACTTAGGCTGAGTGTAGCTCAGTTAGCCTTAAATACACTGGGAAGAGGGTGTACATTGCTAATGCTGAAGACTGAAATGGTGATGTGAAAGATATCACATCCTGAGTTGACAGGCACAAAGAAGAAATAATTTTTGCACTACCCAAGTTCCAAAGAGAACAAAATGCAGAAATGCTGTAGACAATTAAAGTACCTATGCATCCACAAAGAAATGTGAATTCTCTGAATGTGGAACAGGAAAACTGTCATTAATTAGTAGCCATACAAAGATTACTGAAGATCATTTGAGAGAAAGTCATTTTATGCCATTTATTTGTTTATTTTATTGAAAAGGTATTTATTTCACATTGTAAATGCTACTGTTACTAATAGGTTTTTAAAGAGAAAAAAATGGTTCAAATGGCTCTGAGCACGATGGGACTCAACTGCTGTGGTCATCAGTCCCCTAGAACTTAGAACTACTGAAACCTAATTAACCTAATGACATCACACACATCCACGCCCGAGGCAGGATTCGAACCTGCAACCGTAGCGGTCACGCGGTTCCAGACTGTAGCGCCTAGAACCGCTCGGCCACTCTGGCCGGCAAAGAGAAATGTTATGTGTTTTGCTCTTTAGTGTATAAAATGACTTAAAGAACAACATTAAATATCCCATTATTTTGCAAAGTAAATTTGTTTGGTAAGAATATAGTTTTTGTTGGATTAAATTCTAAGAATAGTACCTTTATTTTTTCTTAATGTTTAACAGTAAAATATGCCAAATTTAATTTAATTTTTCCTATTATACAGTGATCTATATAAAAAAACAACTTATGGAAAAATTAGTACTATATCATCACTTCAAATGAGATGCTGAGTCTAACATGTTAGACTATCACATCACATATTCTGAAACCGCAATATTGCAATTATATGCGTCTGAAATTTAGTCTATGTATGAGAGTTTAAAGTGAATAAAAAACAACTTAAAAGGTTTGATGCGTGTAGCCCAATTTCAGTATATTTCAGTTAGGTAATAATTCCAGAGAACCGCTCAATAATTGTTTTTCATGTAAGATCTTAGTATACTGGGAGCAAGTAGAGGCTGCAAATTTTAAATTACTTCTTATAATTGACTGCTGGAAGACAGCATTATAGCACACTGTTAAACTGAATCAGAAACAGCATTTGCCTTACGATACATTAAGAAATACTGTAAATGAATGTCCCATGTTTCCTTTGCCTCTTTGACAACAGTGGCTGCAGCAATGATAATGCTGCTGTCTTTTGTTTTTGCTGCAGTAGCTGTAACAGTTGTAACCATTGTTGCTGCTTTAGTGGTTGAACTAGTTGTTGACGCTGATGGCTGCTGTTGCTGCAAAGGCTGTCTTCAAAATGTGAGAAAGTGTGGATCCACAGTGATCAAACACTGCATAATAGGAATGTTCCTCATTGCCAATCATCTATTAGCCAGAATAGGAACACCTGTACTTGCTGTCTTGCATGGAGCAGCTCAACTGAAAACTGAAGCAGTCACACTGCAGTAGCACAAGGTGCTGGAGCTGGAGGCAGTCCAGCCAGCAAGTAGAATGCTGGAGTAGATTGGTAGAGCAACTGAAAACTGGAAACAACCCAGAGCCAAGCCTGTAGTACCAAGAGAAAAGACTGTAAGCATAATCCAAAATATGATCATTGCGTCATTGTACTGATACTGTAATGGCACAATTTAAGGCATCATGTACAGATAGCAAGTGACAACTTGGCAACTGTGCATGACTTTAAAGTCACTACTAGTCAGAGGCCATACATGGCTACAGCTTGCTTGTTAGTGGACGTGCCCACTTTGTCCAATGCTGATACCTAGGGTGGACTTTATCAAAAGGCACTGACTCAGATAATGCTAAGATCTCTGCCTCTGAACTGATACCGACATCATAGAATACTATACGAGCACTGATTCAAAATTAATGGACTGCTCAGCTTATGAACAATAACAGAGATTAATATTACGATCTTTACAGTAGATGTAAGATTTTCAGTCAGATGCATTTTGCTTTGTTTTTAGTCTCCGAAAAAATAACACATTTTATTACCTGTTTACATAATCTTTTCACAAATATACAACATGTGTGAGAAATCTACCAAAGGTTTTATTTTTTTTCAAACAACAGTATTGTCTCCTTCAAAATAATTCCCTTCAGCAGCTATACACAGATAGTCATTGTTCACAATCTTATTAGTGGCATTGAAAGGCTTCAACTGGTAGATCCTTTCACATGTCAGTCACATTTTTTTGAGCCCCAAAATGGGATTGTTTTAAGGCATTTTTCAATCGCAGGAAAAGAAAAAGTCATAAGAACGCAGATTGTATTAATGGGGGTGGGGCTATGGAACAACAGGAATGCCTTTTGAGATCAAAATTTCCATGATGGAAGTGGCTGTGTGATGTATGACATTGTCATGATGCAGCATTTGCTTGTCTGCAATGTCCAGTCTCACTTGATTCACCCTTTTCCTGAGCGTTTCAAGGACATCTTTATGAAACATTTGGTTGAGAGTCTATCCTGGATGAATATATTCTTTATGCGTGATATCCCTACTGTCAAGAATGCAAATCATCATTGTCTTGATTTTTGATTTGTTCATTTGATATTTTTTTTCAGTCGAGGAGATGTCTCAGTGTGCCATTTCTCATTTTGCCACTGTCTCAGGATCATACTCAAAAATCCAGTATTCATCACCGGTGATCACACGACTGAACCATTTGTGGTCACTGGCATTCCTCTAGAGATCGATGCATATGTTTCTTTGATTGTCCTGCTCCATTGTGAGCTTTTTTGGCACCATTTTGGCACAAACATTTCAAACGTGCAAATCCTCAGTCAAAATTTGATGTATAATGAAAGTGTTTGTGTTTAACAGGTCACCTATCATCCTTATCATTAAATGTCAGTCAGAACTTAAAAGAGCATGCACAAGTTTGTGAGCTTCATCTTCACTGTGTTCTTGGCCTTCCAAAAATGATTTGTGCCAGTGAAAAACTAGTGCTCTTGATAAGAAGTGTTTCCCATAGTCCTCTTTCAACTTTTCAAAGGTCACACTCATGTATTTCTCCAAGTTTAACACAAAACTTAATTGCATAACATTGCTCTAAATTCTGCTGTTCCAGTTTTGTTACATGCAATGAGAACACAAATTTACTGATGGCACTCTCAAAAATTGCATGACTGCTGTACAGAGCTGAAACTCAGACTGAGCATCTGGAAGGGATGCACACACTGGTCTACACAAGAACAACACAGTGTTGCAACACCACTCGCACTGTTGTCAGTCTCATTACTTTTCTCACACTACTCATATATTCTGGATCATTCGTGATGTCTTCAAATACCTATTATTTACCAGCATCAATCTATTGTTCAAATTTACTTTATATTCTGACCCTTGACAGAACTTGCTGTTTCAAGTTATTTTTGAATATCTTCCTTTCTGTAAATGTACTGCATCTCACGATGAGAGCAGAACAGCTTGTGGAGTAGTTACCAATATGTACACTACTGGCCATTAAAATTGCTATACCAAGAAGAAATGCAGATGATAAACAGGTATTCATTGGACAAATACGTTATACTAGAACTGACATGTGATTACATTTTCATGCAATTTGGGTGCATAGATCCTGAGAAATCAGTACTCAGAACAACCACCTCTGGCCGTAATAACAGCCTTGATATGCCTGGGCATTGAGTCAGACAGAGCTTGGATGGCGTGTACAGGTACAGCTGCCCATGCAGCTTCAACACGTTACCACAGTTCATCAAGAGTAGTGACTGGCATATTGTGACGAGCCAGTTGCTCGGCCACCATTGACCAGACATTTTCAATTGGTGAGAGATCTCGTGAATGTACTGGCCAGGGCAGCAGTCAAAACATTTTAGGTATCCAGAAAGGTCCATACAGGACCTGCAACATGCGGTCGTGCATTATCCTGCTGAAATGTAGGGTTTTGCAGGGATCATATGAAGGGTAGAGCCACGGGTTGTAACACATCTGAAATGTAACGTCCACCGTTCAAAGTGCTGTCAATGCGAACAAGAGGTGACCGAGACATGTAACCAATGGCACCCCATACCATCACGCCAGGTGATATGCCAGTATGGTGCTGACGAATACATGCTTCCAATGTGCATTCACCATGATGTTGCCAAACACAGATGCGACCATCATGGTGCTGTAAACAGAACCTGGATTCATCCGAAAAAATGACGTTTTGCCATTCATGCACCCAGGTTCGTCGTTGAGTACATCATCGCAGGCGCTCCTGTCTGTGATGCAGCATCAAGGGTAACAGCAGCCATGCTCTCCGAGTTGATAGTCAATGCTGCTGCAAATGTTGTCAAACTGTTTGTGCAGGTGGTTGTTGTCTTGCAAACATCCCCATCTGTTGACTCAGGGATTGAGACGTGGCTGCACGATCCGTAACAGCCATGCGGATAAGATGCCTGTCATCTCCACTGCTAGTGTTACAAGGCCATTGGGATCCAGCATGGCGTTCCGTGTTACCCTCCTGAACACATCGATTCCATATTCTGCTAACAGTCATAGGATCTTGACCAATGCGAGCAGCAATGTCACAATACGATAAACCGCAATCGTGATAAGCTACAATCCGACCTTTATCAAAGTCAGAAATGTGATGGTACGCATTTCTCCTCCTTACACGAGGCATCACGATAACGTTTCACCAGGCAACGGCGGTCAACTGCTGTTTGTGTATGAGAAATTGGTTGGAAACTTTCCTCATATCAGCAAGTTGTAGGTGTCGCCACTGGCGCCAATCTTGTGTGAATGCTCTGAAAAGCTAATCATTTGCATATCACAGCATCTTCTTCCTGTCGGTCAAATATGGCGTCTGTAGCACGTCATCTTCATGGTGTAGCAATTTTAATGGCCAGTAGTGTATTATTGTCTATGTACACTAAAGTTTGATGCATAGTCCTAACTTTTTAACTATGGTATGTCACTGATGAATCCAGTTACTCCTTTTTAGTTACTCTTATGCCATTTTTCTGTAGTTTAAAAAAAGCTTATTATGTTTTATGATTTTGACTCCCAGGATGTTATTCCACACCTAAAAGATTAGTGTGGGAGAAAAAAACAAGAGTATTGAATGTGTGTGTGTTTATTATCTGAGCATCATCAATTTCTTAAAAAAGGGATATGTGCATTCTAGATTAATTTCATAAAGATAAAGAATTTTTTTATTTACAAGTATGATTTTTATATTTTGTGACCATGAAAACCGTTCTACCTCTTTGTCTGAGCCAAATAATGGGAGCCATGAAAGGAAGCTATAATTAGGCGACAGATGTATCCGTATTTAATGCCCTCACACTTGCAGTCTTGTTTGAAAACAGATATGAGACTGTGAATCTGCTAAACAATCTCATTTACATATTTAAACATGATAGAGGACTGTTTCACATTTTGGTGAGTTGTTGTGCATGAGTATTATGTATTTGAATGTCCATCTGCTGCAGTTTGATATACTAAGTTATTTTCACCCAAGACAGTATTCAGTCATGCAGCAGTCAGAAAATATTTCGCTAAAACATCGCCATTATGCTATTACCATCATACATCTCATGCAGAGATCATGAGAACAAGATACATGGTATTAGGGTGATTACAGAGGCATATAGACATTTTTACCTCACTCAATACGTGAACTGGAATGATACACAAAAAAGGAAATGCTGAAAGTTTTACCACTGTCACTTTGTGAAATTAATTTGAATTTATATTTTCAATTACCTCATCAATAATGCAATCTTTAAAAATGTTTTCCTGTTAAACATTTTCACTTGTTGACTCATACTGGTCTGCAGAATTTTTTGTGCTTTAGTACCAGTGCATCAGCTTATGAGATTATATTATACTTTGAATGTCATTCTTTCTCACATATTATACATTGGTTCTCAAACATCTTTCTCACACATTATACACTGGGTCTGAAACATCTAACAATGGTTTGCAAAACTTTATTTATTCTTAATGAACTGGGGACATTTTGCTAAGAGCAATTGAATATGCAATATTATAATAAAAGTCCAAGTAGTATGGTGCAACTGACAATCTACTTAGCATTTGATAGCATTTGATGCCAAAATATCATTTTAATTAGGCAACTGCATTGCTACGTAGATGACTTTTTGGCAAACAATATATATATATATATATATATATATATATATATATATATATATATATATATATATATATATATAAAAACAAAGATGATATCAATATAATAGAAGGAAACATTCCACGTGGGAAAAATTAAAAATTATATAAAAACAAAGATGAGGTGACTTACTGAACGAAAGCGCTGGCAGGTCGATAGACACACAAACAAACACAAACATACACACAAAATTCAAGCTTTCGCAACAAACTGTTGCCTCATCAGGAAAGAGGGAAGGAGAGGGGAAGACGAAAGGAAGTGGGTTTTAAGGGACAGGGTAAGGAGTCATTCCAATCCCGGGAGCGGAAAGACTTACCTTAGGGGGAAAAAAGGACAGGTATACACTCGCACACACGCACATATCCATCCACACATACAGACACAAGCAGACATATTTAAAGACAAAGAGTTCGGGCAGAGATGTCAGTCGAGGCAGAAGTGTAGAGGCAAAGAAGTTGTTGAAAGACAGGTGAGGTATGGGTGGCGGCAACTTGAAATTAGCGGAGACTGAGGCCTGGCGGATGACGAGAAGAGAGGATATACTGAAGGGCAAGTTCCCATTTACGGAGTTCGGATAGGTTGGTGTTGGTGGGAAGTATCCAGATAACCCGGACGGTGTAACACTGTGCCAAGACGTGCTGACTGTGCACCAAGGCATGTTTGGCCACAGGGTGATCCTCATTACCAACAAACACTGTCTGCCTGTGTCCATTCATGCGAATGGACAGTTTGTTGCTGGTCATTCCCACATAGAATGCATCACAGTGTAGGCAGGTCAGTTGATAAATCACGTGGGTGCTTTCACACGTGGCTCTGCCTTTGATCGTGTACACCTTCCGGGTTACAGGACTGGAGTAGGTGGTGGTGGGAGGGTGCATGGGACAGGTTTTGCATCGGGGGCAGTTACAAGGATAGGAGCCAGAGGGTAGGGAAGGTGGTTTGGGGATTTCATAGGGATGAACTAACAGGTTACGAAGGTTAGGTGGACGGCGGAAAGACACTCTTGGCGGAGTGGGGAGGATTTCATGAAGGATGGATCTCATTTCAGGGCAGGATTTGAGGAAGTCGTATCCCTGCTGGAGAGCCACATTCAGAGTCTGGTCCAGTCCCGGAAAGTATCCTGTCACAAGTGGGGCACTTTTGTGGTTCTTCTGTGGAGGATTCTGGGTTTGAGGGGACGAGGTAGTGGCTCTGGTTATTTGCTTCTGTACCAGGACGGGAGGGTGGTTGCGGGATGCGAAAGCTGTTTTCAGGTTGTTGGTGTAATGATTCAGGGATTCCGGACTGGAGCAGATTCGTTTGCCACGAAGACCTAGGCTGTAGGGAAGGGACTGTTTGTTGTGGAATGGGTGGCAGCTGTCATAATGGAGGTACTGTTGCTTGTTGGTGGGTTTGATGTGGACGGACGTGTGAAGTTGGCCATTGGACAGGTGGAGGTCAACGTCAAGGAAAGTGGCATGGGATTTGGAGTAGGACCAGGTGAATCTGATGGAACCAAAGAAGTTGAGGTTGGAGAGGAAATTCTGGAGTTCTTCTTCACTGTGAGTCCAGATCATGAAGATGTCATCAATAAATCTGTACCAAACTTTGGGTTGGCAGACTTGGGTAACCAAGAAGGCTTCCTCTAAGCGACCCATGAATAGGTTGGCATACGAGGGGGCCATCCTGGTACCCATGGCTGTTCCCTTTAATTGTTGGTATGTCTGGCCTTCAAAAGTGAAGAAGTTGTGGGTCAGGATGAAGCTGGCTAAGGTAATGAGGAAAGAGGCTTTAGGTAGGGTGGCAGGTGATCGGCGTGAAAGGAAATGCTCCATCGCAGCGGGGCCCTGGACGTGCGGAATATTTGTGTATAATGACGTGGCATCAATGGTTACAAGGATGGTTTCCGGGGGTAACAGATTGGGTAAGGATTCCAGGCGTTCAAGGAAGTGGTTGGTGTCTTTGATGAAGGATGGGAGACTGCATGTAATGGGTTGAAGGTGTTGATCTACGTAGGCAGAGATACGTTCTGTGGGGGCTTGGTAACCAGCTACAATGGGGCGGCCGGGATGATTGGGTTTGTGGATTTTAGGAAGAAGGTAGAAGGTAGGGGTGCGGGGTGTCCTACACTCGTACTCTCTGCTGGAAGTATCACTTTGCCACGAAGAAAAATGATCCTAATCCTACTCCTAATGATCCGACTCCTCAAGACACCATCCAAATTGAACCCTGCCTGGAACAGTTCCGTCCTCCGTCACAGCGGGACCCACCTCCTCTTCCTCAAAATCACCCTCTCCAAACCTTCCAGGAATTTCTGACTTCCAGCCTTGCATCTCAATCCTTCTTGAAAAACCTTAATCCTACACCCAACATCACCACTGCTGAAGCCCAGGCTATCCGTGATCTGAAGGCTGACCGATCCATTGTCATTCTTCCGGCAGACAAGGGTTCCACGACCGTGGTACTTGATCGTCGGGAGTATGTGGCTGAGGGACTGCGTCAACTTTCAGACAACACCACATACAAAGTTTGCCAAGGTAACCCCATTCCCGATGTCCAGGCGGAGCTTCAAGGAATCCTCAGAACCTTAGGCCCCCTGCAAAACCTTTCACCTGACTCCATCAACCTCCTGACCCCACCGACACCCCGCACCCCTACCTTCTACCTTCTTCCTAAAATCCACAAACCCAATCATCCCGGCCGCCCCATTGTAGCTGGTTACCAAGCCCCCACAGAACGTATCTCTGCCTACGTAGATCAACACCTTCAACCCATTACATGCAGTCTCCCATCCTTCATCAAAGACACCAACCATTTCCTTGAACGCCTGTAATCCTTACCCAATCTGTTACCCCCGGAAACCATCCTTGTAACCATTGATGCCACGTCCTTATACACAAATATTCCGCACGTCCAGGGCCTCGCTGCGATGGAGCATTTCCTTTCACGCCGATCACCTGCCACCCTACCAAAAGCCTCTTTCCTCATTACCTTAGCCAGCTTCATCCTGACCCACAACTTCTTCACTTTTGAAGGCCAGACATACCAACAATTAAAGGGAACAGCCATGGGTACCAGGATGGCCCCCTCGTATGCCAACCTATTCATGGGTCGCTTAGAGGAAGCCTTCTTAGTTACCCAAGTCTGCCAACCCAAAGTTTGGTACAGATTTATTGATGACATCTTCATGATCTGGACTCACAGTGAAGAAGAACTCCAGAATTTCCTCTCCAACCTCAACTCCTTTGGTTCCATCAGATTCACCTGGTCCTACTCCAAATCCCATGCCACTTTCCTTGACGTTGACCTCCATCTGTCCAATGGCCAACTTCACACGTCCGTCCACATCAAACCCACCAACAAGCAACAGTACCTCCATTATGACAGCTGCCACCCATTCCACATCAAACGGTCCCTTCCCTACAGCCTAGGTCTTCGTGGCAAACGAATCTGCTCCAGTCCGGAATCCCTGAATCATTACACCAACAACCTGAAAACAGCATTCGCATCCCGCAACTACCCTCCCGACCTGGTACAGAAGCAAATAACCAGAGCCACTACCTCGTCCCCTCAAACCCAGAATCCTCCACAGAAGAACCACAAAAGTGCCCCACTTGTGACAGGATACTTTCCTGGACTGGACCAGACTCTGAATGTGGCTCTCCAGCAGGGATACGACTTCCTCAAATCCTGCCCTGAAATGAGATCCATCCTTCATGAAATCCTCCCCACTCCGCCAAGAGTGTCTTTCTGCCGTCCACCTAACCTTCGTAACCTGTTAGTTCATCCCTATGAAATCCCCAAACCACCTTCCCTACCCTCTGGCTCCTATCTTTGTAACCGCCCCCGATGCAAAACCTGTCCCATGCACCCTCCCACCACCACCTACTCCAGTCCTGTAACCCGGAAGGTGTACACGATCAAAGGCAGAGCCACGTGTGAAAGCACCCACGTGATTTATCAACTGACCTGCCTACACTGTGATGCATTCTATGTGGGAATGACCAGCAACAAACTGTCCATTCGCATGAATGGACACAGGCAGACAGTGTTTGTTGGTAATGAGGATCACCCTGTGGCCAAACATGCCTTGGTGCACAGCCAGCACATCTTGGCACAGTGTTACACTGTCCGGGTTATCTGGATACTTCCCACCAACACCAACCTATCCGAACTCCGGAGATGGGAACTTGCCCTTCAGTATATCCTCTCTTCTCGTCATCCGCCAGGCCTCAATCTCCGCTAATTTCAAGTTGCCGCCACCCATACCTCACCTGTCTTTCAACAACTTCTTTGCCTCTACACTTCTGCCTCGACTGACATCTCTGCCCGAACTCTTTGTCTTTAAATATGTCTGCTTGTGTCTGTATGTGTGGATGGATATGTGCGTGTGTGCGAGTGTATACCTGTCCTTTTTTCCCCCTAAGGTAAGTCTTTCCGCTCCCGGGATTGGAATGACTCCTTACCCTCTCCCTTAAAACCGACTTCCTTTCGTCTTCCCCTCTCCTTCCCTCTTTCCTGATGAGGCAACAGTTTGTTGCGAAAGCTTGAATTTTGTGTGTATGTTTGTGTTTGTTTGTGTGTCTATCGACCTGCCAGCGCTTTCGTTCGGTAAGTCACCTCATCTTTGTTTTTATATATAATTTTTCCCACGTGGAATGTTTCCTTCTATTATATTGATATCATCTTTGATTTTTTATATATATATATATATATAATGATAGTGAAAGACAGTAAGGCAGCTGAACACACTACTAGTATCTACAATGATCAATCTCATCTGGAGATGCTAGACTACGGTGTACTAGGATTCCCAGAAACTGATGAACTGCCAGTGGAAGTAGTGAAGGTCGGAGAGCATCTGGTGTCCATGGATGATGTACTCATTATTTGTATGTGATGCATACGCACATGGTCTCGCATGGCAAATTTGTTCTTCACTGTTTTCCCACAGTACTCACATCTAGCAGTAGGAAGGGCAGTATGCATGCGAGCAACATGCTTGTACATATTTGTACGACGAGATATGAGTTTCCCACACACCTGGCATGGCATAGGTCCTTCACTTTGTTCTCCTGATTAAAAAAAAATACAATTTTTATTCACATAAATATTCAGAACAAGACCCTGTAAAAAAAATAAAAGACTACATTATAAGCACAAAAACTACTGCACAATGATTCATATTACACACAGGAAATAAGAATCCATTTGTGTAAAACAGAAATTGGAACAAGGCCAAGAGAACCTTGAGGGTAATGTTACTGAAACACTTTCACATTCCTTCATTTGAAGCTAAGGGGAAAGAATAATGAAGGAACTGATTTAAGGAGATAACTGATGCAAGAAATAATAGTGGAGTAAAGGTAATAATTTACAATTTTACTATTTTTATTCTTTCCATTATTCATATTTGTTTCAACTATTAAGTGACACTGCTCTTACTCTTTCCACTATTTGTAATCCCCCATAGACTTTCCTTTACCATACTCATATAGGATAGAGGAAGATATTATTCAGAATCCAAGATCAACATTCATGCACAAATCATAAGTGCAGCTGAGAGTACTAATGTGTCTCATTTACTGTTTCCACCAAGGGTAGCCTCTTTTACTTTTCAGACCATTCACAATTCTCACCCTAGTATTATTTATATACAAAAAAATGAGTAGCATTCAAAACTTGAGATGTTGTGTGGATGTCAGTGCCAAAGCATTTCTTTGTATAATATGACAAATTATTCTTACTTTCATTGGTCTGTTAGGTATCCCCCCCCTCCAAACACATACATGAATTACCGTGTTACAATTCATGTTTACATACCTATTTATCATTCAATGCAGCCACTACATGATGAGCATTTTTGTTTTCTCATTTCAGTGTTAGTATTTCTCTCAAAATTTGTTATAATGATATCTGAAATTATGGACTGATTTTCGAGTGGAAACACTTTTTTGCAACCAACCCTATCAATCAGACTCAACCTGAAACACAGTCATGAACCTTTCCTCCAATAGCCTTAGCCCTGACGAAGGGATTTTCATTTATTTATTAGTATGGCACTGGGATGATTTTGTTGAAGTGATGCAGTACACAACAAATAAAAATAAATAAAATATGATTATTTAATGAATAAAGGAGAATCTAGTGATTCATGAGAAAATGACTTCTGACAGTGCTACAATAACAGGACTGCTTCATATTCCAAATGAAAGATAGTGGCTTTGCAGAATTCTCCCTTTTGACAGTCATACGGCTTGTTGAGATAGTTAGCATATCTACAGCCCAATGTTTGAAATAAAGTAAAATGTATTGACTGAATGTTCTGGTCACTAACATTTATTTACATAATATTTAGCAGTTAGATGTGGCATTAAGCTCAACAGCAATTAAAAGATAATTGTTGTATTCAGGATACCAAATGAAGTGCCACATTGTTTACACTATACTCATTATTTGGTAAGAGCTTGATTTAAATTGCAGTCTTTTTGTAACTGATTCCTGTTTTCCAGCATTTCCTTGACTCACTCAACTCTAATCCTGGCTGTCTTCAAAAGGTTCTCAAATAATAAAAACATGAATCATTTTTAACTACTGCAGAAGTCATTAAAGAGATTGAAAGTGAGAAATAGAAAAATACATTTGTCCATTGTTTACTTCACTGTCCGTGGAAAAGTGTAGTAGCTGTATGACCTTTCATACATAAAATATCAGGATTTGATAATGTAAGTGTAGTAGCTGTATGACCTTTCATACATAAAATATCAGGATTTGATAATGTATAGAAACTATTGAAAATAAAAAAGGGGATGCAATAATGTGCTATGTCTGAAATCTATTGTATTCCTTGTGAGCAGAAAACAGTGAACACAATGGATTGAATATAGTAGTTACATTGTTACTATTTAAACCATTCTTCAAAAAACTATAAGACAGAAACAATCCAACAGACTCACAACTTTCTCATTTTCTGATATCCTTATTATTGACAGTTAAGTTATGTGGAAATCAAGGACAGGAAGCAGCACTGTAAAGCAAAAGTGTAAACTGGGACAAGTGTGTTAAACAAGGAGAAGTATAAGAAAAAAAATAGCAAGTCATATAAAGTTGGATGCAAAGACACAATAGACAGAATAATCCAGTACAAGAAATTGATGTCTGGTACAAAGTCTTGTCTCTGGTTTATCCATTATCTTTACTTTTTCATTTTGTTTATCCATTATTTGAAGCGGCACAAATTTACAGCTTCTAGCGGATCCCAGTACACTCGAATCACACATCATACAACTGTAACTTAGGCTTTGGACAATGTCCTTCTTTGAAGCTAGCAAATAAACATAAAGCTAATTTTTTCCAACACAGTTGAATGTTAAATTACAGTGCAGTGAAGCTGTGTGTATATCACTGTTTTGTTTGTGTGGGAAGCAAACAACTTTAGAGATGTAATCACTATTATGCCTCATTGTATAACAGAGGGATGTTCCATGTGAATGTGAATTATTTTAAGGAAGTGAACAAAAATGCTTAATTACTCAAAACAGATTTCCAATATTCAGAAATTATATATTCAGAGTGTTAATGAACCCGTTTTGCATCATAGTATCATAATGTAACAATACATCATGGTATCATAATGTAACAATATGAGGCAACATGCCAAATTGGTCATGAAAATTGTCTTTTACATATTTAAAATGATATATCAAGTAACACTGGCAAAATATTCAGCACATAATTTCAGAATACTAAGTTGACCAAAACCAATAGTCTGGAGGTGGAAATTGCGTCACTGTCAGATAAAGGTTCTTCAGTTGATGACATGTTATGTGGCACATCCATAAAGTAAGTTTGCTACTAGTACTACAGTTATCAAATCATATGTTGCTTGGAGCAATTGCTTGTACATGGTAAGAGTAATCACATGACATGGTACATGTCCTAGTGGAAGTTCCCTAGATCTCACAGTAGCTTCGTAGCAGTGGTTGAAAATGGAGGCTCATATTCCAGCACCTGCTGTGTGTGAAGTGTAGTCAGTGATAAAGGTTTTGAATGCACTGAACATAGTGCTGACTGAAGTTGATAATCAGCTGTGCCAGGTCGTGTGCCTAATGTCATCGGCAAACAGGTGGTGCGTTACTGATGCAGACGTTTTGCAGCAGGTCGCCAAAATGTTCATGATGAGGAATGCAGTTGGAGGCTATTCATCATTACAGGCAAATTGTGTGGGGATGCTTTATGGAGTATTGTTAGTTCACAACACTGGAACTCAGCAGTCACTTCTTGTTACATAAATTATTATGGAGCATATGCTCCAGAAATTGCACACCAGGTGGGTGCTGAAGCAGCTGACACCAGAACCACAAAGCAAAGCATGTGTAGACAACTTTGATTTTCCTTCAGCAGCAAGGTAATGAGATTCTGGACTGTATCATCATAGGTGATGAGTTGTGGGTTGCATACGATACCCCACAGAGAAAGCAGCATTCTATGCTCTCCCTGCAAGATGAAATTCAAGCAGACTGTCACACAGCAAGTACTGTGTTCAGTGTTCTGTTACAGATGGCAAGTTCTCCTTATCTAATTTCTAAGCAGAGATGAGATGGTGAATGCTGAGCATTACTGCAAAATGATGCATTAATTGCAATGGTGGAGGATGCTCAGTGCCAATGTTATCTTGCTGGACAGTAATACACGTCCACACATGGCTCGACAAACAACAGAGCTCCTGCAGATGTTCAGCTGGGAGATGTTTGGCCATCCCCACTTTAGTCCAGACCTTTCTCCCAGTGATTTCCATCTTTCCCTGAACCTCAAAAAATTCCCATTTGGTCAGAGTCAGCATTTTCAATCTGACAGAGAGGCTGAAATGGTTGACACACCGTGTTTCCAATCCCTGATGACTGACTTCTGTGACATAGGGATACAAAAATTGCTTCCACAATATGACAAATGAATGAATTTTGGTGATGAATATGTTGAAAAACAGCCTGAGACTTCCCGTACCTGTTCCAATAAATGAATATGTTGAAAAACAGCCTGAGACTTCCCGTACCTGTTCCAATAAATTTTTCAGTTGTGTTTTGTTTCTGGTCACAACACCAAGGAAACTTACATTATGGATGCACCTTGAATTTTAGGTCACATTTGAGTGCTAGATAGCAAAAGCATGTTGATGACTACATGAAAATCTCCTCATAAAATATTCAGATGCTCAATTACAGAACATAAGAGGCAAACATGAAATTTTATTCATGTACCCTTCCTTTCTGGTGCCTTGTATCCAACTGATGCAGGGTTGGGACCACTATTTTATGGAGAATCAATCATTCCTACGTATAGGCCATTATTACGAAAGTGTCACCATCTCCAAAGGCGTTTTAATGCTACTGACAGCTCACTGTCCTCCCCTCCCTTTCTTCCCAACCAGGGATGAATTTGTTTACCCTTTCTGCCTGCAGCTAGTGTAAACGCATGGTCAAATGTCACATTGTTCTGCAAAATGCTTGTGCATTTGGACATGGGAATTTGCCTGTTATTTACTGACAAAGTGGCTGAAAACCACATTCAAGCTGGCTGGCATTTTATTCCTTCATCCCTTGAAATCAAAACAAAAAGAGTCAATAATAATAATAACATCCACCTGAAGTACTAATGGGTGGACTGAGTAATTTGAAAGTGCTGCTGCCGGTCCCAAGCCTGGATAAAGGAGGCCCAAATAAGCCATAAAAGAGCAGGCAGGTCACATCTCAAGGCACCTCTGAGGCTAACTACCCCAGCTGTAAGCCTGTTAACACCTAGATGTTGACCCCAACATAAATCATTCGATTCAGCATGATGGTAAGTTCTCTTACAGGAAGCACTACCCCATGTGGTAACCAATCCGCCATTGTCAATGACAATATTAGTGAGCCAACAGATTCGGGGAATTCGCACCAGCATGCAAGCGATTGCAAAGTAAGAAAGTGTCATACTTTGCTACCTTCAATGTTAACTCACTCCTCAAAACTGGAAAACTGAGACGTCTTACTGTTACTTTGGCCAAGCAAAAATTCATTGCAACTGCATTACAAGAAACAATATGTCCAGACGAAGCAGCATTTGAATCAGAAGGATATCACAATCTGAAGGGAAAACCTGACAAGTAATGAAGAGCGTACCTCAACTGGGCACAGGCTTTATAATCAATGAACAAATCCTGGGAGCCATAACTGATTTCAGATCCAGAAACAGTAGACTTTCCACACTTACCTTTAGGGGAGCAAATAAGATTTATATCATTGTCAATGAAGATGCTCCCACAAATGAGACTGATAGAACTGACCCAGAGAAAGTAGAAGGATTTTGGGAAGACCTGAAGGAAACACTATCCAAGATTCCAACTAAGAATGTTATCATACTATTTGGAGACTTCAGTGCTCAGCTAGGGAAAGAGAGGAAGTTCAGAAACATAATTGGGAACTATCCAGCCCACAACAGGACTAATAGGAATTGCGAATGACTAGTGGAAATTTGTAAGACCTTTGACCTGATGATGAGATCAATGGCATTTAAATGCCGTCCAAGAAAACAGAAAACATGGGTATCCCCCAAACTAGTACTAGGAGAGTTTCAGCTTGACCATGTAGTGATATCATGACATGTAGAAAAGGAAATTCAAAGTCCTCAAGAGTGCAAATTTAGACTCAGATCATTTTCTATCCAAAATAAAAATCAAAATTCTACCAAGAGCCCAGCAGACTAAATACACTACCTGTATTATGAAGTATGATACAGAGAAACTTAGAACTAGCAAAGATTTTAAGGCGAGCTTGAATCAGAAGAACTATCAAGGTTGGAAACAGTTGAAAGGTGTACTGATTGACAACTTAAAGAAAACAGTTCACCTGGAGAAGAGGAAGAAACATGCATGGTGGCCGAAAGAAGGAGATAAAGCAATCAAAAAGTGGGGGTTGATTGGTGATCTCATAAAACACCAGAAAATCTAAAGAACTTCCAAGAAGTAAGAAAAACCACTCCTAAAACTATCAGAAATCTCAAGAGGAAATATTTGCAAGAATGTTTAACTCAAATAGAAGAAGACTTCCGGAAGAAGAACATGTGAGACTTCTATAGAATGTTCAAGACTAACTTAAGTAGATATGATCCTTCAAAACTCAACTTTAAGAATAATGAAGGAAAGACAGTGTATGGAGACATGGAAAACAGTCAGATCTTGGTGGAATACTTTGAAGACCTCCTGAATTGTGAAGCACCATCTGAGACATTCAATTACAATGAGAAAGAACCAAACCCCGACTCAGAACCACCAACTATAGAAGAGGTTAAGAACATTATAAGAACCTTGACAAATAACAAAGCACCTGGGGAAGATGGGATCATCACAAAAAAGTATGTGAACGAGAATATGATCATAGAACTAACGCAAATTGTATGAAAAATCTGGGAAGAGCAGCAGCTTCGAGAAGGTTGGACATTGGCATTAATACATCCTATACACAAGAAAGGCGATAAGATGGAACCTGGGAACTACAGGGGAATTTCTTTAATACCTGTGACCTATAAGGTGTTCTCAAAAGCACTACTAAATAGAGTGGAAGAACAACTAAATCCACAAATTGATGAGTGCCAAGGAGGCTTCAGAAAGGAGAGATCATGCACAGGACAGATCCTGAATCTAAAACCAATAATCACTTATCAAAAACAGAGGAGCAAAATGTTCATGCTTACATTCATAGACTTCAAGAAAGCCAATGATTCTGTAGATGCACACACACTGTTCCAATTTATAGGGGAGATGAATTTGGACAGAAAATCCAGTGAACTGGTTAAACAGACCCTAAGCAACACAACATCCACGGTCAAGTTCTGAGGAAAGCTGTCGGAGGCCTTTAAGATTAACACCGGGGTGAGACAGGGAGACGGACTCTCCCCTTTGATCTTTAATTGTGTCCTCGATAAGATAATCAGAGAGTGGCAACAAGGAATGAAAGGACTGGGTGGAATATGACTGGAGTGTAAGAATAAAGGAGTACGGGTAGACTGTCTAGCATTTGCAGATGACATTGTGATCTTGTCTGAATCACTAGAAGAGGCAATTAACCAAACCACAGAACTGCAGAGACAGGCAGCTAAACCAGGCCTACAAATCACTATCGAGAAAACACATTATATGACAAACATCATGACAGCTCCTAGATGGATGACAACAGAAAGAGGGGAAATTCAGAAGGTGGAGAGATTCAGATACCTTGGAGAATGGATAGGCAATGGAATGACTGAAAAAGAAGCAACGGGAGCACGAATAAACAAAATGAACTTAGCATATAAACTATCAACACCTACAGTAAGAAGAATATTTTAATAAATCCAAAATTGAAACATTAAAAACAGTGATCCGCCCTGAAGCTCTATATGCAGCAGAAATTCTCAGCTTAGTAAGAACCAGAGTGATCAAGAGGCTAGAACTGATAGAATGCAAGATTCTCAGGAGAATATTAGGACCTCGAAGAACATAAGATGGTCAATGTAGAAACTGAGCCGACCAGGAACTGTATACCAAGATAAAAAAATTTCTGATGTCATCAGGAAAAGACGGAGCATGTGCTTCACACACATCCTCAGAATGGACCAGAGGAAGTTAACACAGTGAAACACACAATTTCTGATGGACAAGAAAACCAAAATCTAAGAGATACAAAGAAATCTGGAAGAAATGAGAATAAAGGAACCAGATTTTTAAATAAAAAATTCAGGCCTTCAAAGATTTTGAGGACAGAATAAGGCTCCTAACAAAATCATCTTGGACAGAAGAACAAAGATGAATTTGCTAGTACTAGACCTGTTAATCCACCAATTGTGAATAAAAAAATAAATCCTAGAGCTCATAATAATGGTCGCAAAGTATGAGAATGAAACAATATTGCGAAAAACGAAAGACCAGAAGAAACAAAGCTGAAGTGAATTTATGTGGTCTTAAGGTGGCCAAAACGAAAGAAGAAGAAGAAGAAGAAGAAGAAGAATGAGACAAAACACCTGCTCACTTACCATTTCTAAATATGTTAACAAATCTACAGCAAAGCACGAGTCAAAGCAAATCAGGACAAGGTGAAAAGCACTGTTTATCAGCTACCTCACTGGTAATTTGTAAAAACAGGAAAATTATGAGATGTTCAAGTAAAACTTAAAGTTGAGAATATTACTGAATTGGAGGCTTTGTTTAATTCATCTTTCAGTATCAAGAAGGCAAATTTCAGTAACAAAAAAACAGATACTGCAGGAAATTGCCATGTTAAGCAGAGTTTCAAGAAGGTGACAACACATAATGAACATCCAATTAAATGTTACTTAAGCAAATGCGCACATGCTTACACTACCCCTTGAGAGGCTGGGCCATTTTTGAAAGCAGCCATGTCATCTACAAGCTCTGCTGCAATCACTATTCAACTTTTTATATTGGTGTGACTACCAACCAACTGTACACCAGGATGAATGGCCACTGCCAAACTGTGGTCAAGAGCAAAGTGGACATCCCTGTGGCAGAACATGCTTGATTTCTTTGGATGGTCCACAACCTGGATCCTCCCCTCCATCACCAGCTTTTCTGAACAGTGCGGATGGGAGTTATCCTTTGAAACCTATTCTCTGCTCCCAAAATCATCCCAGCCTCAACCTATGGTAACCCACTGTCCCCACACCCTCCACCCAACTATTTCCACCCCCTCTGTCCTGCCACCTCCTCACAGTTCCCCTCCTCTCACCCTCACTGTGCACTGCTCTCTTCTGGTGCATCTACTGGACTTTCCCCTTCTCTGCTCTTCTCCTTTCTGTCCCCCATTCTCCTCTCCCCCAAAACCATTGATGCTGTGCCTGGCAGCCCTGTTCTGCCACCTCTAGTTCCTGCATGCTCTGCCAGGCAGCACTGATTCCTCTTCCAGCTACCAGCACTGTGCAATCCATTCTTCACCCCACTTTGGATTGTTGCTTCTGTTTGACACATTTCTGTTGTGTTCTGGCCAGAGATGGTGATCTCGTGTGTGTGAGTTGTGCTTCCTTGTGTGAATGTGTGTGTATTTTTCTTTTCTGAACAAGGCTGTGCATGAAAGCTTATATGTAGCAGTTTTTTTCATTGTGCTGGTCTGTAACTCAACATATCATTTTTATGGTGAGTAGCAATCTATTATTTTCATACAATTGTCAATATTCTAATTTGGGCTTCCCATTGTTTGTTTTTACTTAAGCAAACTTTTGTAATAAATACATGGAAATAAAATTAATAATTTTTGTACACATAAATAAATTAATTTTTATCATATTAATAAACAAAAATACATAATTACTTGAGGCAAATTAATACTATAGAAAGGCAATCAATTTTTTGAAAAAGTAAATGAATAGGTTGGAGTAATTATGGAAGCTATAAAACAGTCTGAGCTAATGTCAGGTTTGTCTTTATAAGGAAAAGGAAGATTAGTCTTTAAATCCCACTCAATAACAATGTCATTAGAGAAAGAGAACAACTTAAGATATGCCTCAGATGGGGAAAGAAACTGGCCATTCATTTTCAAATAAACCATCCCAGTGTTTTAGAGAAAATGGAAAACCTAAATCAGGATGGCTGACAGAGATTTGAACCATGTTCCTCTTGAAAGTTAGTCCAGTGTCAGAAATGCTGTGCCACACTGGTCAGTGTCCATTTACACTGAAGAGCCAAAGAAACTGGTACACCTGCCTAATATCATGTAGGGCCCCCGCGAGCACACATAAGTGCTGCAATGTGATGTTGCATGGACTCAACTAATGTCTGAAGTAGTGCTGGAGGTAACTGACACCATGAATCCTGCAGGGCTGTCCACAAATCTAAGAGTACAAGGTGGTGGATATATCTTCTGAATAGCACATTGCAAGGCATCCCAGATATGCTCAATAATGTTCATGTCTGGGGAGTTTGGTGGCCAGCGGAAGCATTTAAACTCAGAAGAGTGTTCCTGGAGCTACTCTGTATCAATTCTGGATGTGTGGGGTGTCGCATTGTCCTGATGGAATTTCCAAAGTCCGTTGGAATGCACAATGGACATGAATGGATGCAGGTGATCAGACAGGATGCTTACTTACATGTCACTTGTCAAGAGTCGTATCTATATGTATTAGGGATCCCATATCACTTTAATTGCACACACGCAACACCATTACATAGCCTCCAGCTGCTTGAACAGTTCCCTGCCAACATGCAGGATCCATGGATTCATAAGGTTGTCTCCATAACCATACACGTCTATCCATTTGATACAGTTTGAAACCAGACTCGTCCGACCAGACAATATGTTTCCAGCCATCAACAGTACAATGTCAGTGTTGACGGGCGCAGGCAAGGCATAAAGCTTTGTGTTGTGCAGTCGTCAAGGGTGCAAGAGTTGGCCTTTGCCTCCAAATGCCTACATCGATGATGATTTGTTGAATGGTTTACATGCTGACACTTGTCGATGGCCCATCACAGAAATCTGCAGCAATTTGCGGAAGGGCTGCACTTCTGTCATGTTGAATTGATTCTCTTCAGTCATCGTCAATCCCGTTCTTGCAAGATCTCTTTCCAGCCACAGCAATGTCAGAGAGTTGATGTTTTACTGGATTCCTCATATTCACAGTACACTCATGGAAATGGTTGTACTGGAAAATCCCCATTTCATCGCTACCTCGGAGATGCTGTGTCCCATCGCTTGTGCATTGCCTTTATCTCTGTTCCTCTAAAATTATGAATCACTCCCAATAACATGCCTATGCTAGATCTACAAATAAGTTGCAGTCTTTAAAAGGCTGTAGGAGATGTTAGTTAATTGCAGCACATATAAGTAACTATTGCACTAGTCACTTCCAAATCTTAACCTGATAAAGAGGACCAAAGTATGTGTACTATTCTGCAAAGTCATTATTCAAAAGAAAGAATCAGCCTTTAAAAAAAAAATACCCACAGATTCAAACAAAGTGCAAAAATAAGCATTTAAAACCCAGTTATAGCAGACTGAGGGCCAATTTATAAAGTTAGCTATTAATCTCCTAACTGATTATCCCAAGATAATCCATTTTTCTGATAAATATTATCCCAAGATAACTCATGCCTCCAAATTTTAACGCATTCCTGCACAAATATCCTGATTATAAACATTATAGTTCATTTCACTGCCACCAGTTAGCACCAACATGTCCATCATAATTGTTGTAGTTACCCCCCCCATAAACCATACACCTTGCTGTTGGTGGGGAGGCTTGCGTGCCTCAGCGATACAGATAGCCGTACCGTAAGTTCAACCACAACGGAGGGGTATCTGTTGAGAGACCAGACAAACATGTGGTTTCTGAAGAGGTGCAGCAGCCTTTTCAGTAGTTGCAGGGGCACCAGTCTGGATGATTGACTGATTTGGGCTTGTAACACTAACCAAAATGGCCTTGCTGTGCTGGTACTGCAAACGGCTGAAAGCAAGGGGAAACTACAGCCATAATTTTCCCTGAGGGCATGCAGCTTTACTGTATGGTTGAATGGCGATGGCGTCCTCTTTGGTAAAATATTCTGGAGGTAAAATAGTCCCACATTCGGATCTCCAGGAGGGGACTACTCAGGAGGACGTCGTTATCAGGAGAAAGAAAACTGGCATTCTACTGATTGGAGTGTTGACTGTCAGATCTTTTAATCAGGTAGGTTACAAAATTTAAAAAGGGAAATGGATAGCTTAAAAATGGATATAGTGGGAACTGGTGAAGTTCCGTGACAGGAGGAACAAGACTTCTGGTCAGGTGAATACAGGGTTATAAATCCAAAATCAAATAGGGGCAATGCAGGAGTAGGCTTAATAATGAATAAAAAAATAGTAATGCGGGTAAGCTACTACAAACAGCATAGTGGACGCATTATTGTGGCCAAGATAGATATGAAGCCCACGCCTACCACAGTAGTACAAGTTGATATGCCAACTACCTCTGCAGATGACAAAGAGATTGATGAAATGTATGATGAGATAAAAGAAATTATTCAGATAGTGAAGGGAGAAGAAAATTTAATAGTCATGGGTGACTAGAATTCGGTAGTAGGAAAAGGAAGAGAAGGAAACGTAGTAGGCGAATATGGAATGGGGATAAGGAATGAAAGAGGAAGCTGCCTGGTAGAATTTTGCACAGAGCATAACTTAATCATGTAGCTGAAACTTGGTTCAAGAATCATGAAAGAAGGTTGTGTACATGGAAGAGGCCTGGAGATACTAGAAGGTTTCAGATAGATTATATAATGCTAAGACACAGATTCAGGAACCAGGTTTTAAATTGTAAGACATTTCCAGGGGCAGATGTGGACTCTGACCACAATCTATTGGTTATGAACTGTAGATTAAAACTGAAGAAACTGCAAAAGGGTGGGAATTTAAGGAGATGGGACCTGGATAAACTGACTAAGCCAGAGGTTGTACAGAGTTTCAGGGAGAGCATACGGGATCAATTGACAGGAAAGAGGGAAAGAAATACAGTAGAAGAAGAATGGGTAGCTTTGAGGGATGAAGTAGTGAAGGCAGCAGAGGATCAAGTAGGTAAAAAGACGAGGGCTAGTAGAAATCCTTGGGTAAGAGAAGATATTTTGAATTTAATTGATGAAAGGAGAAAATATAAAAATGCAGTAAATGAAGCAGGCAAAAAGGAATACAAACGTCTCAAAAATGATATCGACAGGAAGTGCAAAATGGCTAGGCAGGGATGGCTAGAGGACAAATGTAAGGGTGCAGAGGCTTATCTCACTAGGGGTAAGGTAGATACCGCCTATAGGAAAATTAAAGAGACCTTTGGAGAAAAGAGAACCACTTGTATGAATATCAAGAGCTCAGATGGAAACCCAGTTCCAAGTAAAGAAGGGAAAGCACAAAGGTAGAAGGAGTATATAGAGGGTCTATACAAGGGTGATGTAATTGAGAACAATATTATGGAAATGGAAGAGGATGTGGATGTGGATGAAGATGAAATGGGAGATATGATACTTCATGAAGAGTTTGACAGAGCACTGAAAGACCTGAGTTGAAACAAGGCCCGGGAGCAGACAACATTCCACTAGAACTACTGACAGCCTGGGCAGAGCCAGTCCTGACAAAACTCTACCATCTGGTGAGCAAGATGTATGAGACAGGCGAAATACCCTCAGATTTCAAGAAGAATATAATAATTCCAATCCTAAAGAAAGCAGGTGTTGACAGATGTGAAAATTACTGAACTGTCAGTTAAATAAGTCACAGCTTCAAAATACTAACGCGAATTCTTTACAGACAAATGGAAAAACTGGTAGAAGCTGACCTCGGGGAAGATCAGTTTGGATTCTGTAGAAATATTGGAACACGTAAGGCAATACTGACCCTACGACTTATCTTAGAAGAAAGATTAAGGAAAGGCAAACCTACGTTTCTAGCATTTGTAGACTTAGAGAAAGCTTTTGACAATGTTGACTGGAATACTTTCTTTCATATTCTGAAGGTGGCAGGGGTAAAATACAGGGAGCAAAAGGCTATTTACAATCTGTACAGAAACCAGATGGCAGTCATAAGAGTCGAGGGGCATGAAAGGGAAGCAGTGGTAGGGAAGGGAGTGAGACAGGGTTGTAGCCTATCCCCGATGTTATTCAATCTGTATATTGAGCAAGCAGTAAAGGAAACAAAAGAAAAATTTGGAGTAGGAATTAAAATCCATGGAGAAGAAATAAAAACTTTGAGGTTCGCTGATGACATTGTAATTCTGTCAGAGACAGCAAAGGACTTGGAAGAGCAGTTGAATGGAATGGACATTGTCTTGAAAGAAGGATATAAGATGAACATCAACAAAAGCAAAACGAGGATAATGGAATGTACTCGCATTAAATCAGGTGATGCTGAGGGAATTAGATTGGGAAATGAGACACTTAAAGTAGTAGATGAGTTTTGCTATTTGGGGAGCAAAATAACTAATGTTGGTCAAAGTAGAGAGGATATAAAATGTATACTGGCAATGGCAAGGAAAGTGTTGCTGAAGAAGAGAAATTTGTTAACATCGAGTATAGATTTAAGTGTCACGAAGTCGTTTTTGAAATTATTTGTATGGAGTGTAGACATGTATGGAAGTGAAACATGGACGATAAATAGTTAGGACAAGAAGAGAACAGAAGCTTTCAAAATGTGGTGCTACAGAAGAATGCTGAAGATTAGATGGGTAGATCACATAACTAATAAGGAGGAATTGAATAGAATTGGGGAGAAGAGAAATCTGTGGCACAACTTGACTAGAAGAAGAGATCGGTTGGTAGGACATGTTCTGAGCCATCAAGGGATCACCAATTTAGTATTGGAGGGCAGTGTGGAGGGTCAAAATTGTAGAGGGAGACCAAGAGATGAATACACTAAGCAGATTCAGAAATATGTAGGTTGTAGTAAGTACTGGGAGATGAAGAAGCTTGCACAGGATAGAGTAGCATGGAGAGCTGCATCAAACCAGTCTCTGGACTGAAGACCACAACAACAACAACAGTTACTTCTGCTGTGATAAGTTAGTGTTTCTAGAAGTTTCATATTTTATTGCAGTGTACGCTACTGGCTTGTGCTCATGAAATTGTTGCAACATTGCCATGTTGTTTCACTGCATTTTTGTGCAATTGTTGCAGTGTTACGTTACTTGCAGTTTTCTTAAATGAATAGTGATTGTTGCAGTGAGAAAAAGCAGTGGGAAGACACTTGTGTTTCAGAATATGGTAATGACTCTTTTGCACTTTCATCAATTGAGAAAGAATCTGAGGAAGACACTGATATAGACTGGTCTCTAGTGGCATGTTGTTGATCCAGATACTGATTAGGCTCCACCAAGATTACCACTTACTGCTAATCATGGCAGTATAATTCCTTTTGCTGATGATGAACTTAACATATTTGAACAATGGAAAATCCAGTATGGAATGTAACAATAAATGAAAAGAAAGGACACTTGCTACTCACCATATAGTGTAGATACTGAGTTGCAGAAAGGTACAACAAAAAGACTGTTAGAAAGTGAGCTTTCAGACACCAAGGCCTTTGTCAAAAGTAGACAGCATGCACACACACACACACACACACACACACACACACACACACACACACACATGCAATTAACACACACACACAAATGCAATTAACACACACACAACCACAGTCTCGGTCAGTCTGACTCCAGCTGCCAGAGACTGTGGCCATGTGTGTGTGTGTGTGTGTGTGTGTGTGTGTGTGTGTGTGTGTGTTTTGTCTACTTTTGACAAAGGCCTTGTTGACCAAAAGCTAACTTTCTGACAGTCTTTTTGTTGCACCTTTCTGCGATTCAGCATCTCCTCTATATGGTGAGTAGCAACTATCCTTTTCGTATATTGTTAATATATTTGAACACTTTTTTGGTATGGATTTGATGGAAATGATACAGGTGGAAACAGTTAACTGTATCAGCCAATGTGTTTCAACTACCGGATATTATGTCTTGCTGCTATTGTGTGAAGAACTTTGAACTTTCCTTGTTCTAACCATTTTGCAGTGTTGTTCAGAAACCTGAATTATGGCTTTACTATACATGGCATGTAGGCATATCAACTCCATTTTTCAATGACATAATGTCTTACAAGAGGTTTTGCGAAATCACTGAACAAAATTTAGCCAGTTTACAGCACCTTGGAAATAAGTTCAAAGCTTCTTATGTTCCTGAACTGGACATTACAGTGGATGAAAGTCTACTTTTGTACTAGGGCCAACTGGGTTGGTACAGTACGAGTATATCCTGATAAAAAGGGCATGAACTGGAATACAATTCTACATGCTGTGTGAATCATCTGGTAGATATATGTGGTCCCTGAATAGTTACAGAATGAAAGGGACAAAGCTATGTCGTCATAGGTTGTTTTGACACTTGTAAAACCACTCCTGATGCAAAGCTACTGTACAATGACAGATAGCTTTTATAGATGCCCACACAGTGGGAGATTTCCTAATTTTGAAGTCCACTGACAGTTATGGAACAGTAGAAATTGCCCAGAAAGAGATGCCACAATCTCTCTTAAATAAAAAATTATGAAAAGGGGAAATTGCAGGCGAAAAGTGAGGAAAAGTTCTAGCATTGCATTGGAAAGACAAGAAAAACATGGTACTCCTTTCAACTATCCACACTATGGATATGGAGGAGACTGAGTACAGGTCAAAGAAAATAATGAAGCCAAGGCTTGTGCTTGCCTACAACAATATAGTGGGAGGAGTGGATCAAGCCAATCAGAGAATGGCATCATATCCAATACCCAGAATGCAATGCAAGAAATACTACAAGAAAACCTTTGTCCATTAGCTGGAAATTTCTGTGTGGAATTCTTTTATTTGTATGACAAACCTTGAGAGCAAAAGGACTCCCTGGAATTTAGAAAGCGAGCCCACCTAGAACAAACGTCCCACCCTCTCGACTGACAGAAAGACATTTCCCAGAAGTCACTGAACCAACACAGAAGAAGAGCAATCTGATATGAGTGTTTACAGTTTACTCCAAGAAGCAGGATACACTTGTGAAGCGTGTCTGGGGAGAAACACGATACTACTGCACCCAGTGCCACGTCCCCTTGGGCATCACACCATGCTTCAGAATCTATCATATAAAAATAGATTTCTAATACAATTCTAGTGTGGTTTTCATATTTATATGTTATCTACCTTCTGATATGTATCTTCAAATAAAAAAAAATCATCTTTGTGATAAGCAACGTGTTGTAATGAGTATTTCCAGAGCTTGTGATGATCCTGAGCTATCCATTTGCACCTACAAGTTAAATGTAGGACTGAGTAGCCGAAGCAATATATTTTCAAAAAAGTGTAAAATTATATAGGAAAAAAGAAGGTTTTGTGACAGAAATAGGTATGTTAGGAGGTTAAATAGGAGAATTTTCTTCTTCCCCTTTTGTTTTGAGAAAAAAAAAGAAGATATTTACAAGACAGATAGCCACATGAAATGAAAACAAAGGTTACAACAGACATATGATGAAGATAGCTAGAAAGGCATAGGAAGAAGTAAAAGAACTGTTTCACAGAATACCTTAAATAAACCTCTGAAGCCTCAATGGATGTGACTATACTGATAATATTGTTAATTTGCATGGTCTAAGAGTACTACCAGGTGTACAACTTTGCCTCTGTTTGTCGACAGGTGGCAACAGCGGTAAGTAGCGGTTGAAAGAAACAGATCGCAGATGTCAGGCAGTTAGCTTGGACCTCAGTCGACATAACCTCATTTAAACATTAGTCGATTTGTGTCTGCATCATAAAGTTATTCTTGATTGAAAATGTCAGTTTACGAGCCTAACTCTCACCATTTGCGGGAGGTGTTACTGTTTTGTTTCAATATGAAGAAAACAGCGGCAGAGTCTCATTGAATGCCCTCAGGTACATATGGTAAGGATGCTATTAGTTAAAGAACGTGATGTGAGTGGTTTCAACACTTCAAGAATGGTGATTTTAACGCCATAGACCAACATAGTGGAGGAAGAGAGAATGCTTTCGAAGATGCAGAATTGGTTGGAGACATTGCTGAGTGAAGACTCATGTCAAACTCAAGAAGAATTGGCATGATTAGTGGGAGTGACACAGCAAGCAATTTCAAAATGGCTCAAGGCTATGGGCACGATTCAGGAAGAAGGAACTTGGGTCCCGTGTGAGCTGAAACCAAGAGACATTGAACAGCGTTTGTGTGTTTGTGAACAGTTGCTTCAGAGGCAAAAACGGAAGGGATTTCTGCATTGCAATGTGACTGGGAATGAAAAATGGGTTCATTACAATAACCCTGAATGCAAAAAATCATGGAGATATCCCGTCCATGCTTCCACGTCAACGGCCAAACCGAATATTCATGGCTCCAAGATCATGCTCTGCATTTGTTGGGACCAGCTCAGCATTGTGTACTATGAGGTGTTAAAACCAAGTGAAGCAATCACAGGTGCTTGTTATCAAACCATTTTGCAAAGTGTTGAATGATACATGTGTAACCAATTTGTTTCATTAAAGCTGCAAATGTTGGAGAAAAAATGGCAGAAGCAAAGTTGTACACCACGTATCATTTCAGTTTATAACAATGAAAACAATCAATTTTTGCAAGCTTTCGCAGTCTGTGGTTCCTTCTTCAGGCAGAAGGGTTGAAGGGGAAGCAGGAGGGGTGAAGGAAAAGGACTGAAGTGGTCTAGGGGGTAGATTTCATGAAAGTCACCCAGAACCGCTTGTCATGGGAGATTTAGTGGACAAGATGAGAAGTAAAGACTGATTGTTGGGGAACTCCACTGGATGAGATTTGAAAACCTGAGAGCTTAAATGTGGAAGACAGAGTAATATACAAAACAGAGATTACTGCTTAAACATTGTGCATGAATTAATAGTGAAAAGATAAGTGCATTGTACAAAATACAGGAGGGAGGGGGTGGCAAAAAAATAGACAGATGAAAGATGTACAAAACTAAAATGGAGTGAAGAAAGGAGAAGTTACTGTGAAGAAATGCTGAGGCAGAAGAAATTAACCCAAATTAAGGCTAGGTGGGTGGTGAGAATCACATGGGGAGTTCTGAGAAACTGGTGTCTGAGGGAAGAATCCAGATGGCGCGTGTGGTGAAACAGGCACCAATGTCACGATTGTCATGTTGTAGACCATGCTCTGCAACAGGATATTGCATGTTGCCAGTATACACCCTCTGCCTATTCCCATTCATCCAAACTGATAGTTTGGTTCTAGTCATGCCAATGTAAAAGGCTGAACAGTGTTTAGATAACAGTTGGTAAATGACACGTTGTTTCACAGGTGGCTCTCCCGGCGATACTATATGTTTTTTCAGTTACAGGGCTGGTATAGTTGGTAGTGGTAGGGTGCATAGAACAAGTCTTGCAGCAGGAACGTTCACAAGGGTAGGAGCAATAGGGTAGGGAGATGGGTGCAGAAGGAGCATAGGGTCTGACAAGAATATTGCACAGATTGGGAGGTTGACGAAAAGCTATTCCAGGTGCTGTGGGCAAAATCTCAGACAAATCAAACATATTTCAGGGCATGATTTTAGGAAGTCATGGCTTCATCGAAGCAGCTGATTAATACGTTCCACACCAGGATAATGCTGAGTGACCAGTGGTGTGCTGCGAAGTTGTTTTTTGGAGGATTCAGCAATACCAGGATTGGATGTGATGGCCCGGTAAACCTGCTTTTGAACTAGGCTGGTGGGGTAATTACGTCCAGTGAAGGCTGAGGTGAGAATGGTGGTGTACTGTCATAAAGAGTCTGCATCCAAACAAATATGTTTGCCTCGAATGCCAAGACTGTATGGGGGGGAACGTTTGACATGGAATGGATGGTAGCTGTCAAAATGTACACAATGTTGTTTGTTAGTAGGTTTTATGTGGACAGAAGTATGCAGCTGGCCTTCAGTGAGGACAAGATCAACATCAAGGAAAGAGACACGTGATTCGGAATACAACCATGTGAAATTTAATTGGGAGAAGGTATTCCGAGATTCCAGGAATTTTAACAGGTCAGCCTCATCATGAGTCCATATGGTAAAGATGTCACTAATGTACCTAAACCAAACCAGAACTAAAGATTTATGGATCCCAGGAAAGCCCTGTCCAAGTGACCCATGGAAAGGTTGGTGTAGGAAGGAGCCATCCTGCTTCACATGGCTGTACCCTGATCTGTTTGCTTAAAGATGAAGGAGTTGTTGGTAAGTATGAAGTCGATTAAAGTGAGTAGCAAGGACACCATAGGTCTGAAATCAGGCGGGCCTGACTGAGGAAATGTTCAGCAGCAGACAGACCATGTACATGAGGGATGTTGGTATAGAGAGAGGTGTGTGGTAGGAGTGGGATGAGTACAGATTCCAGACCATCTAGGAAATCATTAGTATCTTTGACATAAGAGGAAAGTCTTTGTACTATGGGTTGCAGGTACTGATCAACTAAGGCAGATATACGTTCACTAGGTGCTTTGAAGCCAGCAACTATAGGACAGCCAGGATGATTGGGTTTGTGGATCTTATGAAGAAGGTAAAAGGTGGGGGTGCGTGGTTTAGGTGGGGATGAGAAGTCTATGGCCTGAGGAGTTAGTCCTTGTGAGGAGCCTGGGGTTTTAAGGATGGACTGCAGGTCAGGGATCACAGGGGTGGGATCTTGATGGCAGGCACTGTATGTAGATGTGTCAGACAGCTGGTGTAGAGCTTCACTAACAAACTCCTTTCAGTCAAGTACCACAGTGGTAGATCCTTTGTCTCCTGGAGGGATAATGATCATTATCCATCAATGGAGTCAACAGCTTCTAGGTAAAGTAGAGCCCAGAGTTCTGCAGAGGACAGGTTAGGATCATCCTGTAGCAACCTGAGGAAGGGTTGTGAAGCAATGCTGCATGTGAGGAATTCTTAGAAGGCTTGTAAGGGATATTTTTGAGGTAGTGGTGGTGGGTCAAGTTGGGACTGTGGTTGGCACTATTCAAGGCAGTGTTCAATATCAGGATTGCTGCTCTTTAAAAGGGATTGGGTTGCAAAGTGTTATTTCCAGCTGACACTATGCATGAAGAAAAAAAATAGGTCCTTCACCACAGTAGCAAGATCAAATGCCAGTTTAGGGATGACAGTGAGACCCTTGGATAATACAGATAATTCAGGAAGGGAGGGTGCTTTAGACAAAAGGTTCAGGACACTGTTCTGTTGTGACTGGTTCTTGTGATAATGAGTTATTATTGGTATGAAGGCAACGGTGAAGGCTGTGGAATGTTAAGGAGATTGGCCACATTTGGTTTGTAGGAGAGGAGTGGTGTTTGATGGTGTGGCTGTTTAAGGAGCTGCACAAGGATAGGAAGAGAAACACCAATGTTCAGATAAGCCAGTGGGATAGCTTTTTGAGATGAAGTCTGACATGTTGTTGCAGGTTGAAGTTGGCTTGGCAGATGATACCATTCAAGGAAACATGAGGGGCAGATAACTGAAGGATTTTGTAAAATGACACAAGTCTGGTGGAGTAGAAATTGGCTGATAGGGCATACAGGTCACAGATTAGCCAGGTAAGAGCAAGAGATTGCTGTGTTTGAAACTGAAAAAGAGCCTAGTGTAGAATATGATTACATCCAGAAACAGGGAATTTCAATGTTAGGCCTTTTGGAGTAACTCCAAGAGACAAACAGATTTATAAAAAAAAGACTGTGGGACCTTAGTTTTGATAGGGCAAAGAAATGTTTTTGAAAAGAATGGCTGTAATATGTGATGGGGTACATTATGGCAAGAGGGGACAGTTTGGAGTATTAGAAATCGCGGGAGTGGCAAAAATGATGAGCAGAGCGTGGATAAATGGTAGAAAATCGGAAGAAAAGCACAGAAAAAATTTGGCAAAAATCAGAAAAAATCATGACAACGGATGATGGTTATCAAGAAGAATTGAGTGGGAGAGAAATTATCGCCAGAAAAGTGGTCTATATGATATGAAAAAAATTTATTGGGGAAAAAAATCGACTGCGAAAGTCGTGAGAAGACAAAATTTTAAAATCTGGGTAAACAGAAACTGAAAGTCATTGAAGAAAATGAAAACTACTTAGCTTGACAATTAAAGTAATATAGGAGACGGCAGTAAAAGTCGATCAGAGCGGTTTGACAAAAAACAATTGCACAAAAACGTGAATGAATTACATATAAACAAGGTAAGTGGAGGGAGGGAAAGAAAATAGCTGCCACATTTGCAAACAAGTCAGCAAAGATGATTGGGACAAGGCCCAGCAGTGTAGTGAACCGCAAATTGTCATATGCAAATTCGAAAATACCAATGGAATTGTTACATGCAAATAAAAATGGACCCGTCTATGCACACAGAAATCAGTAATACAAAAATGTAGGGGCAAAGTGTTGATTAATTTCGGTGATACAAGTAAGTAAACGAACAGATTAGCACATAAGATAGTAAACAGAAGACAGTTTGAACAAGACAGACGACAGTTACTAACAAGAGGGTTACATAAGATGGAATGATGGTCACAAGGGCTAATATAAGAACGAAAACAATCACTTTTTGACAAAATGAGGTAATTGAGTAGATAAAACAATCTACTCACCAAGTAGCGGCAGAAGGCACACATGAAAAATTATAATTAGGCTAGCTTTCGAAGCCAGAGGATCCTTCTTTAGGCAGAAGGATTCAAGGGGAAGACAGAGTGGTGAAGGAAAAGGACTGAAGAGGTCTAGGAAAAGGGGCACATTTCGGAAAAGTTGCCCAGAACTGCATATCAGGGCAGACTTACCAGACAGGATGAGAAGGAAAGACTGATTGTTGGGAAACTGCACTGGATGAGATTTGAAAACCTGAGAGTTTAAAGGTGGAAGACATGGTAATATGCAAGACAGAGATTACTGCTTAAACATTGTGCATGAGTTAATAATGAAAAGATAAGTGCATTGTATGAAACACAGGAGGGCAAGGCAGTGAAAAATAGACAGGTAAGAAAATGAAAGATGTAGAAAACTAAAATGGAGTGAAGAAAGGAGTAGTTACTGTAAGGAATGCTGAGGCAGAAAAAGTTAACATAAATTAAGCCCAGGTGGATGGCAGAAACTAAGGACGTATTGTAACGCTAGTTCCCACCTGCGGAGTTCTGTTTCCTTGGATGGAACTGTGATGTTTCCCTTCCTGCCCTCCTTAACATTCCACAGCCTTCACCACTGCCTCCCAGATTTAATAACTCATTATACCAAGAACCAGTCACAACAGTACAGTGTTCTCAACCTCTTTTCTAAAACACTCTCCCCTCTTGAGTTATCTATATTATCCAATGGTCTCAGCTTCAGCCCTAAACTGGCATTTGGTCATGCTGCTTTGGTGAAGGACTTATTTTCTTTCACCCGTAATGTCAACTGGAAATATGCTTCACAACCTAACCCTGAAACCTTTCCAACAGCAAACATGACATTGAACCCTGTCTTGAACAGTTCCAACCAAAGTCCCAACTTGATCCACTACCACTACCTCAAAATCATCCCTTACAAGCTTTCCAAGAATTCCTCACATGCAGCACTGCTTCACAACCCTTCGTCAGGTCGCTACAAGATGACCCTAGCCTGTCCTCTGCATAACTCCAGGCTCCACTTTCCCTAAAAGTTGTTGAATCTATCATTATCCCGCCAGGAGACAAAGGATCTACCACTGTGGTACTTGACTGAAAGGAATGTGTTAATGAAGGTCTATTCCAGCTGTCTGACACCTCTACATACAGTATCTGTGATCAAGATCCCATCTCTGTGATTCAAACTGGCCTGCAGTCTGCCCTTAAAAACTCAGATTCCTCACAAGAACTAACTCCTCAATTCATAGAACTTCTCGCCCCACCCAAACCATGCATCCCCAATATAGGTTGACTCTTACATAGAAGATTACAGCAACCAGACACTTTATACAATGTCCCTTCCCCTTCCTCTGTTACATACAATGCACTTAGCTTCTCACTATAAACTCATGCATGATGTTTAAGCAGTAATCTCTGTCTTGCTTATTACCCTGTCTTCCACCATTAAATTCTCAAGTTTTCAAATCTCATCTTGTGCAGTCCCCAACGATCAGTCTTCCCTTCTCATCCCTTCCGGTAAGCCTCCCCTGACCCGCAGTTCTGAGTGACTTTCCTGAAATCTACCCCTTTTCTTAGACCTCTCCAGTCCTTTTCCTTCACCACTCTGTCTCCCCCTTCAGCCCTGCTGCTTGAAGAAGGAGCCACTGGATCCAAAAGCTTGCGTAATTATAATTTTTTATGAGTTTGTTCTGCCACTGCTTGGTGAGTAGATTTTTTTTATCTATCCAATTACCTTATTATTTCAGTTTGCTAGACACTGCTTGGATCTGTAGTCAACTGTCCCCTTTTCATAATTTTATGTATAAATGGGTGAGATCATTGTAAACATGACAGCTGCACAAAACAGCTAAAGACAATGTGTGATCTTATGCTTTCTAAGCATACGATCTTGAACTGGTCTTGTGTATTGGTGGCATTGTATAGATGGTCCAGTTTTCAGCACACTGACTTGTGGCCATCCTCAGGTGGTGCTGATGACAATGTCTTAATGTGAGTGTCATCTTAGCCACGACCTCTTGCTTTTGCTCTCAGGGCCACTGAGGGCCCAGGATCAACACTAGAATATAAGATGGCACACTCAGAAATTACTCAGTCATCAGCACAACCTGATGATGGCAACAAGTCAGCTTGGTAGAATATTACACCATTTGGACTATGCCACCTGGTTGAATACTAGAAAGCAGTTCAAGAATACAGGACAAATCATATTTCAGAGTTAAACCTCAATGGAGCACATTCATGTCTGAGATCTAATTACCTCATGTAATGTTTACAAGGGGTGAACACCTCAAATATATAAATTAATACTAGTTCAAAGTTGAATAAAAACTGATCATCACTGAAAGACCTTTTATTAACAAATAACAATTCCTATACAATGAATTATAGACCTATGCACCAACTCTTACTGAAACTTTTTTGAAAAGATATTATACACACAAAACGCTCAAGTATGTATATATAAAAAGGGGTGGATATTCAACATCATATGAAATCATAAAATTATAGTAATATTTCATGTAACACACATAGAATAACTGGCAGAACTACAGTAAGAGTCTTTGTAGTCCACTGATAACAGTTATGATTTATATTAACTGTTAATATGATGCCAAAATGTCCTGGGTGGAATTCAAATAATGGAAGGAATCTTAAACACCGCTGCGATTCAGCAACTGTATAAATTTGAAGAAGTTGAAAAAAAAAAAAAGACCAGCCAAGCAGGTGCAAACCAAAGGTTTATTTAACCCTTGACCTTGGCTTCAATATTTCTACAAATGTCGTCTTCAGAAGGAATGGGCCCTAAAAATGATAAATGAATACAAACTATTTTTACAGATGTAACAAAATATTAATAATACAAAAATATTTGTGATGTAAACATACTCACTTGTTATATAACATGGCGGTAAACTACATTAGCTGATGCTGAGCAGCTCTTGTCATATACAGGATGAAGTGAAATTCATGTACTCGGGCTTCACAGTGCGACTGTTCACATGCCAGCGATAAAAAATGTCTCTCACAAAATTTCTTCCAGCAAGTACATCCAGATGAAAAAGGACTTTAAAGAGTGGCAATGTGGCAATACTGTAACCACATGTATGGTAACTACCTCTGTTAGCACATATTAGTCGTGCTGTACAGTTGGTGCAATGGAAAGAAATTGGGTTAGCGTGCAGGGGGTCGAGGGTTCGATCCTGGATTGGGGTGCATTTTTTTTATTTGCTAATTTCATTCTGACATTTCATACTGTAATATACACCGTTTCTTAGGCCACATGTACCCTAAATTTACAAGATTTTGTAATGCGGAACATAACAAATAAGTGGCTAGACAAATAGGAAATAGACAGTTGAAACAAATGACCTGTCATAGGACAGAATCTACATCTACATGGACACTCTGCAAATCAAATTTAAGTGCGTGGCAGAGGGTTCATCAAACCACCTTCACAATTCTCTATTATTCCAATCTTGTATAGTGCACGGAAAGAATGAACACCTACATCTTTCCGTACGAGCTCTGATTTCCCTTATTTTATCGTAGTGATTGTTTTTCCCTATGTAGGTCGGTGTCAACAAAATATTTTTGCATTCGAAGGAGAAAGTTGGTGATTGGAATTTCATGAGAAGATTCAGTCACAATGAAAAATGCCTTTCTTTTAATGATGTCCAGCCCAAATCCTGTATCATTTCTGTGACACTCTCTCCCATATTTCATGATAATACAAAATGTGCTGCCCTTCTTTGAACTTTTCCGAAGTACTCTGTCAGTTCTATCTGGTAAGGATCTCACACCGTGCAGCAATATTCTAAAAGAGGACAGACAAGCATAGTGTAGGCAGTCTCCTTAGTAGACCTGTTACATTTCTGAAGTATCCTGCCAATAAAACGCAGTCTTTGGTTGGCCTTCCCCACAACATTTTCTATGTATTCCTTCCAATTTAAGTAGTTTGTAATTGTAATACCTAGGTATTTAGTTGAATTTATGGCCTTTAGATTAGACTGATTTATCGTGTAGCCAAAGTTTAACAGATTTCCTTTTAGCCTCATGTGGATGACCTCACACTTTTTGTTATTTAGGCTGAACTGCCAATTTTTGCACCATTCAGATATCTTTTGTAAATCATTTTGCAATTTGTTTTGATCTTCTGATGAGTTTATTAGTCGATAAATGACAGCGTCATCTGCAAACAACCTAAGACGGCTGCTCAGATTATCTCCCAAATCATTTATATAGATAAGGAACAGCAAAGGGCCTAAAACACTACCTTGGGGAACACCAGAAATCACATCTGTTTTACTTGATGACTTTCCATCAATTACTACGAACTGTGACCCCTTTGACAGAAAATCACAAATCCAGTCACATAACTGAGACGATATTCCATAAGCACGCAATTTCACTACAAGCGGCTTGTGTTGTACAGTGTCAAAAGCCTTCCGGAAATCCAGAAATACGGAATCGATCTGAAATCCCTTATCAGTAACACTCAACACTTCATATGAATAAAGAGCTAGTTGTGTTTCACAAGAACAACGTTTTCTAAACCCATGTTGACTGTGTATCAATAGACAGTTATCTTCGAGGTAATTCATAATGTATGAACACAATATATGTTCCAAAATCCTGCTGCATATCGACGTTAACGATATGGGCCTGTAATTAAGTGGATTACTCCTACTATCTTCCTTGAATAGCCTATTGGTGTGACCTGTGCAACTTTCCAGTCTATGGGTACGCATCCTTCGTCCAGTGAATGGTTGTATATGATTGTTTAGTATGGAGCTAATTCTTCAGCATACTCTGAAAGAAACCTAATTGGTACACAAACTGGACCAGAAGACTTGCTTTTATTAAGTGATTTAAGTTGCTTCACTACCCCAAGCATATTTACTTCTACGTTACTCATGTTGGCAGCTGTTCTCAATTTGAATTCTGGAATATTTACGCATTTTGGAAGGCTGTGTTTAGTAACTCTGCTTTGGCAGCACTGTCTTCAATATATCTCCATTTGTATCACGCAAAGAAGGCATTGATTGTTTCTTGCCACTAACATACTTCACATACAACCAGAATCTCTTTGGATTTTCTGCCAGGTTTCAAGACAAAGTTTCATCATGGAAACTGTTATAAGCATATCGCATTGAAGTCGGTGGTAAATTTCGAGCTTCTGTAAAAGATCACCAATCTTGGGGATTTTGCATCTGTTTATTTTGTTGCTTCTGTAACAGTGTTCTAACCCATTTTGTGTACCAAGGAGAATCAGCTCCATTGTTTGTTAATTTATTTGGTATAGATCTCTCAATTGCTGCCGATACTATTTCTTTGAATTCAAGCCACATCTGGTCTGAACTTATATTATTAATTTAGAGTGAGTGGAGATTGTCTCTTAGGAAGGCATCAAGTGAATTTTTATCTGGTTTTGTTGAATAGGTATACTTTTCGTTTATTTTTGGAGGATTTGAGGATTACAATATTCAATCTTGCTACGTGAACCCTGTGTTCACTAATCCCTGTATCAGTTTTGATGCTCGTTATTAACTCAGGATTGTTTGCCGATACGAAATCAAGCGTGTTTTCACAACTGTTTACTATTCTCGTGGGCTCATGAACTAACTGCTCTAAATAATTTTCAGACACTGCGTTTAGCACAATTTCGGATTATATTTAATGCATACCTCTGGAATTAAACATGTATTTTCGCCAACATATCAAGGGTAAATTAAAGTCACCACAAACTGTAATCGTATGAGTCAGTTACGAGTTTGAAATGAGACTCAAGTTTTCTTT
Organism: Schistocerca piceifrons; assembly: GCF_021461385.2. Classification (NCBI taxonomy): domain Eukaryota; kingdom Metazoa; phylum Arthropoda; class Insecta; order Orthoptera; family Acrididae; genus Schistocerca; species Schistocerca piceifrons. Next base: position 537,021,125 of record NC_060138.1, read on the forward strand.
GAACCTTTCAGCAACTGTATCATCTGAATTGGGAGGTCGGTATAAGGATCCAATTATTATTTTATTCTGGTTGCCAACAATGACCTCTGCCCATACTAACTCACACGAAGTATTTACTTCAATTTTGTGACAAGTTAGACTACTTCTAACAGCAACCCCACCGCCAACCATATTTAACCTATCCTTTCAGAACACAGTTAGGTTCTTATAAAAAATTTCGACTGAGCTTATATCTGGCTTTCAGTGCCTATAACGATTTGAGCATCAGTGCTTTCTATTAGTGCTTGGAGCTCTGGTACTTTCCCAACACAGCTATGACAATTTACAACTGTTATACCAATGGTTCCTGTATCTACGTTCTTCCTGTGTCCGTACTGCACCCTTTGTGACTGAAGCCCTTCTTGTGTTTTCCCTGCGACCCTCTACCCTAAAAAACCGCCCAGTCCATGCCAAACAGCCCCTGCTACCTGTGTAGCCACCTCCTGCGTATAGTGGACACCTGACCTATTCAGCAGAACCCAAAACCCAACCACCCTTTGGCGCAAGTAGAGGAATCTGCAGCATTCACGGTCGCAGAACTGTCTGAGCCTCTGATTCAGACCCTTCACTCGGCTCTGTACCAGAGGTCCGCAGTTGGTCCTGTCGACTATACTGCAAATGGTCAGCTCTGCTTTCATCTTGTAAGCAAGACTGGCAGCCTTTACCACTTCTGTGAGCTGCTTGAAACCAGAGAGGATCTATTCTGATCCATAGTGACACACATCATTGGTACTGATGTGAGCAACCATCTGCAGTTGGCTGGCTGCACCCTGTGCTCTTAATGACATCTGGGCGGACCCTTTCCACCTCTGGAATGACTCCACCCAGTATGAACATGGAGTGCACATCAGTTTTCTTTCCCTTCTTGGCAGCCATGTCCCTAAGGAGCCTCATAATGCGGCTAACATTGGAGCTCCCGACTACCAATAACCCCACCCTCTTTGATTGCCTGGATTCTGCAGGCTGAGTGGTTTCCTCTGAAACAGGACAGGCAACAGCATCTGGCTCAGCAACAGTGTCAGCTGCAGACAGCACACCTGGAACCTGTTTGTCAGACAAACCGAGGAGGTCTTACGTGCGGCCACCTGGGGAGATCTTACACGCAGCCACCTGGGAGGTCTTTTGCCACCTGCTTTGCCCCACTCGACCACAGGTGAGAGGTGAACCTCAGTGCGAGCAGTAACTGGGCTGGCCACCAGTGAGGACCAATTGGAGGATTCGGACATGCTGGACGACTGTTGGATCCCCACGGCCGGCCCACACCAGTGGTGCCCATCCACTGCAGCCTCAAGCTGTGTAACCAAAGCCATCACAGCCTGACGCTGAGAGCGAAGTGTCACCAACTCGACTCGCATCTCCACCCAACAATCGCAGTCCCTGTCCATACTAAAGACCGTGAAAAACTAAACTATGCAGATAAACAGACTATCGACTGGCGTTACAGAAACGCGCTGTAGACCCTGACAAAAACGTAGGAACTTTCTCTAATAATACACAGATATTCAAAAACCTAACTATCAAAGCGCTCAGGTGAAACTCGATAGTTTGCCCCAGATTAGGAACTTGTAATATGTCACATATTACAATACGTCACCCCCCCCCCCCCATGAACCATGGACCTTACCGTTGGTGGGGAGGCTTGCATGCCTCAGCGATACAGATGGCCACACCATAGGTGCAACCACAATGGAGGGGTATCTATTGAGAGGCCAGACAAACATGTGGTTCCTGAAGAGGGGCAGCAGCCTTTTCAGTAGTTGCAGGGGCAACAGTCTGGATGATTGACTGATCTGGTCTTGTAACACTAACCAAAGTGGCCTTGCTGTGCTGGTACTGTGAACGGCTGAAAACAAGGGGAAACTACAGCCGTAATTTTCCCTGAGGGAATGCAGCTTTACAGTATGGTTAAATGATGATGGTGTCTACTTGGGTAAAATATTCCGGAGGTAAAATAGTCCCCCATTCAGATCTCTGGGTGGAGACTGCTCGAGAGGACGTCGTTATCAGGAGAAACAAAACTGGTGTTCTACGGATCGGAACATGGAATGTCAGATCCCTTAATCGGGCAGGTAGGTTAGAAAATTTAAAAAGGGAAATAGATAGGTTAAAGTTAGATATAGTGGGAATTAGTGAAGTTTGGTGGCAAGAGGAACAAGACTTTTGGTCAGGTGAATACAGGGTTTTAAACACAAAATCAAATAGGGGTAATGCAGGAGTAGGTTTAATAATGAACAAAAAAAATAGGAGTGCGGGTAAGCTACTACAAACAGCATAGTGAGCGCATTATTGTGGACAAGATAGACAAGAAGCCCGAGAGTAGGAAAAGGGAGAGAAGGAAACATGGTAGGTGAATATCGATTGGGGGTAAGAAATGTAAGAGGAAACCGTCTGGTAGAATTTTGCACAGAGCATAACTTAATCATAGCTAACACGTGGTTCAAGAATCATGAAAGAAGGTTGTATACATGGAAGAATCCTGGAGATACTAGAAGGTATCAGATAGATTATATAATGGTAAGACAGAGATTTAGGAACCAGGTTTTAAATTGTAAGACATTTCAAGGGGCAGATGTGGACTCTGACCACAATCTATTGGTTATGAACTGTAGATTAAAACTGAAGAAACTGCATAAAGGTTGGAATTTAAGGAGATGGGACCTGGATAAACTGACTAAACCAGAGGTTGTACAGAGTTTCAGGGAGAGCATAAGAGATCAATTGACAGGAATGGGGGAAAGAAATACATTAGAAGAAGAATCGGTAGCTCTGAGGGATGAAGTAGTGAAGGCAGCAGAGGATCAAGAAGGTAAAAAGACGAGGGCTAGTAGATCTCCTTCGGTAACAGAAGAAATATTGAATTTAATTGATAAAAGGAGAAAATATAAAAATGCAGTAAATGAAGCAGGCAAAAAGGATTACAAACGTCTCAAAAACGAGATCGACAGGAAGTGCAAAATGGCTAAGCAGGGATGGCTAGAGGACAAATGTAAGCATGTAGAGGCTTATCACTAGGGGTAAGATAGATACTGCCTACAGGAAAATTAAAGAGACCTTTGGAGAAAAGATAGCCACTTGTATGAATATCAAGAGCTCAGATGGAAACCCAGTTCTAAGCAAAGAAGGGAAAGCAGAAAGGTGGAAGGAGTATATAGAGGGTCTATACAAGGGTGATGTACTTGAGGACAATAATATGGAAATGGAAGAGGATGTAGGTGAAGATGAAATGGAAGATATGATACTGCGTGAAGAGTTGGACAGAGCACTGAAAGACCTAAGCCGAAACAAGGCCCCGGGAGTAGACAACACGAGACAGGCGAAATACCCTCAGACTTCAAAAAGAATATAATAATTCCAATCCCAAAGAAAGCAGGTGTTGACAGATGTGAAAATTACTGAACTATCAGTTTAATAAGTCACAGCTGCAAAATACTAATGTGAATTCTTTACAGACAAATGGAAAAACTGGTAGAAGCCGACCTCGGGGAAGATCAGTTTGGATTCCGTAGAAATGTTGGAACATGTGAGGCAATACTGATCTTACGACTTATCTTAGAAGAAAGATTAAGGAAAGGCAAACATACATTTCTAGCATTTGTAGACTTAGAGAAAGCTTTTGACAATGTTGACTGGAATACTCTCTTTCAAATTCTAAAGGTGGCAGGGGTAAAATACAGGGAGCGAAAGGGTATTTACAATTTGTACAGAAACCAGACTGCAGTTATACGAGTCGAGGGGCATGAAAGGGAAGCAGTGGTTGGGAAGGGAGTGAGACTTGGTTGTAGCCTATCCCTGATGTTATTCAATCTGTATATTGAGCAAGCAGTAAAGGAAACAAAAGAAAAATTCAGAGTAGGTATTAAAATCCATGGAGAAGAAATAAAAACATTGAGGTTCGCCGATGGCATTGTAATTCTGTCAGAGACAGCAAAGGACTTGGAAGAGCAGTTGAACGGAATGGACAGTGTCTTGAAAGGAGGATATAAGATGAACATCAACAAAAGCAAAATGAGGATAATGGAATGTAGTCGAATTAAGTCGGGTGATGCTGAGGGAATTAGATTAGGAAATGAGACACTTAAAGTAGTAAAGGAGTTTTGTTATTTGGGAAGCAAAATAACTAATGATGGTCGAAGTAGAGAGGATATAAAATGTATACTGGCAATGGCAAGGAAAGCGTTTCTGAAGAAGAGAAAACATCAAGTATAGTTTTAAGTGTCAGGAAGTCGTTTCTGAAAGTATTTGTATGGAGTGTAGCCATGTATGGAAGTGGAAACATGCACAAAAAGTAGTTCGGACAAGAAGAGAATAGAAGCTTTTGAAATGTGGTGCTACAGAAGAATGCTGAAGATTAGATGTGTGGATCACATAACTAATGAGGGGGTATCGAATAGAATTGGGGAGGAGTTTGTGGCGCAACTTGACAAGAAGGAGGTACTGGTTGGTAGGACATGTTCTGAGGCATCAAGGGATCACAAATTTAGCATTGAAGGGCAGCGTTGAGGGTAAAAATCGTAGAGGGAGACCAAGAGATGAATACATTAAGCAGATTCAGAAGGATGTAGGTTGCAGTAAGTACTGGGAATGAAGAAGCTTGCCGGCCGCGGTGGTCTAGCGGTTCTAGGCGCTCAGTCCGGAACCGCGAGACTGCTACGGTCACAGGTTCGAATCCTGCCTCGGGCATGGATGTGTGTGATGTCCTTAGGTTAGTTAGGTTTAAGTAGTTCTAAGTTCTAGGGGACTGATGACCACAGATGTTAAGTCCCATAGTGCTCAGAGCCATTTGAACCATTTTTTTGAAGAAGCTTGCACAGGATAGAGTAGCATGGAGAGCTGCATCAAACCAGTCTCTGAACTGAAGACCACAACAACAACAACAACAACAACAACAACAATATGTCACAAAATCGACTTACTTTCCAACGCAAATGAAAACGCAAGAACTGTGCCTATTAGATATTAAATTTACACGCAGAAACTCAAGAAACTAAATTATTAAAGCACACAGATGATATTATAAAATTTGCTCCTGGTTAGGAACTCGTAAATGTCACAAAAGCAGTTTCTTCCCTGTTCCAAGCAGTTTTTCCCTGTTCCTGCTTGTGTCTCTGTCGGCTACTACTGCCTGACTACAACTACAAACTATAACTACAAAAACAATGTCAATTTTGTGATGCTAAAAATGAGGGCACAGTACAATAACACATGTACTTGTCATCCAAACATTGCGCAACCTGCCGGATCATACAGCTCTGGACCCGTCACAGCAAAGCTGTGTCCAAAGTAACAGCAGCAGCATGAACATGTGCTACCAATTTTTCCACATTCATTGGTGGAGTAGAGTACATGTATTCCTTCAGGTGCCCCCACAGAAAGAAATCCTGGGGATTTAGGTCAGGTGAACATTGTGACCATACAACTGGACCTTCATGTCCATGACATTTTCCCGGAAATGTTCCGTCCAAACACTGTCGCACATTGTGGAGTGCACCATCATGCTGGAACCATATCCTCTGGCAAACATGTAGTGGAACATCTTCCAGTGGGTAGTTTAGAGGAATGAATTATACATTCAAGCAGTTAACCAGGCAAGCAACATGTAGGGGCCCAAACACCTGCCACCCAATATTCTGGCCCAGTTGATACCAAAGCGAACTTGATATCCACAGACACGGGTGGTGTGCGGGTTAATCTCACACCAATGGTGGGCATAATGCATATCGAAGACACCCTCGTGAGTGAATGGCGCTACATCCTACCATATTACGGTGTTTACGTAGTCATCAGTCATTGTTGGCTTCGTGTTGTTGTTGGAACCATTCACAGAATTGTATCCACCGATGATGATCTGCAGGATGCAGGTGTTGCATGAAATCATAATGATAGTGGTGCAGCCCAAGCTCGTGCAGCACATTGATGATTGTGCATTGTGAGACAGGCAGCTGCCTTGCTACACTACATGTACTTTGCTGAGGTTCTTGGTGTATGATCTCCAGAATAGCTTCCTCAGTAGCTGGAGTACAGTGAGTCCATGGATGATCTCTGACACGTGATGGTGGAAGGAGAGAACCTGACTCCTGAATGCACAGATGAGCCGGCCGGTGTGGCTGTGCGGTTCTAGGCGCTTTAGTCTGGATATCTAGCAGTATATTTATGAGTGGCAACACCAGCCTGGTTATCATATGCACCAAGGACCATAAGCATATCCACATATTCACTGTTTGTGTGGGCCATATGTCTGCCACACTGGTTTTGAGGTTTACAGTGAGAAAATTCAATGTGTGTATTCATGTACATTGGGGTCTGTCACGGGTGCATTACTCCACTTGCAACTGGTCCCTGTCTGGTGGACAGCGCTTACAGTATAAACACACTGTCAGTCCTGTGCGCTGTTCCATCTAATGTGCATCACCCCTCTGACAGATATTGGTCTGCATGATTCATCCCAACATCACTAATTGTGAAATGTTTGGTTTTGAATTACACTCTTTCCCTAACAGTAACAGACGTGATGTTTACACAATACCATCGATAGAATAATAATAATAATAATAATAATAATAATAATAATAATAATAATAATGCATTGAGACACATACTAAACAGCATGCGGTTATCAGACTCAATGTTGAAAGGCATAATTAGTGGGACTATGGTGATAACACATACAAATAGTAACCAAGTTTGGACATTATTCGCAAAGCATGTTGCTAGTCCTACTGCTAACGTAAGGTCCTAACAAAATGCAATGGATATGAACGAGTGAAGAATAATAGTTGGTACTAATCCATGGAAGCACTGGAGGAGGGTACAAAGAAAACAGGTTTCGCATCTAGTACATGAAGTGGTGCGAATAAATTCACACCCACAATGTGGAAAGGGCTTCTTTCAAAGCTGACCAATCTTCCATTTCTACGATTGTAGTATGTAAGTGCAAATGTTTTCCACAGGAACTGCTGCAATCGCTGTTGGTGATTAAGATACCAGACACCATACCACCTGGACTACTTTTATCAAATAAAAAACATATACCTCAACCCAGGATCGAACCATCGACCTCCTGCATGGTAACCCAAAGCTCTATCAACTGCACCAACTATACAGCACAGCTAATATGTGCTTACAGAGGTAGTTACCACACATGTTGTTACAGCATTACCAGGTTGCCTCTCTTTAACATCTTTTTCCTGTTGGATGTACTCGCCAGCCGAAATTTTGTGAGAGACATTTTTTTATCGCTGGCACATGAGGAATAGTACTGCGAAGCCCGAGTGTGCGAATTTCGCTTCATACTGTATATGAAATTGATATAAAATTCAGAAACCTCACATGCCGTGGCTTAAGACAGCAGCCAGATTACATCCTGACGTATGCTGAATGTGCAACACAACCCTCAATCCTGCAAATTTTCACTCCTTTCTCCATGCCTCCTACTTCACTCATTAATCTACACTTACACTTTTTCTCTTTGCAGTACCCCTCTCCCTCTGTTCTAATCTCCCTACACACCTACTCTTCCACTTCATATGCCAATAGAGAGCCCAATGGGGCCACATTCCTATCCTGTCATTTACTGTCTCTGGCTCCCAGCTTCTCTTCACTTCCTGTCTTCTTCTTCCTCTCATCTATTCCACCCAACACAATTCTGCATCCCAAGTTGCCTGCAGTACCAGGATAATTTAGTTGGCTGACACAGTGTGTGTGTGTGTGTGTGTGTGTGTGTGTGTGTGTGTGTGTTTTGCTGAGCCTGTTTAGTGCTCAACACACTTATGCTTATGGTGAGCTGTTACCTTTAATTCTTTCATTATTGAATTAACTGTAAAGTTCCTTAAATATGAATCATATATTTCAGATAGAAATAAATAATAAGAGCAAAATTATGAAACATCTTCACGCCTTATAATAATTCATCTGCAATGAACACAATGTTCATGAAAGAAAAGAAAAGGGAATAGGGCATTTGGGAGAATGGAGGACAGACCATGGCTACCCAGCTATTAACTTCATAGTGTTGAAATAAGAGGGTGTGGTGGGTAATAAAAGGAGGCAGAGACTACATGACTACAAAGGTACATTATAAACTGCCAATATAGTAAATATTATTTGTTGCTTACTTTTACAACACTTTCTGTACAAATTTCAAAAACATTCTGTGAGCTAAATATAATGAGTGAGAGAGAGAGAGAGAGAGAGAGAGAGAGAGAGAGAGAGAGAGAGAGAGAGAGATTTTCAGTCCTAATATTTATTGCTTTTTGTTATTTCAGTGCCCAAAATTTATTGTAATTGAAAAATACAAATAAATTACAAAATTTAAAAAAATCCTTCAGTTCCCTTGCATTTCCTTTTCTGTAACGCATTATACATTAATGGCTGCCAAAATTTCATCACTACATGGATCTAAAGTAAGAAGTAAGGCACTGCTACTGCCATGAGACAGCATACATGTAAGTGGATGCAACAACCAATATGCCTCAGTAACATCAGTAATTGAGGAAGGAGTAGTAGGACAGAATTATCCGTTTCCAGGAAATGGGTCTCTCATTCCATGACATTTCAGTTCATAATGTTACAGTTCTTGTAGCATGGAACAGAGTCCTACATGTAATGAGATTGAACGGGACTAAGCAGTGTGTCTACACAACTGAATCACATTCACATTGTCAACATGACTTTAATAGTTTATACAATTTTGCCGCCAATGTTTTCCCAAATGCCGGAGCACTGTAGCAGGAGCAGACCTGACTTGGAAATACTGAACATGCTGATAAATGTCTGTCCTTTGACTCACAATGGTGAAAGTAAATCACTCATTGAAATCCAATATGCTTAAAATACATGTCATTAAAAGAATTACAGTTATTCTCATCATAGCATTTTTCTCTTAACAACTCACAACAAGACCATAATGTTAGTTTAAGCTAAAAATCCATGTCACTACAAACCAATATTTCATACTGACACTGGTTGGCTTCACTAAACTCATAACAATAGTGCCACCTTTCACCTTAACCTAGACTATGCTGCAGATCAGCTGGCCACTAGAGCCTAAAACATAATAGAGAAACAAAATAAATACTGACAGTGTTTTGTTCCATCTCTGTGCATGTATGATCCCATGTCATCACATCCTTATGTCACGGGTGCAAGCTAATATCTAGGTAGGTTCAACCTACTGCCATCTGTGTTGATGGTTCAGTTCTATTTACTGTGAACTGCACTGTTAGTACATCACTGTGCTAGCTTTCACTGATTAGAAAACGGGTATCTCAGACTGACTGCCATGGGGCACTGCTGGTACGCTGAGCTTCAAAATGTACCTCTTTTTGGAGGGGCTTCCATTTCAGTCTGCCCTGTGGTGATGGCTACGCATGTATTAGTTGCTATCATGGTGACCACAGTCTGTAAGTCTGGACTGTTGGGCAACATAGCAGACAGACAAGAATGATGGTTTGGGATTCTATCGTACACAAATGTGCAATCTCAACTTAAAAGTATTGATGGGAAGCTGAGGAGTAGCTGCTATATTGGCCAGAGACACATCTTAGCTATATGGTAGTAATACAGTGCCCAACCACAACATGTAGTGATAAATACGCAAGCCTTCTTTGAAGAACTACAGGTAGTTTTCCTGCCATGCACGTTCACCTGATGTTGCCTACTGAACATGTGTGGGATATAGTCAGCCAGCAACTTGTTTAGTGTGGTTCCCGAACAATTGTTGAGGATTCTTTGCGGCCATACATAAAATCTGCATGCATGGAGGGAGATTCTCAAGGTACACAGTGCAGGGCATCTTTGATTTCATGGCCTAATGGTTTGAGGCACTGGTAGAAGCATGTAAGGGACATGCATCTACATATTGCAGACAATGTTATAAAAAGCTGGTGGCATTTATGCAATTTTATTAAAACCAGAAAGGCATGAAATCATGTCCAATGGAATTAAAGAAAACTCAAAATGCTTTGAGAGATACTTTATATTACAATAATTATTCTTGCATTTTGGTGGTTGCACTAGTTCTAAGAAAGTAAAGTTTTATGTGTAACATTACCAGCAAGTTTTCATTTGCCTCTAATGCAACTGCAAAAAACTGCATTGAGCATATAATTAAAAGTCAGCAATTAGTGAGCATTTTATAGTTCATTTAAATTTTGAAAGTTTTGCAAAAACCACACACTCTTTACTGATAGTCAGTGCTGTAATGGTGTAATCAGTGCTTGTAAAAGATGCTTCAGAAAAAAGCAATAAATACGGACTACAACATATAAAAGAATGGTGGTGGTGGTGGTGGTTGTTGGGATGTTTAAGGGGGACTAAACAGCTAAGGTCATCAGTCCCCCATATAAAAGAATGATTGACAGTGGTCCACAGGAGCATTCACTAGGATAGGGAAGATCTGTCACTCAAGAATATTGAGGAAAAATCTCAAGAATGTCATAGCGCATCCTGAGAGAAAATGTATAGTCTCTGCAGTACGTGTGTGAATCTCAAAATACTGTTACACTGTAACTGTACTACAGAAGCACAGCAGATAGGTTGTTTTAAATGTCTTCTTTTTCTGTTAAACTATCAAAATAGACATGGAGCATTTGCTTTGACATTATACAAGAACAAACTGCTTATTTAGGGAAAAAAAGAATAAAAAAATATTAATGTAGGGTAATGAAGTTTCAGGAATATGTTTTTCTGGCTAACGTACACTGATCAGCCAGAACATTATGACCAGTGATCAACTATCGAAACAAACCCATCCAGACAATAGCAGTGTCACTTGGCAAGGAATGACTGTTAGTCAGACAAAAGTACATTGCATGTAGTATCAGTGAGCATGTTGTCTGCTTGTAGAATGGGAAACATGCACAATCTATCTGAGTCTGACCAAGCAGATTGTAATGGTGTGGAGGCTCAGCATGAGTGTTTCAGAAATTACACAACTTGTCAGATATTCAAGGAGTGCTGTAGTGAGTGTCTTCACAATGTGGCGAAACAAAGGTGAAACCACGTCCAGACGTTGTGGGGCTGAGCAGTCACCCCTCATTACGGATGTCGGATGTCGTAGGCTGGGCAGATTGGTAAAACAGGACAGTCAGCAAACCGTAGTGGAATTAACATCAGACTTTAATACAGGGCTGAGTACAAGTGTGTCTGAGCACACACTGCACCGAACACTCCTAACAATAGGCCACCGCACCCGATGACCCATGCGTGTGTCAATATCAGTAACAATGACTGAGATGGGTGTAAGACCATCAGCACTGAACGTTGGCACAGTGGTAGAGGATTGCATGGTCTGATCAATCCCAATACCTTCTTCACCATGGCAATGGGATGGCACAAATCCATCATCTTGCAGAACAGCTCCTTGACACCTGTACAGCGCGCTGGAGACAAGCTGGTGGTGACTCCATTAGGCTCTGGTGAACATTCATGTGCGCATTCATGGATCCAGTGAAGCTTGTGCAAGGCACCATGATGGCCAACAAGTATTGTACACTCGTTGCAGACTGTGTACACCCATTCATGATGATCATGTTTCTCGATGGCAGTTTCATTTTTCAAGATAATGTGCCATGTCACAATGTCAGTAGTGTGATGGAGTAATTTGAGGTACACAGTGGTAAGTTCCAATTGATGTGCTGGCCCCCCAATTCGACAGATCTGAACCAATCAAACACATCTGGGATGTTACTGAATGTGGTGTCAGAGCTCATCGGGCACGCTTCCCGGTATTTTTAGGAGTTACATAACTTGTAAGTGCAGATGCGATGCCAGCTCCCTCCAGCAACATAGTGAGCAAGGTGTTATTGCTTCCATGCCATGAAGTATCATCGCTGTTATCTGTGCCAAAAGTGGACATACTGGCTATTAGGTAGGTGGTGATAATGTTATGGTTGATCAGTGTATTTAAGTGAGTAACAATGCAATATTGTGGGTTAATGTAAGGGTGAGATAAGCCATTGCAAATGTGAAAGACTGGTACATTAATAACCGATGTAACCATCAGAATGTTGAATGCAAGGATGCAAACGCGTATACATTGCACTGTACAGGTGGCAGATGTCAGTTTGTGTGATGGAGTTCCAGGCCTGTTGCACTTGGTTAGTCAATACAGGGACAATATTTATGCTGGTTGTGGATGGTGCTGGAGTTGTTGTCCAGTAATGTCCCATACGTGTTCGACTGGAGACAGATCTGGTGATTGAGCAGGCCAAAGCAACATGTTGACACTATGTAGAGCACGTTGGACTACAACGGCAGCATGTGGGCGAGTGTTATCCTGTTGGAAAACACCTCGTGAAATGCTGTTCATGAATGGCAGCACAACAGGTCACATCATCAGACTGAAGTACAAATTTGCTGTCAGGGGTGGGTGGGATAACCATGAGAGTGTTCCTGCTGTCATATGAAATCACACCTCAGACCACAACTCCAGATGCAGATCCAATGTGACTAGCACGCACACAGGATGGTTGCAGGCACTCTACCAGCCTCCTCCTAATCAACATACAGCCATCACTGGCACCGATGTACAACCATCTGTCATCAGTAAAGATAGCAGACCACCACACTGCCCTTGAATGAGCTCTCACTTGACGCCACTGAAGTTGCCAATGGCAGCGACTTGAGGTCATTGGAATGAAAATTACAGGGTGTCTGGTTCGGAGCTGTCCTTGAAGTAACCAATTTGTAACAGTCTGTTGTCTCCCTGTGGTGCCAGCTGTTCCTCAAATTGCTCCTTCAGATGTAGCACAATGCACCAGAGCCATAAGCCGAATACAATGTTTTTGCCTCTTGGTAGTGCCACGTGCCCATCTGGAGCCTGGTCTTCTCATGACCATACATTGCCGTGACCACTGCTGCCAGCAGTTATATACAGTGGCTATACTCCTGCCAAGACCTTCTGCAATATCACACAAGGAACATTCAGCTTCTCATACCCATATTACACAAACACGTTCAATCTCAGTGTGGTGTTGATAATGAAGTGTTTGTTACCTTAAAGGCATTCTTGACTAAAATCTACTATCAAGTCCAATCTCAAAAGTAACTAATGCTCACAACTGTTAAAAGCAAACCCGAGTTGTATCCTCATAGTGGCACTACTACTGCCACTCGTATGCAACTGGCATGAAACATGAATAGACAGCTTTCGGATGTAGAAACACACCTAGTACTTCTCTTAATGTCACACAACTTCTTCTTGGTGTTGCATTTCTTTTTACTGTCAGTGTATGTTATATCTTCCTTTTCTTCTAAACCTTGTTTTTACAGTTAGAACAAAGGGACAACCAGTTTGTAATTTACACTATAAACATAGATCTGAAAACACTTTGTCTAGATCATTCATTTTTATGTTTCTTGTTTTCTTTCAATATAAAAATTAAATTAGTGTTTGCCACAACATCAGATTTTATGTTCTAGGACATTTGTGACTACACAGATCCACTATTTACACACAGTATCCTTCAATGTGCACTGAACAGCATTTAAGTAATTTGCAATTCAGTTTTACGTTTTACTGCTTATTTTCTCAGAAAGCTTCCTATTACCTGTCAAGAGGCTCTGTTGATACCTTTTGAGATTTTCCCTCAACAGAAAAAAAATTTATGTTGCTCATCGGAAATCAATTCTTAAGCTTTTACGTCAGAAACTGCTGATGCTAACCTATGGCTTACGGATGCACTTATTATAATTTACCCAGATCAGTTGAATCATAGGTCTCAAATGAAATGACATGAATTCTTTCTCATACGTTGCATGATATTGCAGATCAACCAGCATGTACATACTCAGTTCACTATCAACAGAATGCCATCTGTGAATCTTGTTGTCTCACTGGGCAAGAAATAAACGTCTCTTCTCCTTCTCAGTCTACTACATGTGATAAAAAATTGTGTGCATCTTCGTAAGAGTCTCATGAGGTATGCTTTGAGAGAAAGGCGTTAAATACTCCTTGAGTTTGTCAAAGTCTTGCACCATCAATTTTCCAGCCCAAAAACTGTGCTGGGTAGAAATCACCAATAACAGGTGATGAGGTCTTGGAGCTCATTTTCTTCTTGATTATTGCTCTACACCAGCATATGTAGCAAATCTTGCCACATGCCTATTTTAGCGCACATTTCTCAAAGTTTATGTGGTTTCTGCATTGTATCTTTTTTTATACAATGAGATGGCATTATTCTAAATTTTGGAACTATTAGTAGGGAGGGATGGATTGAGGAGGTTTAAAAAGGAAGGGCTGGTCACTCAGACTGAGAGGGATGAGAGGAATTCAACTGTAGTGAAGATGAAAGGGGACAAAATGATGAATGCAATATATGAGTGCCATAGGAAGTCATTTCGAACAGGATCATCATGTGTACAACAAATTATTCCAAAGCTAGCTGTGGAAAGCATATTCAACATACAGAAAAGTACATTATGACAGACTTATTTTGTACTTTTCTGAACTAATTTGTTTGTTGTATAGAACATGAATTGTGAACATTCTTGGTTATTAGTCAAGTCACAAGGTAAGAGGCCCAATACTCTTATACTCAGTGTGGGCCAGTTTTTGTTACTGGAATGCAAAATTCCACTTTAGACTATACCAAATGCATAAATAACTTTTGTAGTAATACAAAAAACAAAAACGTGGAAGTAACATAAAAATGTAATTTCTTTTTTTCTTTATTGAGGCATATTCAGTTACACTTAGGGAACTTACTTCTTGACTTGCCATTGTACTAATGAAGACAATTACTTTCAATGTTTTGTCTCCATGATTCAGTTATGTTATTAGAACTGATAATGTACAGTAATTTCTCATAAAAATAGACCATAGTTACATTAAGATTACAACCACCTGTCATGGGGATTTTTACAAGAAAGCCATATATTAAGATGTATTTCAATATGTACACCACTCATTTTTCACATACTATAAACATTTAGTATGGAAGAGTCAATAAAAAAGCAGGTTACAGACAGGCTGCAATCTCATAATATATTTCCATCAATGATAAATGAAAACTGATTGAAGCATACAAAATAGAAATTTTATGTTAAAATTTTGTAATATATACATATTAACATGAGTAATGTACTGCTTTACATATTACTATGAATGTTTAATACACATATTTCAACTCTATACTAATGAGACACTAACCCTTTTGTCAGTTCTTGTATTTTAACAAAGTTTATTAATTTCAGCACATAACAATATATACAACATGATACAATACGAAATACTTTCTACAATTTAGTCAACAGTTTATAACATCTAGTAACAGCAAGATTCATCGTACCACTAAAATGTTTTGAAAGAAAAACTGGTCTATTAATTTATTGTTCTACTAAACAATTCTCAAAATTTCTGACAATTTTAGATCACATGTTTAAGACTGTTTAATGTCACAATATTAAAAAGTGGAAAACTTTATTCAGATTTCAAAGTTTTAAAGGTATGAGTCAAATACAGTACTTAGATATTATATTTCTTAGAGGTTGCAAAATTAAATATACATAGTTCTCTTCATCTACTAAACCTACAGTAAATAATAAAGTCTGCTGCTTGACATGCATGATAAATAACAGACCATTTGCAATAAAATTGTGGTCTAACCTGTACAGTATCTGGTAACTAATGAATATTTTTATGGCAACAGCCCCAAATTGTGAGAAGCATAAATGCTCAGGAACAAATGCAAAACATAAGTTCCCACAATTCATTGCGAAACACTTGCACTTTTCCTTTGGTTTCTTTACAAAACGGAATTGAACTCTAAATGTGAACATGACATTTCAAAGATACCACAGATATGAAACACAGAAAGAGAACATATTACATTTATAAATAATAAATTTCTTATGTAATATAAAACACAAATAGTAATTGCTAAAAAAATGCACGACACCTTGGATATCAGATCTTCCAAAAATCTAGGAAGACATTTTAAAGCCATCACCAGAATGTTTGTATGTTTGCTTACTATGAGCTACACATAAAAAAAAACTGAGTATCTACACCTTCAAGCATTCTGTCAAAGTACTTCATTGCTCATTTCAGATTTGTTTTGGTCTGTATTACTGGAGCTCTTTGGAGTAGTTCATGATTTCAGATGTACGCATTCTCATGATTTCAGATGTATGCATTCCGCTTCACAAGTACTTACACAAAGTCATATCAATCCAATGAATGAAATGAAATACAGATTAAACTAGAGACACTATTTACTAATAATTGAAAAAGTAGTCAGACCTAGTGGTCAAGTGGTAAAGCGTGTACCTGGAAACCATGAGGTCGCAGGAATTGAATTCTGGTTGGGTCACAAATTTTTCAGTCCACATATTAACCTAGCCTTCACCTCTCAATGATGTGAGGAGTCACCAGAAATGACATGTTTGGATTCCACATTAAATTATAGGTCCCCTTTCCCTGGCTGGATAAATGGGGTAGGTTAGGGAAACACAAACTGCCGAAGTGGCATCTAACTGAAAGCCTTGCACCAGGCCATTGAAACACTTGACATTATTATTATTATCATTATTATTATTGAACAAGTAAGGGACAAAGTGCACATTTGTATCCTGCAGTCAGATTAACAGTTGATAAAACAATACGCTACAACTGCAGCGGGTAAAGTTGAGTTGAACAAATGTAATATTTCACTTCTGTAAATGAGAAAACAGTTTTGAATCTGAGTTGTCGATAAAGTTAACAGTTATTCAGTCTTCCTGTCACTACGTATACATATCCGATAAGATGATGATCAACACTACACAGATTTAGGATAGGTATTTTACTGCTCTACAGAAAATCCATTAATATTGACATAATTATTGCTTTGTAGTGGCCACTGTTCCTGCCACACACTGGACACAACAGCAGAAGTATTCTTGGGGCAGTGAGGTGAGGTAATGCATTAATATCTGTCACTTTTAGTTCCTCAGATGATATGGGCAACAGCATTGTTTTTGAGAACTTGAAAAGAGAGTAAGTATGAAGTTATAATACCAGCAATGACAAAGAGGTATCAGAATTAGATATGAAGATCTGCTATAAACTAAGAAAGCTTTCATTTGACATATGTAACTAAATGTCTTTTTCTAACCATATACTACTTACTTCTCTTCCCATATTGCATACACTTCTAACAAAATTGAGTCAGGAATTGGAAAATGGCATTATGTCACAGTTTTTCTGAAATTGAGTTAGTGGTAGTACGGCACTCTGCAGAAAAGGAAGCAGATCTCATGTTTATACACGAGGTATTTGTCCTGTATAATTTTGATGTTGTTTGAAAAAAGGTTACGAGTCCTTCACAGAGTGAAACCCAGCAAACCCAGGAGCAGTCATAGCAAGAGCATAGAGTGATGTATTGTGTAAACGTGTGTTTCTACTTCACTTGCCAGCAGTACAAAATATCCAACTGTCTATGCCAGGAGCACATTCACAAGGCCATGTCCCAAATAATGCAAAGAAACTTGAAGATATTAAGAAAGCAATGAAGTGTCTGACTTTTATGTTGTTATTTTGGAATGGCCAACCTCAGGAGACACCAACTAAAATATTGTAGTGTTTTCTGTAACTAGGGTATTTAAATATAGTGTGTTATATAAAATTATATTTAAAAAGTGCCACAGTTTTGTTTTGTACACAAATAATGTAATGTATTATTATCTGTCTTATTCACTGGAATGAGGAGCTAAGCCCACCAAACACACTGAAGGAAATGTGTCACTCTTTCCTACATGCCACAAAAAATATTAAGTTCACATGGTACCTACAGTTTTAAGACATAAATAGTGTACTAAATCATTACTGTGTCTTATTCATTGGAAGGGGCAGATAAGCCCACCACACAAATTGTACTCTCTGCTTGAAAACACTCACTTTTATTTTTATGCACAATCATTCTATACTCACAAACCACTTAAAAGCATTCCAGGTTAAAATTGTTAATAAATATTAATATAAAGTGTTTTATCTCATTAGCTCAAAACTAATTCCAATTCCATGATTCAAAAGTTTTGTAGGAAAATTATTTCTTGATACAATATGGTTTACTCCTTACTACTTGATATGAAGATCTTAATGAGAATAGAGAGGTTAATCAATATTTGGTTGATTTTTACAGTACACTGGAGCTTCCATTTTTTTTGAGCAAACAAAGTAAACCCCTGATGAACTGATATGCTAAGCTAGCCTGTGGAAATAACTGATGAATTGTGTATAAAATCTGATCAAATATAAGTAACAACAGTAACTAAGAGACAGGAAAGACTAATAACTGAACAGCCTCAAAGGAAATAGTGCTGAAATATCTGAGAAGTGTGTTCATGGCTTGATTAAACAGAGCAATGGTTAACCGATGATGCTATTATGTGACTACTGATACCAACTTTTAAAAGTACTCCTTGAAATTCAGACACACAAAATGTGCAAAAGACAAATATGGAAAACATGAAACAAATGTGGGAGCTGGGTAAAATAAGGATGAAGGAGAAACCACAAAGGCAATGAGAATGAAAAGGTGAGATGTGCCAAAAATCAGCCTCAAAAAGTCAGATAAACATAAAATTGTGAATGAAGAATTTACAATACAAACCGCACAGAGAGCAGTGCATCTTGAAGTGCTGCTTCTGGGACGGTCACATATGCTGGCCCCAGATCGAATCTGCTTGGTGGATTAAGGACTTGGGTCGGTATGCCGGCAAGCCTGGATATTGTTTTTAGGCAGTTACATCAGCCTAAGTGAATACTGGGCTGGTCACCCAAATCCCACCTCAGTTTTACGATTCAAAAACTTTCACAAGATTAACACCACACGCAGACAGTTGGTGTACACACACTCTGTCCTGGGGGTAACGAGTGGCAACAGAAAGGGCATTAAGCCACCTCTTAAAAGTAACACTCCAAAATCCATTTATAACCATGCTGACTATGTATAGATGCAAGACAAAGGCACAAGAAAAAGAACAGTAACTTACTATATACAGACAAGTATTTCCAAGTGCAAATACTGAAATGAGGGTAGTTAATTTCAGACTAAACAACGGAAACTCCAGGTAGAAATACCAACAATGTAGGGAAAGATAGATTGCTACGTACCTTAAAGAACACATGTTAAATTGCAGATAGGCACAATTAAAAGACCCTTACATAATGCTTTTGGCCACAGCCTTCGTCAACAAAAGAGAAACACACCATTCATACACACAAGCAGGTACACTTCATGCACACATGATTACCATATCTGGCACTCGGCCTGCCCGAATAAATGTCTTTTAATTGTCCCTGTCTACAACTTATCATATCTTCTTTACAGTAAATAGCAACCTATCTTTTCCTTCAGCATTAATTTCAGATTAAGTTATTCTTACAAAACTCTCCAACTAAAAAAATTTTTTAGCTGACTGGAATATTTACAGTGGAATTCTTGTGGTATTCTGCAGCAAATCTGGCAAGAAACCTGACACATTTTATTCCAAAACACTCTAGACTTCCTTGAAGACTACAAAAGGATCATGGGAGGAAAACTAATTTAGTGGCAGTCAGGCACCAACATGGTATGTAGCCAAATAGGAAACTTTTAATGACTGTAACAACTTAACCTACCTACAGTACCCTCATTTCAGCACTGAGTCTAATAAAAGCAAAATAGACATACATTTATAAACTTCACATTTTTCTGCAAAAATTGCATGAAAGACACATGATACGTATAATGGAGGATTAATATTCTCAAATCGAAAGGAAACAAAATAAACAAATATAGGATAACTAAGATAAAACCAAATTGTAGGATACAAACTACCGATGGAAATGCGGTATGTGATATTTAGCTAAAGAAAATGCAGCACAGATTAACACAACAAGATTAAAGTGTTCAGAAATATAATTTAAATCACATTAGTTTAGCTGTAATTGAAGATTCACGAGTGTGATTACTAAACCAGATCTGAAATGTACATACAGCTGAAAACTGGTGCACTAAAAATAATAACAATAATTCTATTGTAATGGCATTTTGTCTTAAAAGACGTTCATTACAAAAAGTTATGTATATGATGTGCAGAAGTGTAACATGCAGCTTGATACCAGAGAAAAATCTATTGTTTTGGTGCAGCACTACCTTGGTATACTTCTTTCCCTCTAAAGAAATAAAAAATTCAGTTTCGACTACAGGTAGTGGGATTTGACACACATTAACCTGCTATGCCCATAAGTATTGTAGTTTGGGGCTTGAAATAATGGAAATTTCTAATTTGGCACTGGCCAGATGGTGAGGAAGTGGTTGCCATTAGATTTATATCCGCCACTGTGCACTAGTTACTGTTAGATGTCCCATTTTCTACAATTTTAAATTAGTGTAATTAATATCAGAGTTAAATAACTTAACAGCGGCAGCTTACATGAAGCCTAAATGTTATCAAGGTCAGTAAGTTAAATGTGCTTGAGAAGAGGTCAACTGTTTCCTCATACCCTATGCTAATAATGGAAATAATAGTCATATGAGACACACAAACGACTGTCTCTTGTGACATATGAGGGACAATGAGTTACTGAGAAAACTACTGATTATCATTAGTCATTCATGATAAACATAATTATAATTAATCATGTTCAAGATGGGTCCAAGACAACTGACTCGAGTTCAAAAGACATTCATGCTTGCATTTGTTACGCACTCAAACAACAGATTTTAATGGTTGGTAATGACTTTCTGGTGTGTTACAGCCTGAGGTCGCATTTGGAATTTCCTCTGTTACCCTGAATTCAAACAGAAGAAACTTCAGTGGAATCATTTTGACTTGCCCACTAATGCTTCTTGGGGAGACACAAATCAGTAAATTGAAATATTTTGCATATTTTCATTCAATAATGTCATATGGAATAATGTTCTGGGGTAACACATCTTTAACAAAGGTTTTAATTGCCCATAAATGTGCTGTAAGAATAAAATGAGATGCTCGCCCATGGCCATCTTGTACATATATGTTTAAGGAGATTGGCATACAGACTACAGTTTTACAGTATATTTATTCCCTACTGCAATTTCTTGTAAACACCCCACTACATTTCAAAAGGATCAATGATGTACATAATTGCAACACTAGAAGAAATAATGACATTCATTACTCCACATTAAGGTTGTCTTTAGCACAGAAAGTGGTGCACAATACTGCAACAACAATTTTTGATCACTTACCGAGTGATATAAAATATCTGACAAACAACAAAGTAAAATGAAAATAAACTGAGAAAGTTTCTCCTTGACAACTCTTTCTATCCCATAGAAGAATTTCTATTACTATAATATGTAAAAGGTGGTGGCAGGAATTACAAACTCATAAAATTGCTGCATGATAATGACCATTCCTAAAATTCCCTGAAAACGAGGACAGAAAATTTGAATTGGCAGATGTTGCCACATACATCATACAATCCTGGCCTCTAACTGATCCAATTTTCATCTGATCTGACCATTAAAACAGTTTTACACAGTACCAAGTTAGAAGACAGCAAAGCTGTCAGATGAGCAGATGAGCTGCACATAAAAGACTCAGATAACAAGGTCAATATTCTTCACTACTGGAATTAGAAAGGCAACAGAGCTGTGGGAAAAATGTAAAATGTCTTAAGACTGGTGGAGATTATATTCAAATGAAGCACAAATTTAACTGCCATTGAATACATTTTTATTCTCCTTTTTTCTCAACACTTTGTATCAATTATTGAATATCCCACATACATTGACTACAAAAGAAAAGCTGATCCTGGCTGAAAATTTTTTTCACCTGGCTACTAAATGCAAATTGTATGAAATAAATGAACACTTACATCACCGAAGAAGCTGAAAATTTACATCAAACAATGAAAAATTGTGTTATTGGTCTTCGCTGTGTGATATGTATACAGTAAACAAAAAAGAGGAGAAGGTAAGGGTGTAGCATCCAGCCAACTACACCATCATTAGAGAGAAAAGGAGAACAAGATGAAATAGGACATTGGTGAACAAGGATATTGGATATTCGCAGTGAACCACCAAGGTATTAACTGATTGAAGGAAACTGTGCAAAAATTTTCATCTGCATGGCAAGGTGAACTGAATATGAGCCCTAAATCTTAACAACTGTGTCATCTTGCTCAGTATTATCAGATAGGAAAACCCAATGGCATTTGTCATCTTGGACCTGTATAATCACTATTAGGTGAGCAGCAAATAGTAACATTTATGACATTAATCATGAACAGTAACAACGAATAACTAAGTCCCAGTAAGGAGCTCTTGCAACAAGAATATTTCTCTCTCTCTCTCTCTCTCTCTCTCTCTCTCTCTCTCTCTCTCTCACACACACACACACACACACACACACACACACACACACAGAGAGAGAGAGAGAGAGAGAGAGAGAGAGAGAGAGAGAGAGTGTGTGTGTGTGTGTGTGTGTGTGTGTGTGGGTGGGTGGGTGGGTGGAGTGGATCTAGCATGGTGGTGGAATTATGGATAAGTGGCAAAGAACACCTGCGTTTACATTCTTCAAACTTCTGGTTTATCTTTCCCTTCACAGTGATTATACGATATACATAGATTCATTTTCTTGCCTAACAGAATACTGGGACTAACAAATCACAGAGCTGTATGGCCACATTGTGCATAGGTTCCTTGTACTCATGAATTGCAGTCTAGTCTGAGTGAGCCTGAAGAGTGAGTTTTATGAAGGCTTGAAGACTCTACAGGCATTTTACAGCTCTGGATTTTGTCACTGCTACTGTCATTTTTTTTCCTCAAGTTAAAACCACATGCCCCATCATGCCTACTACTGCAAGCATTCTACTGCTCTAGATTTGTCATCGCTACCGTCATTTTTCCTCAAGTTATACTCACATGCCTCATCATGCCAACTACTTTACCCCAGCCTGTTGCTTGAGCTCTCTTTATTCATGGATACAGTCCATATCTATGGCCTTTAATATCTCCCAGTACCTTCAACTGTCTGACCTCAAGCTGACTTTTAACACTTGTCTTTCATATTCAGATTTAATTCTTATAGAGAAGAGTTGGCATTGCTACTATTCGATATAAATACTCCACAATGACAGTGTTAAACCACACCAATATGAAACATGCACATCTGAACTTCTGCCAGTAAAAGAGGAATGTTGAAATCTAACATTAATCAATAAAATTGGTATCTTAAAACATTAAAATAATGGAAGTGTTCCCAAGTAGAAACAAATGCAGAAAATTACTGATCAGTCAGTACTATCTTGAGGTTTATGCTTGTCAACTAACTTCTTCCCAGTCAACATAGTACTCACAAATGAAGTGTGACAATCCTATATGTATACAAACAATAGCAACTACACAACTCAGGAACCTTTATAACATTTCACTCAGTCTGATACATACAAATAGAACGCAAAGAACATTATATTTAAGATGTATACAAGGTCTCACACAGGGAATATATGACCAACATGAAACACTTCCAACGAAATATGTATGGTGCCTTATCTGAATAGGCATCTCCCAATAACTTAGGAAGATAAGCCAATGGCAATTCAAATAAGCTTTCTCTTTTATTTTATCAATGCACTGTGTTTTTTTTTTTTTTTTTTTTTCACAATAAAAGAATCAGCATGCAGACATCTGAAAACTTAAAATTACTTCCTTTATACTGGCATCATATAGCAGCTGAACAGGTTATTTTCATTCAGAAATGAACTGCTCCAGATTAAGTACTACAATCACCTACTAACATACTGTCGCTACAACGATGGATCCAAATACAACAGGACATGCTAAATAGTGCCTACTCACTAAAACATAGAGTTTTCCAACTTTTTCCCATTAAAAAAGTAGAAATGTATCAGAAGTTAACAAAAAGTTCTAACTACAGAGCAAAAACATTTCATCATACCTCAATTTATGATCATGTGATAGCTACCAGTATTATTCAGATATAAAAACATGATGGAATGTTTTAATCAACTTGAGCCCTGCTACTCAGGGTAAAGACAGTTCAGTAAGGCACATTTCATATGATTATTATTATTATTATTATTATTACTATTATTATTTAATTTGAGCCACAAAACTCATTTCCAGTGTAGCAACATTGAGATCTTTCTGATGTTCATAATTGTTGCTACATTAATGCACATTACATATCTATATTAAAAACCTGTTCTCTCCAGTCTCAGAAGGCAAATAATATTAAATTTGTCACATAATACAGACTGGGATGTGCCTGGTGCATCCACAGTGACATAATACATGTTGAAAACAGACATGGCCAAATAGCTAGAGAGATAATTAAACACAAACTAGACAGAATAAAAAATGATAAATGCAGTGTAACTGCTCAAATAGTCTAATATAAAACAATGTTAACAACTTAAAATAGGTGCAAATGAACCAAGTTCAAGTATCATATTTTACAGAATCTCAGAACAAAACACCTCGTAGAGTTGTGATTAATGACAGCTGTTACAAAGGCCTGCTATTGTTTATAGACTATAAATGTTATCAGAGTATCCAGGTTTGAGTGCAGACAGATGCTACTGGTCTTGAAGTTCACTGAAACAAAGAAAAACTCCAGTTGACACTGTTTCAGACGAATACTCTAGGATTCATATGAGAAACTGAAACTGTCTGAATATCACATTAATGGATACCTACAGGCAAAATTCACAGATGAAGTACTTAAAAACCTCCTCTCATGTTTGGGGACAAGTACAGCAAATTATTTTTATGCATTTTGATACTTCATTCATATTTAAATAAACTATTTATAAAAGAAACATATGCTTAACTGAAGTTTCCAATACCACTAACATAACTTCCATACCTTTAGTAAAAATGGAGAGAAGAGTGTGTTTTGTTTTGTAAGATGTAAGCAATTTCAGAAAAAAGTATTGTTCAGTGATATTGGCATATACTTTGGTGAGTTCTATTACACACACACATTCAGTTTCTCTTAATTAACAAATAAAGTGTGCAATTTGTGTTCCAAAATACTGGAATACTTGTTAATGGATGATCTCTTGCTAATTCAGTAAAACTTATTGAGGAGCCTTGAGCCATTTATGAAGTGGTACTTTTTCTGATGTGAGATTAATAAACTGAAGAGCAAAAGGAGACAGGGTGGACTCAGAGGGGTGGGGGGCATTAGGTGTGTTCTTTGTACTGGTAGTCTATTACAGACTGTTCAATTGGGGCCTGCCAAACACTGTTACATGGTACACTGTCATTAAATGTAACTTCAAAGATACAAATATGGGCAGTCATTAATTCAGATGAAGGCTTTGATTAGTATATCTGCAATCTACCACACTATTAAAACATTATAGTGGAAACTACTTCTACTGAGAGCCACATGTTAGTTTTGATGACTGAGTTTTCTTACAGAGTCCTGTTAATATCCATAATGCTTATGAATTATCTATCAAATCATAGCCTTCCAACACTTAACTGAGTTGGTATCCTCCAGTGATATTAAATGCTTAAGCTACAGGACCTTACAATCCACTTCTTGCAAACATTTTTGTATTTGCGATGACAACACATTATCCACAGAACAGTACTAGTTCTCCAGCTACTATCTTCATTCAAAGAAACTAAAGAAATTTCAGCATAGCATGGAAGACAAGTAAGAATGGTGCTGTATTTGTTTACTCTGTTAAATGACCTTAAATATGTTCATATGTAAAAGGTAGAACTTTTGCCTTAGAGTAAAAGCCCATCAACAGTTGACAATAGTAACAGACTTCAATGATTAAACATATAACAGTCCTTGTGCCCTCCAAAATAATTGTTTATATGGTTGGTGAAAGATGAGGTCTGCAAAGGGTACATTAATACAGTTAGGGAACTACTTTCTCATCAAAGTTGAAGACTTTGTCAACAAAAAGGAACTCTTCCATGGCGTATTAGTAGTAGTAGTAGTAGTATAGTAGTAGTAGTAGTAGTAGGAGGAGGAGGAGGAGGAGGAGGATGCAATCCACTCCATGAAATAGAAAATTATGTTAAACAGAACAGAACATACTACAAGGTGTGTTATAATGTTTTACAAACTCTGTCACCTGTTTAAGAAATGGATATTTATTGTAAAATTACTAATATTTGATTGGGAAACAGAAACAGTAGTTGTTTAAACAGAAAAGAGTTCAGAAATAGATCGCATGCTAGTGCTTATTCTTTGATTCACAGATACCAGTAGGATCATCTTAATAAACCCCTCATCCTTCCTATGGGACTGCCTGCTTTTCAGTTCTGTTTCTGCCTACTTAGTAGTACCCATCAAATACATACCACATTCCATCCCGCATTTTGCAATGACCACATTTTCCTCAATGGAATACTTAAGACCTTTCAATATTTTGAAGTCAAGTATTAATAAATAACTTATTCCTATGCC
Organism: Schistocerca piceifrons; assembly: GCF_021461385.2. NCBI lineage: Eukaryota > Metazoa > Arthropoda > Insecta > Orthoptera > Acrididae > Schistocerca > Schistocerca piceifrons. The sequence goes on from NC_060138.1 coordinate 537,047,573, forward strand.
ACAAGCATATCAGATCTTCATTTTCTTAACTCTATTCATCATTCATTTGTGTGTCCAGTTAGCATTTCCAAAAAATAGCAGCTGTGATACCTTTGTCATTTCCTTTGTAAACATCTTGTATTGTGCATGGGTTGTCCAGGAGGGGGCATACAAGTAGGAGCTTGGATCTTCTTCAGCCCCACAGTTGCAAAAGGTGTCAGCACTCGCTGGAAGGATTCCTCATTTCTTCGGGTTGGTCAGGGGATGGTAACTCTTGGGCAGTTGAGGGATCTCCATACAGGGTATTGTAGGTTTGTGCCAGGAGCTAGTTCTTCTTTTGGAGAGATGTCTACAGGCAGTGAGCTCTTCCATGTTGCAAGACGAAATGTCACTGGTGCTCCCTTCATTGGCAAAGTCCTAGCGAGGAAACTCTTGCGAGATTTAAGGTGGGATCTTGCTGCCATACAGAGGATGTTGACGGTCATTCTCCTGCTTTGTTCTCTCATTGTCTGCAGCAATGGCCCTCCGGATGTTGGGTGGGGTTATTCCAACAATCAGATACAGTTTCTAAAATGAAGTTGGCTTCAAGCATCCCGAGATGATCCTTGCTGTATCGCTGACCGCAATATTGACTTGCTTAGCATGAGCTGAAGTGATCCACACAGGAGCGGCATACTCAGCGGCTGATACACAAAGCGCAAGTGCATAAGTCCTTAGGAGGTGTGGACTGGCTTCCCTGCTGCTGCCAATCAGCTTCTTAAGTATCCCATGCGAGCAATAGCTTTCTGTTTCACGTATAGACATTTCTGCCTGTACGTTAGAGCCCTGTCCAGTGCGACACCTAGGTAGACTGGTGTCAGGTAATATTTCAGTTGCTCTCCTCACCATCTGATGTCCAGCTTTTGCTGCACTTCCCTGTTTCATAAATGGAAGGTGATCACTTGAGTTTTACCGGGATTGGGCTTCAGGTGGTTGGCATCATAGTACTTGGAGTGTTCATCCTTTGCTCGAGGCAGTTTTCCCTCTACTTCTTTAAAGGTTTGCCCCTGAACAGTTACTGCTGTGCCATCAGCATAGATGAAGAGCCTAGTACTTGCTGGTATTGGCTGATCATTTGTGCAGATATTGCACAGTGCTGGAGCAAGCACACTGCCTTGGGGGAGACCATTCTTCTGTGTTTGCCTCTTACCCTGTAATAAAACTTGGAATCTACTGTTCTGAAGGAACGTGCTAATAAGGGGTGTTAGTTGGTAGTCCTTAGTAAGGTAATACACTTTCTTTAACAGTTTCCTATGATTCACAGTGTCATTGCAGCTGTTAGATCAACAAAAGCAACTCCAGTAATCTCACCACACTCAAAACCATCCTCGATGTGCTGGGTTAGATTCAAGATCTGACTGCAGCATGATTCGCCAACACAAAAGCCTGCTTGTTGTGGGATAAACTTCACTTTTGAGGGTGGCACTGATTCGGTTAAGTACCAGCCATTCTAATATCTTGAAGGCGTGGCATAAAAGGGAGATAGGTCGAAAATTTTTTGGAACGTTTGGTTCCTTCCCAAGCTTAAGTATTGCAATGACTCGAGCGTTCCACCACATTTTGGGGATGTGTAGCTTGGCAAAACATGTGTTCATTAGGCTTAGTAGCCACTCTATCGTTTTACAGCTGAAGTTCTTTATCTGTTCAATTGTAAGGTCATTGACACCTGCAGCCTTATGCATCTTCAAACTGGAGATGGCAGCTTCAAGTTCAGCCATGGGGAAGGGAGCCCTAAGAAAATAATAATCTGTTTCTGGATCATGCAGAAGAGAGTCTTTGGGCATCCTTCCTTTTATTTTGCCAATCCACACGAGCTGGGTTGCCACTGTATCAGGAATCACACTCGTAAAATTGTCTTGTGATATTACAGAGTCGCCTCTCAGGTTTTTAAGCAGTTTCCAGGCTTGTCTACTGTTCAGCTTCATGTCGAAGTTCTCTACCAGGTTACTCTACTTGGCCTTGCGAGTTGCTGAAATGGCTTGCAGCAATATTTCACCAGCTTGGATCGTTTCTTCTGCAAATGGATCCTCTTTATAGAGTTTGGTATCTTTCTAACAAAAGTTTGTCATCACTGGACATGCCTAGAACATACTGAGTTCTGCATCCTCTCGGAAGTTTTCCTCGAAACTTGTTGGACACATTTGATGAAGGTTTCATACAATTCAGGTTGTGGTGGAATATTTATCACTTTTGAGTCAAGCTCTTCGCTGAACGTCTGCCAGTCAGCCTTCTTGAAGTTAAACCTCCTCTTGAATGGTACCACTTCAGTCCTACAGTCAGACCTACAGTCTTCATACACTGTACAGCTACCTTTGAAGAAACCTCTTTTCCACCTGTCACCGTTAAAAGAAGGTGGGAGCTTTGGATCACAGATCAGATGTGGGTCATGAGCCTCAGCCAGATATTAATATAAAGAATAGAATGGAACAATTGTGTGGGGCATATGGTTAGCATAATTATTGTAAAAGAGTGAACAAAGCAGAACAAACTCAAGAAATCTAACAAGAGCCTGGAAACTACTTCTGTTCTTAATATATTAAACACTAAAACTAGATGCTTACTTGAGTCCGAGGAGTTTAGATCCACGTACCCTCAGCGCAGCAGCACTTTCTTTACACTTGTATGCCAGTACCTGCTTCACTTTGCTGCGCTCGATGGTGGGAAAATGTGTACCAACATATGCTGTAAATGATATGTATGAATGTAACAAATATATACAAATTATACTACCTACATGTCTTACAAATTATATAACTAAATTTAATTGTGCTAATTTGCAGCAACAAACTTCACTGACCAGCACCCTTTCATCTTCTAGTTTCTGTTTTGATTACCACAGTTCTCACACCCTCTTTTGATGTGTTACTGGCCACATTAGTACTAACCAAACATTATATCCCTGAGTCTAAACCTTTTGATAAATTATAGAAGGGTTTTTATTCAAAGCACACGATTCACCATTTCCCCTACAAAAAAATGTTTTTCCGCATAATGGTCATATCACAAATCCTAGGCCAAATGTTCAGTCTCCCTTTGTCCCTGGGATTATTTTTTGTTTATTGATATGATGTTCACATTTGTCAGTCCATTGTATATGAATAAAAAATAAAGCTGGTGTGTACACTGCCATATAAGTTGTTGTGTGAGCCAGTTCCCAGGATATATCTCCCATCAGATAATGCCTTGTAAAGCACTCTGGAGAGCACTTCAATATCTGAGTGTAGGTCAGCCTTACCTTTTTTATTACAAGAAAAGTCTGAAGTGGCAGTTGACAATATTTTACCGAATACTGTAATCTCTAACAAATGAAAAAGCAAAGGGCTAATAAGAACATGCAGCATGAAAGTACATTTAACTGTCTTCCAAATAGCAATCTGTTCTTAGAGGCAACATAACAAAGTAGGGAACCTGTCAGCAAAAACAAAGTGTGGAGTGCATTGTGAGGCTGGAACATGTGACTGGACCTTCTGAAGAAGGGCACTAAGTGCCCAAAACCAGCCAAGAAATTAAATTTCTTATATGCAACTGGTTGCCTATTATTTCATTATAGAAGGACTCCTGTTGTTAAAGATGGATAAAATACTAAAAAACAAGGGAAACTAAATCTAAGAAAAATGAAAAGGGAAAAGAAATGGTAAACAAAAGTAACTAAAACAGAGAATAATTCACCTAGAAACCAACAAGCTAACCATTTACGTCACTAACATTTTTATCATTTCAATTTTCTCTTCTTCACTTTATTCCTTCTTCCTTTTCAGTAAAAAACAGTATAAAAAGTTTTGAAAATTCTAAAAACTAGCCTGCATTTCTGTGCACTGCTGCTATCAGATTCCCAAATATAATTCCCACAACTCTCAATGAAACTATTGTCATAAAGAATTAAACTATGAGGCACATTGCCAACAATCTTTGAGAGATGAGACTAAGCACAAATATAGCAGAATAACAGAACTTACAAAGGTAAGTCACTAAGTATCTAAAAACAGCTTTTATATACATCAAAAAAGTTTTGCATCACCCCAGTTCCTAGAATTCCTGAAGATAGACATTGACTGTGGATACTGTATCACAGACACAGTCCCTTTGACTGTTTAGAGATGTCACTAAGCCCACCCAAAGATGTAAACAACCATGCATGGAGCAGCGCCTATTAGACGGAGAGTGTCAAACAGCCAATCAGTTCCAGTCATTCCACCAGGAAAGAGGTACACAGCTTGTGTTGTCCGTAGTTCAACCATGCCTAGACGGTCAATACTGTGGTTTGATCACGTATGCATTGTTACTCTGTGTCAGGAAGGGCTCTCAACAAGGGAAGTGTCCAGGTGTCACGGAGTGAACCAAAGCAATGTTATTTGTACATGGAGGAGATACAGAGAGACAGGAACTGTCTATGACAAGCCTCGCTCAGGCTGCCCAAGGGCTACTACTGCAGTGAATAACTGCTACCTATGGATTATGGCTTGGAGGAACCCTGACAGCAATGCCATCATGTTGAATAATGCATTTCGTGCAACCACAGAACGTCGTGTTACGACTCAAACTGTGCACAATAGGCTGTACGATGCACAGCTTCACTCCCAACGTCCACAGTGAGGTCCATCTTTGCAACCACAACACCATGCAGCACAGTACAGATCGGCCCAACAACATGCCGAATGGACTGATCAGGATTGGCATCACGTTCTCTTCGGCAATGAATGTTGCATATGTCTTCAACCAGACAATAGTTGGAGACGTGTTTGGAGGCAACCCGGTCAGACTGAATGCCTTAGACACACTGTCCAGTGAGTGCAGCAAGGTGGAGGTTCCCTGGTGTTTTGGGGTGGCATTATGTGTGGCCGACGTGCACCGCTAGTCATCATGGAAGGTGCCATAACGGCCATCCTCCAACCAATAGTGCAACAATATCGGCAGCATATTGGCAAGGCATTCGTCTTCATGGATGGTAATTCACGCCCCCATCATGCATATCTTGTGAATGACTTCCCTCAGGATACCAACATCGCTCGACTAGAGTGGCCAACATGTTCTCCAGACACGAACCCTTTCAAACACATTGGGATAGATTGAAAAGGGCTGTTTATGGATGACATGACCCACCAAACACTCTGAGGGATCTACACCAAATCACCATTGATTGGGACAATCTGGACCAACCGTGCCTTGATGAACTTGCAGATAGTATGCCACGATGAATACAGGCATGCATCAATGCAAGAGGACGGGCTACTGGGTATTAGAGGTACCAGCGTGTACAGCAATCTGAACCACCACCTCTGAAGTGTTGTGAACAGCACTGTAAAGCATGTCCGGAGTTATGGTGAGGCATTGGCATCGGATGTTGTCTTTCAGCATCCCTAGAGATGCTGGTCGATCACGATACACTTGCTTCTTCAGGTAACGCCAAAGCCAATAATCGCACGGACTGAGGTCTGGGGACCTGGGAGGCCAAGCATGACGAAAGTGGCGGCTGAGCACACGATCATCACCAAACGACGCGTGCAAGAGATCTTTTATGCATCTAGCAATATGGGGTGGAGTGCCATCATGCATAAACATCATACGTTCCAGCAGGTGTTTATCAGCCAGGCTGGGGATGATGCGATTCTGTAACATATCGGTGTACCTCTCACCCATCATGGTAGCAGTTACAAAATCAGAATCACGCATTTCCTCAGAGAAAAAACGCCCGATAATGGTGGATGTGGTAAATCCAACCCATACCGTGACTTTCTCGTCGTGCAATGGAGTTTTCACGACAGATCTAGGATTTTCGGTAGCCCAAATTCTGCAGTTGTGGGTGTTGACAGACCCTCGGAGCACGAAATGAGCTTCGTCGGTCCACAACACATTACTCAATCAATCGTCATCTTCCGCCATCTTTTGAAACGCCCACACCAAAAATGCCCTCCGCTTAACTAAATCGCCAGGTAACAGTTCATGATGCCGATGGATTTTGTACGGGTAGCATCGGAGGGTACGCCTAAGTGCCAACCAAACAATAGTGTATGGAATGCCGGTGTGACGTGCGACTGCACGAGCGCTGACTTCCCCGTGCATAGATGAACCCGCTACAGTCTCTATTTCTTCCTGAACTGTCTCAGCAGCATTAAGCATTGTGCTCGGTTGGCCACTATGGGGTCTATCGTATAAACAACTCATGCCTTCGAACTTCGAAATCATTCTCGCCACATCTGCATTTGTCAACGGACCTTTACCCGTTCGAATCCCCTTCCTATGGCAATAGGATTGTAACGCTGAACTAGCACATTCCCCATTCTGATAATACAGCTTCACTAAAAGCTCCTTTTCAGATAACGTCAACATACTGCGACTGCTGGCGCATCTGATTCTCTCTATAATTACAGCTCCTTTTATACGCGATTGTCATGCGCAGTCACTGACGTTTTGCTGTCCAGCGCCATCTGTCGGACATTTTGAGAGCTTTGGTGGTTTTTTTTTTTCCTTCCCCCCCCCCCCCCCCTCTAATAAAACCCCATGTCATTTCAAGCATGTATGTCAATTTTTACCTCTCTATTCTACATTATTTCGTTGTTTGTTAAGTTTTCAAATTTATACTGACTTTTTGATCACCCGGAATTCATCCAGATCTTTGAGGCACTTTGTCCATCACTGCACAAGTTTTCTAATGACCAAAGGAACAAAAAATAGTATTCAGTTGAGCAACAAGTCATGTATGCACCACTTCCTTTGCCTCTCGACTGGATGCAAACTGTTGACCTCTTTAACATGAATTTGAATGAAACAAACTAATGATATGCCAATGAAGATGTTGCTATTTTGTCATCTGGTATTTGATTTCTAGTTGGAAGTGATGAATCTATAGTACATTAATACTGGATGACATACTGTCATGGGAGATTCTCCAAGTGTCCAAAATTTTAAAATATTTATTATAAAAGTCTCAGTTGTAATAATCATATTTTAATGTTAGTGATGATTAATTCCTGAAAAATTTCATGTACATTAGTTTATCAGTCCCATGGGCTCTGATATATACTCACTCAGTTGCTCTTGTGCTCTCCCCTTAGTTAGTTTGGTACCAATATCACACAAACCTTATGAAAGTTACATCTATTATGCATTATTTCCCATGAAGAACCATGACCAATGCCCACATGGTTTGTGACTTCATTGACAGTCACTTATCAGTCAATCAGCCTTGTTCAATGATGGCATTAGCAATGAACGTGGATGGACCCTGCTGTTTCATTGTTCTTCAAGCCTGTTCCACTGCTTGTGCACTGTTAAATGCTCTGGCAATCCATTTGCCCACGGTAAAATGCTGCCCTCATATAGTGCTGAAAGTGTTCTATGGATTTTTGTTAGTGTTACTCAAACCAAAAAAAGAGCAGATTACAACAAACTGTTTTTCACTGGCACAAGTGGAGAGAGCCATAGTCATGTTTACTTCACAACTAATTGTGAACTGATGTACTGTTTAAATCTGAATTAAACAGAGGGAATGGCACCATCTAGCAGTGAGAATGGTGCCATCTAGCAGTTAACTACAACAAAAGTGCAGAGAATGACTGACTCACTGTTACAGGTCTGAAAATATTTAATAAACCTTATAAACAAAATAATTCTGACAGCCACAAGGAAGTGCCAAAAAAGAACCGGTATGAGCAAAACGAGAAAATTTCTCGACCTCACACAGAGCTAGTGTTGATAACAAAGAAATTTTGTTTTCATTATATCAGTACATGTTGCACAATGATGTAAGTGAAATGTCTTCTTGATTTGCGGAATGGTGTTGATGATATGCCAAGGCTGAAGAGAAAGCCAATATGTGCTCAATATACCTGCCACAGGCAGTTGGGGAGGGGGAGGGGGAGGGGGGGGAAGGGGGGGGGGGGGGGGAAGGAAGTCCTGCCTGCAGCTACGAGGTTGGAGGGTGCAATCATCTGCAAGTTGTGGAACATGTTGGCACCAATGATGCCTGTTACTTTAGTTCTAAGGCCATCCTCAGTTCCTGCAGACAGCTAGCGAAACTGATGAAGACTGCTGACTTTGCTTGAAGGGTACAAGCAGAGCCTACAATTTGACAGAATTGATTGGGATCCTTCAGTTTGGAGCTGAAAGAAGATGCTCCATCAATTCTGTGGTCATCTTGGCTGCCCATTTTCGGATCTGCAGTATGGTGTGCAATATAGAAAGGAAGCAGCTGTTCAGGGGGCACAGTAAGTGCTGAGTGCATTTTTTAGGGCAAGTGATAGGGGTCCTTTGATGAACATTCACCATTCAATATACAACAAACAAAATAAGACCACATACAAAATGAAGATATTTCAAATATCAAGATTTTAACAAAAAATTGACAATTCATAACAAATTCCCTGAATCCACTGCCCTCCAGGAAAGCTCTCATACCCATACATGGAACTGAGAGCTGGATGAACTACAAAGAAAGCACCTCCAAAATATTTATCATGGCATGGAACATATTTCGAAAAGACTAATTAAACATCATAGGTTGGGGATGGTTCATTGCAATTGACAAAAACAATGTGTGTATCCAGGTCAAAATGGAGTCCGACTGCAAAGTTATCAGGACTGAGTAACCGGTCTACATAAACGAAAATTAACCATCATATATTTTTACCAGACACCTGATTCCAAGGTAACAATTGTAGAATTATTCAAAGAAAGTTTCTGTAGTGTGGAAGTATTCTGATCATGCAATTTTAGTTGTTGGCATACAATAACTTGCACCATTATAAATTAGCAGCCAGCCTGTTGTGGCAGTAAAGTACAGTAATGGGAAAGCTGAAGTTTTAAATTTCACACTTAAAAAATCATTCATGCAAGAAAATCATACAACACACAAACTTCCATACAGAGGACACATAAATTAGTATCACTGGTACTGAAAAGCAACTTAAAGTGTTGAAAATAGGTAATTTGAAGGTCCAAATCAAATCCCCACACTATTTACAGAAAATACTCTTTGGCATTAGCCCTTCACTTAACATGCATTTATTGCTAATCTGTTACCTAGTGCACCCGCAATACTGCAGACCAATATCCCTCATTCACAACCCTCATCCCCCGTGAGTGAGGTGTGCACAGTGGTTAGCATACTGAACTTGCATTCGGGAGGATGATGGTTCAAACCCAAGTCCGGCCATCCTGATTTACGTTTTCTGTGATTTTCCTAAATCACTAAGCAAATGCTGGGATGCTTCCTTTGAAAGGACACGGCTGATTTCCTTCCCCATCCTTCCCTCATCCAAGCTTGTGCTTGACCTCATTGTCAATGGGACATTAAACACTAGTCTCTTCCTCCTCATGTCTTTTTGACATAAAATTCTTGAGCATATTCTAAGTGTGAATCTAATAAATTTCCTGTGGAGAGAAAAGATTCTGTCCACAAACTGCCAAGTATTTAGAAAACACGACTTGTGAAAAACGTAACTTGCCTTTTCTCACGATACCCTGCAAACCATGGTTGAAGGGAAACAGGCAGATTTCATACTCCTAGATTTCCAGAAATTACTTCGCACAACACTACACACTAGACTGTTAACAAAGAAATATTGAATAAGTTCTCGTACATCAGTGGCTTGAAATCTTTTTAAGTAATAGGCTCCAGTATGTTGTCCTAAATTGTCAATGTTCATTAGAGATAAAGGTATTGCCAGGAGTGACCTATGAAATTGTGACAAAGACTGCTTGTCATAGTTCATCTATAAAGGACACCACATAAAGAACACTTGCCAGACCCATTCTGGAGTATTGCTCAAGCATTTGGGATACACGTCAAGATTAAAGAAAGATATCAAAGCAAGTCAGAGGCATGCTGCTACATTTGTTAGCAGTAGGTTCAATCAGGATAAGAGCATCACAGAAATGAAAAGTGAATTCAAATGGGAATTCCTGGAGGGTTGAAGACATTCTTTTCCCTAATCAGTATTGAGAAAGTTCAGAGAACCATTATTTGTGACAGAGAGCAGTACGATTCTATGCCACCAATGTACATCGTGTAATGATCACAAAGACAACATAAGAGAAATGAGGGTTTACATGGAAGCATATAGACCATTGTTTTTTCCTTACTCAGTTTGCAAGTGAACAGGAAAGGGAAATGGTTAGCAATGGTAGCAATGTAGGTTGATGTAGATGTAAAAGTAGTCAAACTGTGTGTGTTTCATTGAAGTGAATAAACTGGGACACTACTTAATCATTTTAGTATCTGATCCTGATTCAGATTCCCCGTGCAGCCTGAGTATTGAAATGGAAAACAGGTCAGAGATACTCAGGCTACATACTCAAACAGCAGTGTGTTGCTGCCCAAGGCGTCGCTGCAGCAAGTATGTCACATGGAGCTGTTCACTGATGTGAGACTGCCTCTACATGCCTTAGCTTGGCACTTGCCGGTCAGTCTCTTGCTGGTTTTTGTAGCCCTTAATTATGGGCCTTTGAACAGTTGAGTTTTGACCTTCCATGTTTTATGTTTGTGATTTGGATTGCTTCCTGGAATATTGTATATGCTTAAAATAACTCTGCTACACCCTGGACTTGTTTTATGGTTAGTCATTCATTTTGTGAACTCTGACATCATCAACCTCCGGGATTATCTGTTTGCTGCATCAGTCTCTGTGTTGTTATCACCAATGCGAGTGATCATAAACTGTGTTCTACCTGTGGAGAGTAGGATAGAAAAGTGGTGATGAGAACTTTCTCACTATGCAACTGTTTCAGTGAAGCATGGATCCTGGGTTTAAAGTTGTAGTAGCAGCTGCAACAACTACTACTGCAACTGCAACAGCAAGAAAAAAGTAGGACTTCTAGCAGCAGCACCAACAACAACTGCAACACCAGCAACAACAGGAAAAACCATGGAATTCCACCAGCAACAGCAGAAATTGCTGTTACAATTGCTGCAAAAACAACAGCCAGCAGCTGCAGTTTCCTTGCTTCCCCCTCCACCATTTGCTTGTTTTGACAAGACAAGAGTTTGGAGGTCTATTTACATCATTTTTGTTTCACTGCAAGATAAGCCAAATAACTGACCCTAAATGTCAGTGCATGTTCTTACTGTCTTCTAGTAACTAATTGTATGCAGTTGTGTAGAAACTATGCTCACTCTAAGAACCTAGTGGCTTGAGTCTTTCTGAGGTTTTTGATTTGCTGACTGATTATTACAGTCGTCAAACCCATGTCACTGAGACCAGACTAAAATTTAATGAATGTCTTGAGCGACATCAGCATTCCTAAGCAGTATGGGCTGCTGCCTTGTAGGATTTTGACATATAAGTATGCTTTTTCCTCTCAACAGTGTGGCCCAACACATGTGGTACCCTTCATGCATGATGTTGTTATACGTCTCACTCCTGACAGAGAAGTTAGTACAAAGACCTTAGAGCTGTATGATCCAGCCCAGAGAGATGTGTTACAAATTACCAAACCTCACAATGTAACTACATCGGTACAAGCTATGTTTCACAATTCTTCTAGTGTCGCCACTGTTAGTAGTATTAGTTGACATTGTGCTCTATGATCAACAGATGACTTCTAGTCACTGTCATCATCAGCATTACCGAGGACCCCTTCGTCCAGTTCGTGCATTTTTGTCAGGTTCTACAGTAGAGTTGCACAGCACATGCTGATAGTCCGTTTATCTGCATAGTTTAGTTTACCACGGTCTTTAGTATGGACAGGGACTGCAATTGTTGTGTGCGGATGCGAGCTGAGTTGGTGACACTTCGCTCTCAGCTTCTGGCTGTGATGGCTTCGGTTACACAGCTTGAGGCTGCAGTGGATGGGCATCACTGTTGTGGGCCGGCCGCAGGATCCAACGGACGTCCAGCACATCAGAGTCCTCCGATCGGTCCACACCGGTGGCCAACATAGTTACTGCTCGCACTGAGGCTGGCCCCTCACCTGTGGTCGAGTGGGAGGTCGCCCTGGGGCGAAGCAGGTGGCGAAAGACTTCCCAGGCGGCTGCACATAAGGCCTCCCAGTCTGTCTGACAAACAGGTTCCAGGTGCTGTCTGTGGCTGACACTGTCACTGAGCCAGATGCTGTCACCTGTCCTGTTTCAGAGGAAGCCACTCAGCCTGCAAGATCTGGTCAGTCGCAGAGGGTAGGATTATTGGTAGTTAGGGACTCCAACGTTAGGCGTGTTATGGGGCCCCTGAGGGACTTGGCTGACAAGAAGGGTAGGAAATCCCATGTGCACTCCATGTGCACACTGAGTGGAGTCATTCCAGATGTGGAAAGGGTCCTCCCAGATGCCATGAAGAGCACAGGGTGCAGCCAACTGCAGGTGGTGGCTCACGTCGGTACCAATGATGTGTGTCACTTTGGATCATAAGAGATTCTCTCTGGTTTCGAACGGCTAACATAAGTGGTAAAGGCTGTCAGTCTCACTTGCAAGATGAAAGCAGAGCTGATCATTTGCACCGATTGTGGACCTCTGGTACAGAGCCGAGTTGAGGGTCTTAATCAGAGGCACAGATGGTTCTGCGACCATGTAGCCTGCAGATTCCTCTACTTGCGCCAAAGGGTGGTTGGGTTTCGGGTTCCACTGAACAGGTCAGGTGTCCACTATACGCAGGAGGCAGCTACACGGGTAGCAAGGGCTGTGTGGCATGGACTGGGTGGTTTTTTAGGTTAGAGGGTCTCGAGAAAACACAAGAAGGGCTTCAGTCACAAAGGGTGCAGGCTGAACACAGGAAAAATGTAGATACAAGAACCATTGGTATAACAGTTGTAAATTGTCATACCTGTGTTGGGAAAGTACCAGAGCTCCAAGCGCTAATAGAAAGCACTGATACTCAAATTGTTATAGGCACTGAAAGCTGGCTAAAGCCGGATATAAGCACAGCCGAAATTTTTGCAAAGAACCTAACGGTGTTCCGAAAGGATAGGCTAAATATGGTTGGCGGTGGGGTTGCTGTTAGAAGTAGTCTACCTTGTCACAAAATTGAAGTAAATACTTCATGTGAGTGAGTATGGGCAGAGGTCATTGTTGGCAACCAGAATAAAATAATAATTGGATCCTTATACCGACCTCCCAATTCAGATGATACAGTTGCTGAAATGTTCAAAGAAAACTTGCGTTTGATTTCGAACACGTACCCGAATCATACGATGATAGTTGGTGGTGACTTTAATTTACACTCGATATGTTGGCGAAAATACATGTTTAATTCCGGAGGTATGCATTAATTATCATCCAAAATTGTGCTAAACGCATTTTCTGAAAATTAACTTGAGCAATTAGTTCATGAGCCCACGCGAATAGTAAACGGTTGTGAAAACACACGTGACCTCTTAGCAACAAATAATGCTGAGTTAATAACGAGCATCAAAACCAATTCAGGGATTAGTGAACACAGGGTTGTCGTAGCAGGATTGAATATTGTAATCCCCAAATCCACAAAAAATAAGCGAAAAATATACCTATTTGAAAAACCAGATAAAAATTCACTTGACACCTTCCTGAGAGACAATCTCCACTCACTCTAAATTAATAATATAAGTTCAGACCTGATGTGGCTTGAATTCAAAGAAATAGTATCGGCAGCAATTGAGAGATTTATACCAAATAAATTAACAAACGACGGAGGTGATCCTCCTTGGTACAAAAAACGGGTTAGAACACTGTTACAGAAACAACAAAACAAACATCCCAAATTTAAACAGAAGCTCGAAATTTACACCGACTTCAATGCGATATGCTTATAACAGTTTCCATAACGAAACTTTGTCTCGAAACCTGGCAGAAAATCCAAAGAGATTCTGGTTGTATGTGAAGCATGTTAGTGGCAAGAAACAATCAATGCCTTCTCTGCGTGATACAAATGGAGATATATTGAAGTCAGTGCTGCCAAAGCAGAGTTACTAAACACAGCCTTCCGAAATGCCTTCACTAAAGAAGACGAAGTAAATATTCCAGAATTGAGAACAGCTGCCAACATGAATAACATAGAAGTAAATATGCTCGGAGTAGTGAAGCAACTTAAATCACTTAATAAAAGCAAGTCTTCTGGTCCAGACTGTATATCAATTAGGTTCCTTTTGGAGTGTGCTGATGCATTAGCTCCATACTTAACAATCATATACAACCGTTCACTCGACGAAACATCCGTACCCAAAGACTGGATGTTTCACAGGTCACACCAATATTCAAGAAAGGTAGTAGGAGTAATCCACTAAATTACAGGCCCATATCGTTAACGTCAATATGCAGCAGGATTTTAGAACATATATTGTGTTTGAACATAATGAATTACCTCCAAGAAAACCGTCTATTGACACACAGTCAACATGGGTTTAGAAAACATCGTTCTTGTGAAACACAACTAGCTCTTTATTCACATGAAGTGCTGAGTGCTATTGACAAGGGATTTCAGATGAATTCCGTATTTCTGGATTTCCGGAAGGCTTTTGACACTGTACCAAACAGTCATCGAGTAAAACAAAAGTTATTTCTGGCATTCCCCAAGGTAGTGTTATAGACCCTTTGTTGTTCCTTATCTACATAAATGATTTGGGAGATAATCTGAGCAGCCATTTTTGGTTGTTTGCAGATGACGCTGTCGTTTATCGACTAATAAACTCATCAGAAGATCAAAACAAACTACAAAACAATTTAGAAGAAATATCGGAATGGTGTGAAAAGTGGCAGTTGACCTTAAATAATGAAAAGTTTGAGGTCATCCACATGAGTGCTAAAAGGAACGTGTTAAACTTCAGTTACATGATAAATCAGCCTAATCTAAAAGCCGTAAATTCAACTAAATACTTAGGTATTACAATTACGAACAATTTAAATTGGAAGGAACGCATAGAAAATGTTGTGGGGAAGGCTAACCAAAGACTGCATTTTATTGGCAGGACACTTAGAAAATGTAACAGACCTACTAAGGAGACTGCCTACACTACGCTTGTCCGTCCTCTTTTAGAATACTGTTGCGCGGTGTGGGATCCTTACCAGATAGGACTGACTGTTTACATCGAAAAAGTTCAAACAAAGGCAGCACATTTTGTATTAGCGCGAAATATGGGAGAGAGTGTCACAGAAATGATACAGGATTTGGGATAGACATCATCAAAAGAAAGGCGCTTTTCGTTGCGAAGGAATCTTCTCACGAAAATCCAATCACCAACTTTCTCCTCCAAATGGGAAAATATTTTGTTGACACCGACTCACAAAGGGAGGAATGATCACCAAGATAAAATAAAGGAAATTAGAGCTCGTATGGAAAGATATAGGTGTTCATTCTTCCCGCGCTATATACAAGATTGGAATAATAGAGAATTGTGAAGGTGGTTCAATGAACCCTCTGCCAGGTGCTTAAATGTGATTTGCAGAGTATCCATGTAGATGTAGATGTAGTCCAGTGATACGGGATTCAGTAGTTAGGGATCCACCACCATTATTGTCCACAAACAAGCAAAAACAGAATTGTTTTGTTCGCCATCATTGTCACAAAACTGGTATGTGTCCCAAAACGAGCAGAAGCTACGGTGACCAGTGTGGATACTGGAAAGGTAATAGATCTCCAGATTTTAACCAAACATTGTTATAAGTGCAAATAAGGGACTGAAGAAGGGCATATCTGTGACAGAAATTATGAAGGAACAAGTGGTGGTATGGAGGTCTCTGCAGATATTGACATTTTTAGTCTATCTGTGAATGAAAGGAGAGTGTGTTACACCAAGTTCTTAGGTGATGGAGACTCAAAAGCATATAAAGTATAGTAGCTACTCAGCCTTATGGTGAGAAGATTGTCACAAAACTGGTATGTGTTGGTCACGTCCAGAAGAGGATGGGCATCAGGTTGAGGAAGTTGAAACAAAGTTCGAGAGACAAGACACTTTCTGATGGTAAAACCATAAGAGGCAGGCTTAAAAAAGTTATTTGATTGTGCAAAAATTGGCAATTGATGCTAAATAAGGAAGTGTTAGATCATCCACATGGGTGCTAAGAGGAATCCATTAAACTTCAGTTACATGATAAATCAGCCAAATCTAAAGGCTGTAAATTCAACTTAATACCTATATAACACGAAAACAATCAATTTTTGACAAAATAAATTTGTCCGTCTGGTAAGTCTCCCCTGACCTGCAGTTCTGGGTGACTTTTCCAAAATCTACCCCTTTTCCCAGACCTCTCCAGTTCTTTTCCTTTACCCCTCTTCCTTCCCCTTCAATCCTTCTGCCTGAAGAAGGAGCCACTGGCTCTGAAAGCTTGCCTAATTATAACCTTCTTTCATCTGTGTGTTCTGCCACTGCTTGGTGAGTAGATTTTTATCAATCCAATTAATTCATTTTGTCAACTAAATACACAGTAATTACAATTATGAACAATTTAAACTGGAAGAACATACAGAAAATGCTGTGGGGAAGGCAAACCAAAGACTGTATTTTACTGGCAGAGCACTTACAAAATGTAACACACCTACTAGAGAGACTGCCTAAACTATGCTTGCCTGCCCTCTTTATGAGTACTGCTGCACGGTCTGGGATCTTTACCAGATAGGATTAACAGAGTACATCGAGAAAGTTAAAAGAAAAGCAGCACATTTTGTATTATCACAAATAGGGGACAGTGTGTCACAGATATGACACAGGATTTGGAGTGGATATAATTAAAACACAGGCATTTTTCACTGTGGCTGAATCTTCTCATAAAACCACAATCATCAACTTTCTCCTTCAAATACGAAAATATACTGTTGATACAGACGTACATAGGGAGAAATGATCATCATAATAAAATAAGGGAAATTAGAGCTACATGGAAAGATATAGGTGTTCATTTTTTCCGTGCACTGTTCGAGATCAGAATGATAGAGAATTATTGCTAACGTGGTTTGATGAACCCTCTGCCAGGCAATTGGTGTGATTTGCTAAGTATCCATTTGATGTAGATGTAAACCAATTCTAGAATATTGTTTGAGGGTTTGAGGCATAAAGAAGGAACAAATTCAGAGACCCACTGTTACGATTGTACTCTAATTGACTGGTTTAGTCCAAATAAAATTGTAACAAAGATGATCAAAGAAAATAATTGGGAAGGTGACAATATTCATACAAAACTGTGATATGTAAATATGGAGTATTAGTATTCAAGGAAGACTTGACAACAATTCTGCTGTTCCATAAGATATCATGTGTAATGGCTACAAGAATAAAATGAGAGGTTAGGTTGTGTGTAGAGGCATATAAATAATAAGTCTTCTCTCACCATATACATGACAGTTAATCACCAATATTGCCACAAGCTGTGCTGCACGTAATGGTTAGCATCACTGGCTGGCATGCTTCGGGTCTCTAGTTCAAACACGTCCACGGTCAATTATTTATTATTTTAGTATTTATCATTTCTGGATAGTTCTGAGAATGCCTTATGTTTATAAAGTTTGTATGTTATGAAATATTTGATGCCTGTTTAAATCCCAGCACTCTCCATCCAAGAGTTCACTTCTGTTCTGTTCTGGCTGCACACTGGTGTTCGTAAGGAAGTGCTTTCAATGCTAAATGTTGTACTTCACTGATGACCCTACTTTTGGATTTTCACTCAATTCTTGTCACAACTGGACCGTTTTGGCATGAGTACTCTCTGCCACACACTGAACAGTGTTTTTCGGTTTGTACATTTGAGACACTTAAAAGCACAGTTATTAGTGCTTTTGAAAGTGCTCTGGAAGACAAATGATGTTACAATATTTAAACAGAAATAATATCATCATAAGATATTTGCTAAAACTCAATCTCTCACATTTGTTCACACAAAGCCTAAAACATATTAAGACAATGGGTGATAAAGTTTTAATTAGCACATAAAATGATGTTACATAATTAATGCATTCATGGTACACACTGACGTTCCCACACAATAGCACCATAACAGGTCACTAGAAGGGCCAAAACAAGATGGCATAGCCCGCTGATACAGTGGAGATGGGCTGCACTATTCTGTTTTTGCCCCTCTAGTGACATGTTATAATATTTTGATGTGGGAGTGTATCATGAATGCATATAAGTGCCTGTAAACAAACAAATAAAAAACCGGAATGAAAAAGGCTCCTATTACAGAACTAAAGAAGTTGAACATGTCCTGCGCAGGGTTTGGGCTGTAAGAGAAGGGAGCTAGCTTTTCGACTTATCTGACAGCTTCAAAAACTTTTAAACCAAAACATCTTGACATATTTGTGCTTTTTTACTTGTTAGTACCAGTACAAATGTCATGTAATATAATTCATTGTGTCAAGTAACATGTTACATGATGTCATGCTGTATTACATGATACCTGCCATCATGTCATCCAACGTGGCATGTTTTGTGATGTGCAATATCACACATGTCATTTGTCATATTGCATGCATGCATGCATAGCCACTCTGGGATATTTCCTATTATGGATGCACTCCACTCTCGGATACTTCCAATTGCAGATGCATCTTACTCTCTAGAAGCCCATAAATTTGTGTCTATTTCTTCTTTCACCCCTACCATACATATAACAGGGGGTGTGTTTGGGGTAGAAATGGTCACCTCGGGGAAAATTCCCCTCCCCCCCCCCCCTGCCAACCCAGAAATCAATAATTGTTTTACAACCCCCTCACCCCCCTTTCCCCCAAGGAACAAATCCATCCCCAGAAATTTAATCCTTCCAAAAACTTTTTTAGGTACTACATGTATGCTCTTCAGCCATAAGATAAAATGTTATATTGCTTACAATGGCTGACAAATTTTCTGAATTTCAGGCTCAGTATCAGGGACTTTAGCCTGTTAATTGCAAGATGTCGATGTGCTGACACCTTGCAGCTGTGAGAGCTTGCTGCATTGGGGAAGTAGGGTTACCACATAAAAAACTGCCAGATACGTCAAAAAGCTAGTTCCTTTCTTTTATATCCGTAACTCTGCCCAGGACTTATTTCCCTTTTCTGTACCATGATAGCAGTACTTTTCATTCTGGTTCCCAACTTTTACTCTACTGTAATTTTGACAATAATCTGCCACAGCTTGGAAACGGAAGTAGATTTTTGTTAACTCTGGGGATGACTGATTCAGTATCGATTTTTTTTAGTGACATTTGAACCATGCTGCTTATATCAAGGCAATGGATGAGGCTTTCACAAAACAACAGGACAACCATTAATTATATGTATTCATATAACTTCTTACAAAGTTTGAACTGATTCACACAAGTATGAAGCACAGAGGTGGCACATGTAAAAAAAGGCCCTCACAAAAAAGACATGTTTTTTTTGCAAGTAAACAATGAATGAAGATAGATTTTATCATAAGAATGGATTTTTTATTTATTTGATTCACATTAAACTGTTTCCGTGTATTCAGTTCATATAAAAACAAATGTTACAAGCTACATTTAGGATGACTTTATTGCATGTTTCAAAAACCTGCCAGAAAAATGTGTTTTTTGCATGTAATTTCCAAACAAAGCAAGAGTTTTCAAATAATTAAAACTTATCTTAGATCAAGGTCCGATACACCAGATGACCAAATTTGAACCATAAGTCTTGTTCCAGTCCGGAGTTATTTAAGGGTGACTATTTTTGCTTGTAAAATTAGAATGAGGGCGGTTGTTCTCGCACATAAAATTCGACATGTGTACATACAAATACTGTTATTAGCTGAGCATTACTTTCAGCCCAATTATGGTCTTTTCCAAAAGGAATTAATTGATTCACACAGTTTGCCTGGGTGCCAGCTCTGGTTCAATGTTCAAACACTGCTTAATACACTGTAACATAGATACAGTAAGACAGATGTTCGAATGGTTATGCAAATGGCTGCTGGTCTACACTAAGCCAAAATTTCAAATAGGAACAGAGCACCAAGATCACCCCCCCCCCCCCCCCCCCCCCACACACACACACACACACACACACAAAAACATGATTCTACATGCAGCCTTTTCATACATGTTTGTTACAAAACTTCCACACTGTAACTATTAATTATATAACTTCATTTTTTTGATGTGATAATTAAAATTTTATGATTACCTCCCATATACCCTTAGTATTAAAGTATAATCTTAAAATATGGTCACAAAAACAGAACAAGCTTTGAAAACAAAGCATAAGGTTATAGGTAGAGATGCTGAATGAAATTCATTTGAGCATGAAAGAGAGCAATGAATGAAGTCTTCAGTGACTGTTGTAGCAGAATATTGTCAAATGATCTTTCACAAAACCCAAAGATCTTCTGATTATATGTCAAGGCTTTTAGTGGCACCAAAGTTGATTGTATATAAGCGCTGTTAGTGACACCAAAGTTAGCGTCCAGTCCCTAGTGAATGAGAGAGGAACTGAAATATAGGGTAGCACAGCAAAGGCTGAAATGCTTAACTTTGTTTTCAAATGTTCCCTTACAAAGGAAAAACCCAGGGGAATTGCTCCAATTTAATTCTTGTATCACTGTCAATATGAGTGACTGTGACGTTGAGAAACAACTGAAATTGTTAAAATTCAACAATGCTCCAGAGCTGGATGGAATCTATGCCACATTTTACACAGAATTTATGACTGAGTTAGATCCCCTTCAAACTATAATCTATCATAGATTCCTCAGACAAAAAAACCATACCTAGTTCTTGGACAAAAGCACAGGTCTCACCCTTCTACAAGATGAGTTGTAGAAGTGATCCACAAAACAAGCGTCTAATATCCTTGGCATCGATTTGTTGTAGAACCTTAGAATATATTCTGAGCTCATACATAATGAGATCTCTCAAACAGAAAGACCCCCTCCAGCATGGATTCCGAAAACATTGATCATGTGAAACCCAATTTGCATTTTTCTCACATGACATACTGAAAGCTTTGGATCAAGACATGCAGATAGATGCAGTATTTCTTGATTTCCAAACAGAATTTGAATCAGTACCACACCTACACTTATTGTCAACAGTAGGATCATATGGGGTATCAAGTTAATTTGTGACTGAATTGAGGACTTTTTGGTAGGGAGGATGCAGAACGTTATCTTGGATGAAGTGTCATATTCACACATACAAGTAACTACAGGTGTGCCTCAGAAAGCGTGTTGGGAGCCTTGCTTTTCATGTTGTATATTAGTGACCAAGAAGACAATATTAATAGTAACCTCTGCCTTTTTGCACATGATGCAGTTATCCATATGAGGTACTGTCTGAAAGAAGCTGCATAAACATTCAGTCTGATCTTGGTAAGATTTCAAAGTGGTGGAAAGTTTGAAAACTTGCTTTAAATTTTTAGAAATGTAAAATTGTGGATTTCACAAAACAAAAAAACATAGTATTCTATGACTATAATGTCAATGAGGCACTGTTGAAATCAGCCAACTCATATAAATAGCTGAGTTTAACACTTTATATGGATATGAAATGGAATGATCACACAGGTTCAGTTGTGTGTAAAGCAGGTGGTAGGCTTTGGTTTATTGGTAGAAAACCAGGGAAGTGCAATCAAACTTCAAAGCAGATTTCTTACAAATCACTCGTGTGGCCAGGTCTAGTATATTGCTCATGTCTGTGAGTCCCATTTCAAATACGACTAATGGAGGATACTGAATGTACACAAAGAATGACAGCATGAATGGTCACAGGCCTATTTGATCCATGGGAGAGTGTCACAGAGACAATTAGGAAACTGAACTGGCAGACTCTTGAAGTTAGGTGTAAACTATCCCAAAAAGTTCTATTAACAAAGTTTCAAGAACCAGCTTCAAATGGTGACTCTACGTATATATTACAACCCTCTACGTATCACTCACATAGGAATAATGAGGATAAGAACAGAATAAATACTTTACACACAGAGGCATTCAATCAATCATTCTTCCCGCGTTTCATATGTGACCGGTATGGGAAGAAACCTTAATAAATGGTATAATGGGATGTACCCTCTGCCATGCACTTCATGTAGTTTGCAGAGTATAGCTGTAGTAGATGTAGATATACACTGAAGTGCCAAGGAACCAGGTATAGGCAGTGTATTCCAATACAGAGGTATGTAAACAGGCAGAATATGGCGATGCAGTTGGCAACGCCTATATAATACAAGTGTCTGGCACAGTTGTTAAATTGGTTACTGCTGCTACAACGGCAGATTATCAAGAATTAAGTGAATTTGAATGTGGTGTTATAGTCGGCACATGAGTGATGGGATGCAGCGTCTCTGAGGTAGCAATGAAGTGGGGATTTTTCTGTACGACCATTTTGTTTGCTGGAAAAGATCCTGGAAGAAGGGGATCGACACTGACTGAAGAGAATCGTTCAATGTGACAGAAGTGCAACCCTTCCACAAATTGTTGGAATTCAATACTGGGCCATCAACAAGTGGCAGCGTGTGAGCCAGCCAAAAAAAAAACATCACCAATATGCGCTTTCTGAGCCAAAGGTACACTCATGTACCCTTGATGACTGCACAACACAAAGCTTTATGCCTTGCCTGGGCCTACCAACACAGACATTGGACTGTTGATGACAGGAAACATGTTACCTGGTCAGACAAGTCTTGTTTCAAATTGTATTGAAAGGATGGTCATGTATGGTTATGGAGACAACCTCATGAATCCATGGGCCCTGCGTGTCAGCAGGGGGCTGTTCAAGCTGGTGGAGGCTCTGTAAAGATGTGGGTGTGTGCAGTTGGAGTCATATGGGACCCCTGATACATCTAAATATGATTCTGACAGGCGACAAATACGTAAGCATTCTGTCTAATCACCTGCATCCAGACATGTCCATTGTGCATTCGACGGACTTGGGCAATTCTAGCAGGACAATGTTGCGACACCCCACAAGTCCAAAACTGCTACAGAGTAGCTTCAGTAACACTCTTCTGAGTTTAAACACTTCTGCTGCCCATCAAAATCGCCAGACTTGAACATTACTGAGCATACCTGGGATGCCTTGGAACGTGCCGTTCAAAAGAGATCTCCACTCCCTTGTACTCTTCTGAACTTATGGACAGCCCTGCAGGATTCATGGTGTCAATTGCCTCCAGCACTAATTCAAATATTAACTGAGTCCATGCCATGTCGTGTTGCGGCACTTCTGCACGCTCACGGGGGCCCTACATGATAATAGGAAGATGTGCAAGTTTCTTTGGCTCTCATAATACTGATGCTTTGTTTGTGTTTCTCTTATGGAACTATGAAGTGTTTAGAACTGGTTGCTTCACAGATATTAGGGCATGTGTGTGTGTGTGTGTGTGTGTGTGTGTGTGTGTGTGTGTGTGTGTTACTGTGCCTGCCTGTTTTACGTAACATGTGACAACTGGAAATTAATTTAACGAAGTTTTCATTTTATGGGGAGCAAGCGTCTACTGAGCTTAAATGCCTATAACTTTTAATTAATTGTATTCTGATATGGAAACATTATAGCCTTTTCATTTCCAAGAGGTGCAAGGTGTTGTTAGGTGTTTTTGTGAAGAAGGGGTGGGGGTGGAGGTGGGGAAGGGAGGAGGTTATATATAGAGTGAGTGAGTGGCTAGTGTGTGTGTGTGTGTGTGTGTGTGTGTGAGTGTGTGTGAGAGAGAGAGAGAGAGAGAGAGAGAGAGAGAGAGAGATGGTTGGGAATTAATAGAGAGTTTTTTACCTCTGAAAGATTTCTTTTTTAATTTAAATGTGGTATGTTAGATTTCAGTCCTATTTCATTAAGAGTTGCTGTTAGCTCTTTTTCGGCATAGCAGCTGAGATGTCAGCAAGTGAAAAGCAACTACACATAATCAGTTTTTTCCTATTTTCCAGTTACCAACAAGTGTTCTGCTTACTCTTGTTGAGTGGGTAGCAGGAAAGATGTTGTTTATGTTAGCTAAGAATTACAGTTATGGCCAAAAATATTCAAAACCACTGTCACTGCCTCACAGAAGATTTGCACAAAAATGGGGAAACAAAGGCAGAAACCTCATTTGGATAATTGCAGATAATGTTGTGTCTACAGGTATTACTCCATGCCTTTTTCAGTACCAAAGAAGACACTTACATCACACTGCTCATTTAAAAACATTTCCTGTAGGGATGGCTCCAGTAGGGTATATTATCAGAGTTGAATAGTATATTCTAAGCACAGACAGGAATCATCTTACAAGATTTCTGATACTAGAGAGCTGATGAGGAGGCATTTTGTCACCTATTCTAGTGGGTTACCAATACAGCTGGTAAGGGTGAGATGATGATGATAACAACAGTAACGACGAAATCAACAACAGTTAGGATTTGTGCACTTGTTTCCTGGTTTAAGGAGAGGATCAATTATTGATGACCTCCCCATGCCAGGATATTGGCCTTTGGTATGTATTTTATTTGAAAAAAGGCAAGCAGATTATCCTTGGGTTTTCAGTTAAGTTTCCACAGGATACCATAATAAAACGAGTCTGGTGAAGGATATTATCACGTACCATCAATACCATGGTATCCACTTACCCACTGCAGACAATGAGTAGTGAAGGTTATTGTCCTACTCATTTCTTGAGTGGAAATCTGTTCTCCCTCATCCTCCTGGAACTGGATTCATGGAAGGTGATTTGTTGGCACAGTATTGCAACATGTTCCCATACTACAATGGTGAACCTTCCCTCGATGATTTGTCAAGTTATCAACTCCCTGCCTGAAGGAATGCAAGTTTTTATGCAGATAAGCTGCCCTTGAGCCTGCAGTGCCAACCATTTGCCCTTATAGTAGACTGCCTGTTCCAACAATGAATGGGCTGTCTTCTATGATACCCTGAAGATTTTGTTATACAAGGTGCTACCCAAGCCAGTAGCAGTACGACATTCCGCTGCTAGGTGTCTAGAGGTACACTTATAGCTACTGTGGCACAAAGTTCTGCCATCTTTGGCGGATGTAGTTGTGAGTTATAGTGGTGCCTGGCAGGATGTGTTTCAGTGTTTCTGCAAATTGTGAAATGGTTTAAGTGAAGAAGCAAGAGATTTATATCAAAATTCTGTTTGAAGTTGAAGAAAACTGCAGCTGAAACTCACTGCATGCTGACAGAGGCATTTGGTGAGAGTGCACTAAGACAAACAAGAACATTTGGTTCAAGTGCTACAAGGAAGACCAAGAATCTGTCAAAGATGACAAGCATTTTGGTCAACCGTCAACATTCACAACACCGGACATTATCATGAAAGTGCATGAAGTGTTTTACAAAGACTGAAGGCAGACAATTCACGATGTTTGTAACAGACTTGGGCTGTCATACATTACACGTAAACAAATTCTAGCTGATGAACTGAACATGATAAATTACAGCCCTCTCAACATCGACCAATGAAGCCTCAGGATTCAGACGTGCACTGAACTGCAACAAAGAGTTCGAGAGTGTCCAAAATTCTTATCTAGAATCATAACAGGTGATGAATTTTGGGTCTACAGTTCTGAAATGAAGCAGTAGTCATCACAATGGAAAACGCCATCTTCTCCAATGCTGAAAAAAGCTTGACAAGTTCACAGAAAAACGAAGTCAATGCTGATGATTTTTTTCAACATTCGGGAAATGGTGCTCAAGGATTTTGTTGAACATGGTCAGAGTATCAACAGGCAGTTTTACTGTGAGGTTTTGAGGCAACTGAGGGAAAAATGTTCAGTGCATATGGATAGAGTTGTGGGAAAAGAAAGACTGGTTGGTGCACCATGACTAGGCACCCACACATACTTCACTTGTTGTGAAAGAATTCCTGGTGAAAAACAACATGGAAATGGGTGCCACCCTCCCTACTCCCCAGATCTAGCCCCATGCAATTTCTACCTGCTCCTGAAGATGAAAATCGTCTTGCAAGGGCAACATTTTGGCTCGACTGAAGACATCCATGTGGAATCACAATGGGTCCTGAACACCCTTCACCCCGAGGGCTTCCAGGAATGCTTCCTAAAGGAACAGCGCTGGCATCATTGCATGCATACCTGAGGTGACTACTTTGAAGGTGATGGAGGACACTAGGACGTAGGTATAGATTTCTGATTCCTACAATGAAATTCTCAGAGATTTTGGGTAGACCCTCATAGAAGCACGAGTGACAGATTACACACTATTAGTAATGTGATTTACTCAATCCTGAAAACTGTCTAATTGTTGAAGTACAGTCTACAGACTACACAGTGTCTGAGTTTGCCCTTGTGAGCATCTAGTTTGTCAGTTTTCTTTTTTGCTTAGGTTCTTGGATAAAAAATACAAAACTTCTAAGGGGCTACTGTGGTGAAAGGCATGTATAGCTCCCCACTAACGCAGCATCTGTGAAGACAGGAGAACAATGTTGCTACTGTGCTAAAATGCGTTATTTGTCTTATAATAATCAATAAGATTAAAACAAGGTGAATACAACTAAACTATTTAAAAAAGTGAAACAACAAGTCAGAAAAAATGAGATATATATACATACATACTTTAAAACTTTCTCGGTAAGAACTCTTCTCATAACATAGTTAACATGAAGGGTGTAAGGATAATAAACAATATTAAACATATGTGTTATGAAAGATTGTATAGTCAGTAGTGGAGGACAAATCTTTACATTTTAAGGTGACATCTTGAGTTTAACTGCTGGTCAAGATATGAAACAGTGGAAAAGAAATTAGCTTCAAAGAAAGGAAATGAACATGAAATGAATATGCAGATATATCACAAGACACTGGGCAGAGAGGTAAGAAGTTATATCTCGAAATGTATGAAGCATACAAAATAGTCGAAAATTGAAAGGAAGTCTAAGAATTAAGTTAGTGAAGGCATGCAGTAAGAACACAACTTGAGGAATACTTTTATCATATTGATGGTCACTGGAACTGGTGAAGACAACCGACAGTACAAGATAAGTGAGGTACACTGACAAATGCCCTGCACTAACAGAATATGTGAAGACTGCAGCAACACATGAAACTGCTACTTTTCTTCTTTGTCACATTGAATTCAGAGAATGAAAAGTACCTTCAAAAGCTCGAATTTCACTAATCTTTTTGTGAGCTTTTATTTCAGATATCCTGTATAGTGTAATTATAGGAAAAAAAACAAGAAGTAAAATTTAGAAGAAACTGTTTTAAGTATTGCAAAAAAGGAGTGGAAACCAGGACATGAAATTAGGACTGGGTAGGAGGATACAAGCTACACTAATATGAACTACATCTTAGCTGTTAATAAAAATAAAATTTTATATTTCCGTTTCTCTATTACATTACATACCTTTATTTTATTTTTCCTAACCTTTCTTCTACTACTTTTCACTGACATCCCTTCCCATCATACCCAGAATCTCATCATACAATTTCTTCCACTTCTACATTCTTTCACTCTCCTTGTGTGTCCTCCTTAATATGTTCTCTTATTCGTTGCTCATTTGAATTATCTTCACCAATTCAAAAATCATCACCTCTTATTTTTTCTCATGCATTTACATTACTTTCTATGATTTAGGTTACTATTTCCCACTAATGTCTACTTAATGCTTCTTTTCTGCTATTAAGTTATAAAGAATGGTACAAATGTATCAACATAGACACACCGAGAATGGCTTCCACACGACGCCGATCCAGAGCAGGTTTCGTTGGTCGGCCTGAGCAATAACCTGCTCGAGTCCACCGCTGACCAGTCACTGAACTTGATCCAAGTTCAAGGGGTGAGAAAAGAGCTGATGCAAGACCGCGGGTGAGTTTCCGATAGTCAGCTCGATTAACTCGTTGCAGCAGAGAAGCAGGTACCAGGACACCAGCAGCCAAAGGCACCTAGAATGAAGAGGCCAAAACTTAAATGACTGTAAAATCTTATATTGTTGTTGCCCAGTGGATGCTACAGGAAGATGGAAATATTCTTCTCATCATCTACAACTGAATAGGAGGTTTAAAGAAAAGCTAGATCTGTTAGCAGAAGGCATAAGAAAGCAGCATAAAGTGTCTACTACCACACAAAGGCTAATCCTTGTGGTTGTTGGTGTCAGATGAGACTTCTCTTTTAGGTTAAATTTGGAATTCAGAAAGAAAGTATTAAACATATTTAATTGTCAGAGACTCCCAATTCATCGTTTAAGAATACACGGAAAGGTAAAGAGAAAGGGAAAATCAACTTGCTTCATCAAAATATTGGTGGGGTTAAAAATAAAGTAAAGGAGTTGTTAGTTTGTTTTGCAGACTCAGTAACTGTAAACACATTGACAGCATTTGTCAGTCAGAGTACAGGGACAGAAAATCATAAAGTAAGGGGTTATAAATCAGCTGCGTATTGATGTAGATCTGTTATGGATAGAAGAGAAGCCACCACATTCCTAAAAACTAAATAGACTTTGAAAAACAGAGAACTACACTGATGAGCCAAAACATTATGACTATGTGCTTAATAGTTTGTCTGTCAGTCTTTAGAACAAAGTACATCACTGTTTCTGAGTACCAGGGATTCAACAGTTCGTTGGAAGGTTTGTGGGGGTATGCAGCACTAGATTTCTGAACACAGGTTACATAATTCACGTAAATAGTGGGCCGCTGATTTGTGTATGCAGTGATGGTGCCAGATAGTGACCCAGACGGGTTCCATAGGATTTATATCAGGTGAATTTGGTTGCTAAGACATCAACGTGATTTCACTGTAATGCTCCTCAAACCACTGTAGCATGGTTCCAGCTCTGAGACACATACATTTATGCTACTGAAAGATGACATTGCCATTGGGAACGACATCAAACGTGAACGGATGTAGGTGTTTTGCAGCTGTCTGCGTGTGTTTGATTTCTACCCCAGGTCCCATGAAAGCACAGGAGAATCTCTCCCATAGCATAATATTGTTCCACTAGCCTGCGTCCGTGGCATGCTGCACGTTTTGAGCCGCCGTTCCCATCGATGACAGCGTTTGTGGAGACGACCATCGATGTAGTGTGATTCACCTGAAGAGCCAACATGTTTCCATTGATTGATGGTCAAATCCCAATGGTCCCATGCCCACTGTAACCATAAATTACAATGTTGTTGGGTCAACATGTGAACTCGTAAGGGTTGTCTGCTGCAGAGCTCCATGTTCAACAATTTACAATGAACAGTGTGCTCCAAAACAGTTATGCGTTCACCAGCTTTGTGCTCTTTCAGCAGAGATGCCAAAGATCACCATCTACCCTACTTTGCAGACCAGACAAGCCTCTGAACCCTATGCTGCATGAAGAGTCATGGTCATCCAACCATTTAGTGTCTAGTGGTGGTTCCACTATCCATCTACCTCTTTGGCAGTGGTCATAATGTTTTGGCTTATCAGTGTAAGTAAATTCTGTACAAATCAGTATGAAGAGGCCTGTTAATATTGGAGAGGTATTATCTGTTACAGTTACAGTATGCAGTCCCCACACGGTATTTTGGAAATTACCTGATAGAGAATGTTTGCATACAACAAGCTCATCTCGTGGCAAAAGGTTTGTCAGCTCATGATACACATTATGTCAACGAGCTGCATATACAGTCCAGAAACACTCAAGAAAACTATAAGAGTAATTAATGGAAAAACAATGAAATTACTTGAAGTATTACACTTACAAAATAACATAAATTACAGCACACAATTCAAATTGTGACATCCTGAATCTACACTAACAACCAACTCTACCAAAACCTGTCTGCGCTGGATACTTTCCAGCATATTGTAGTTGGTCTTCAGCATTGACATAGATTCAAGTTATCATGATTTGACATATATCCTGTAACTGAAGATGTTTTATAAGTATATATTATGTGATGAATGTTGTATACCTACATGATGATTGTGCTTGGTAATGCCAAATTATGGTCTCTTTCAAACTATATACACACCACTGGATGGCCTACTCTCTAACTGAAACTGATTGATTTCAATAAAGTAACACACAGTTATTGTGCAAATCATGATTTTTCAAAAATATGTGTCAGTTATAACTAATTCAGAGTATTTTCCCAGACAGAATAAAATATGTCATTGTTACGTCTCTCTATAAGAAAGGTGACTGCATGGATGTCAATAACTACTAGTCAGCCTCACTCCTTTTGTTACTGTCCAAAATTTTTGATAGGGTGATGTGCTCTTGGGTTGTCAGCCACTTGTGTAGTAATGGGATGGTCACCAATAGTAGCTTAAGTTTCAAAAGGGTTGCACTACTAAGGCAGCAACCTATACTTTCACTCAGCAAGTAATACAATTTTAAAAAATAAATTACGTTTTGTGGGTTGCATGGTTTAGTTACTATTTATGAAACAGAGTGCTGAAAGTTACACTAGGATATTCAGATAATATAAGGAGGGACACCCGTCATCCGCATGGGGATATATCGCAAAAAGTATTTTGCAGGGTTCAATCATGTGACCACTGCTGTCCTTGTTCTATGTTAATGATCTGCCATTTTATATTCAAATCTGAAAAACACAATTACTTCTTTTAACATGTTTTGCAAGATTATTGTCACACCAAGCAATGAAATATTAACAGAAAAAATAGTAAAATATATTTTGTTAAAGTTATTAAAAGGTTTGCTCAAATGTGATTAGAAAACACACTATTCATCCACGTTTATACAGACAAAAATACACCACCTCCCCTATCAATAGACACTAACAGGTAACACTAAGAGCGTATTAACAAGAAATAACAACAAAGCAGAAAGTTCTAAGTTCTTGGGTTTTTCATTGTGTCCTAAGAGATAATAGTTTAATGTACCTCATCACTTACACAAAAGATATTCATTGTATTACTAGAGTAATACAAAGAGACCTTTGGAGAGAACAGAACCACTTGTATGAATATCAAGAGCTCAGATGGCAACCCAGTTCTAAGCAAAGAAGGGAAGGCATAAAGGTGGAAGGAGTATGTTGTTGTTGTGGTCTTCAGTCCTGAGACTGGTTTGATGCAGCTCTCCATGCTACTCTATCCTGTGCAAGCTTTTTCATCTCCCAGTACCTACTGCAACCTACATCCTTCTGAATCTGCTTAGTGTATTCATCTCTTGGTCTCCCTCTACGATTTTTACCCTCCACGCTGCCCTCCAATACTAAATTGGTGATCCCTTGATGCCTCAGAACATGTCCCACCAACCGATCCCTTCTTCTGGTCAAGTTGTGCCACAAACTTCTCTTCTCCCCAATCCTATTCAATACTTCCTCATTAGTTATGTGATCTACCCATCTAATCTTCAGCATTCTTCTGTAGCACCACATTTCGAAAGCTTCTATTCTCTTCTTGTCCAAACTATTTATCGTCCATGTTTCACTTCCATACATGGCTACACTCCATACGAATACTTTCAGAAATGACTTCCTGACACTTAAATCTATACTCGATGTTAACAAATTTCTCTTCTTAAGAAACGCTTTCCTTGCCATTGCCAGCCTACATTTTATATCCTCTCTACTTCGACCATCATCAGTTATTTTGCTCCCCAAATAGCAAAACTCCTTTACTACTTTAAGTGCCTCATTTCCTAATCTAATTCCCTCAGCATCACCCGACTTAATTCGACTGCATTCCATTATCCTTGTTTTGCTTTTGTTGATGTTCATCTTATATCCCCCTTTCAAGACACTGTCCATTCCATTCAACTGCTCTTCCAAGTCCTTTGCTGTCTCTGACAGAATTACAATGTCATCGGCGAACCTCAAAGTTTTTATTTCTTCTCCATGAATTTTAATACCTACCCCAAATTCTTCTTTTGTTTCCTTTACTGCTTGCTCAATATACAGATTGAACAACATCGGGGAGAGGCTACAACCCTGTCTTACTCCCTTCCCAACCACTGCTTCCCTTTCATGCCCCTCGACTCTTATAACTGCCATCTGGTTTCTGTACAAATTGTAAATAGCCTTTCGCTCCCTGCATTTTACCCCTGCCACCTTTAGAATTTGAAAGAGAGTATTCCACTCAACATTGTCAAAAGCTTTCTCTAAGTCTACAAATGCTAGAAACGTAGGTTTGCCTTTCCTTAATCTTTCTTCTAAGATAAGTCGTAAGGTCAGTATTGCCTCACGTGTTCCAGTGTTTCTACGGAATCCAAACTGATCTTCCCCGAGGTTGGCTTCTACTAGTTTTTCCATTCGTCTGTAAAGATTTCGTGTTAGTATTTTGCAGCTGTGACTTATTAAACTGATAGTTCGGTAATTTTCACATCTGTCAACACCTGCTTTCTTTGGGATTGGAATTATATTCTTCTTGAAGTCTGAGGGTATTTCGCCTGTTTCATACATCTTGTTCACCAGATGGTAGAGTTTTGTCAGGACTGGCTCTCCCAAGGCCGTCAGTAGTTCCAATGGAATGTTGTCTACTCCAGGGGCCTTGTTTCGACTCAGGTCTTTCAGTGCTCTGTCAAACTCTTCACGCAGTATCATATCTCCTATTTCATCTTCATCTACATCCACATCCTCTTCCATTTCCATAATATTGTCCTCAAGTACATTGCCCTTGTATAGACCCTCTAATACTCCTTCCACCTTTCTGCATTCCCTTCTTTGCTTAGAACTGAGTTTCCATCTGAACTCTTGATATTCATACAAGTCGTTCTCTTCTCTCCAAAGGTCTCTTTAATTTTCCTGTAGGCAGTATCTATCTTACCCCTAGTGAAATAGGCCTCTACATCCTTACATTTGTCCTCTAGCCATCCTTGCTTAGCCATTATGCACTTCCTGTCGATCTCATTTTTGAGACGTTTGTATTCCTTTTTGCCTGCTTCATTTACTGCATTTTTGTATTTTCTCCTTTCATCAATTAAATTCAATATTTCTTCTGTTACCCAAGGATTTCTACTAGCCCTCGTCTTTTTACCTACTTGATCCTCTGCTGCCTTCGCTACTTCGTCCCTCAAAGCTACCCATTCTTCTTCTACTGTATTTCTTTCCCCCATTCCTGTCAATTGTTCCCTTATGCTCTCCCTGAAACTCTGTACAACCTCTGGTTCTTTCAGTTTATCCAGGTCCCATCTCCTTAAATTCCCACCTTTTTGCAGTTTCTTCAGTTTTAATCTACAGGTCATATCCAATAGTCTGTGGTCAGAGTCCACATCTGCCCCTGGAAATGTCTTACAATTTAAAACCTGGTTCCTAAATCTCTGTCCTACCATCATATAATCTATCTGATACCTTTTAGTATCTCCAGGTTTCTTCCATATATACAACCTTCTTTCATGATTCTTAAACCAAGTGTTAGTTATGATTATGTTGTGCTCTGTGCAAAATTCTACCAGGCGGCTTCCTCTTTCATTTCTTAGCCCCAATCCATATTCACCTACTATGTTTCCTTCTCTCCCTTTTCCTACACTCGAATTCCAGTCACCCATGACTATTAAATTTTCGTCTCCCTTCACAATCTGAATAATTTCTTTTATTTCATCATACATTTCTTCAATTTCGTCGTCATCTGCAGAGCTAGTTGGCATATAAACTTGTACTACTGTATATAGAGGGTTTATACAAGGGCGATGTACTTGAGGACAATATTATGGAAATGGAAGCGGATGTAGATGAAGATGAAATGGGAGATAAGATACTGCGTGAAGAGTTTGACAGAGCACTGAAAGACCTGAGTCGAAACAAGGCCCCGGGAGTAGACAACATTCCATTAGAACTACTGATGGCCTTGGGAGAGCCAGTCATGACAAAACTCTACCATCTGGTGAGCAAGATGTATGAGACAGGCGAAATACCCACAGACTTCAAGAAGAATATAATAATTCCAATCCCAAAGAAAGCAGGTGTTGACAGATGTGAAAATTACCGAACTATCAGTTTAATAAGTCACAGCTGCAAAATACTAACGCGAATTCTTTAGAGACAAATGGAAAAACTGGTAGAAGCGGACCTCGGGGAAGATCAGTTTGGATTCCGTAGAAATGTTGGAACACGTGAGGCAATACTAACCTTACGACTTATCTTAGAAGAAAGATTAAGAAAAGGCAAATCTACATTTCTAGCATTTGTAGACTTAGAGAAAGCTTTTGACAACGTTAACTGGAATACTCTCTTTCAAATTCTGAAGGTGGCAGGGGTAAAACACAAGGAGCGAAAGGCTATTTACAATTTGTACAGAAACCAGATGGCAGTTATAAGAGTCGAGGGGCATGAAAGGGAAGCAGTGGTTGGGAAAGGAGTGAGACACGGTTGTAGCCTCTCCCCGATGTTATTCAATCTGTATATTGAGCAAGCAGTAAAGGAAACAAAAGAAAAATTCGGAGTAGGTATTAAAATCCATGGAGAAGAAATAAAAACTTTAAGGTTCGCCGATGACATTGTAATTCTGTCAGAGACAGCAAAGGACTTGGAAGAGCAGTTGCACGGAATGGACAGTGTCTTGAAAGGAGGATATAAGATGAACATCAACAAAAGCAAAATGAGGATAATGGAATGTAGTCTAATTAAGTCGGGTGATGCTGAGGGAATTAGATTAGGAAATGAGACACTTAAAGTAGTAAAGGAGTTTTGCTATTTAGGGAGTAAAATAACTGATGATGGTCGTAGTAGAGAGGATATAAAATGTAGACTGGCAATGGCAGGGAAATCGTTTCTGAACAAGAGAAATTTGTTAACATCGAGTATAGATTTAAGTGTCAGGAAGTCATTTCTGAAAGTATTTGTATGGAGTGTAGCCATGTATGGAAGTGAAACATGGACGATAAATAGTTTGGACAAGAAGAGAATAGAAGCTTTCGAAATGTGGTGCTACAGAAGAATGCTGAAGATAAGGTGGGTAGATCATGTAACTAATGAGGAGGTATTGAATAGGATTGGGGAGAAGAGAAGTTTGTGGCACAACTTGACTAGAAGAAGGGATCGGTTGGTAGGACATGTTTTGAGGCATCAAGGGATCACAAATTTATCATTGGAGGGCAGCGTGGAGGGTAAAAATCGTAGAGGGAGACCAAGAGATCAATACACTAAGCAGATTCAGTAGGATGTAGGTTGCAGTACATACTGGGAGATGAAGAAGCTTGCACAGGATAGAGTAGCATGGAGAGCTGCATCAAACCAGTCTCAGGACTGAAGACCACAACAACAACAACAACAACAACAACTAGAGTAATTAGAATTATGACAGGGTTCACACATACAGACCTTGCAAGTATCTATTTAAGCAGTTGGATACATTAACCGCAGCCTCAAGGTACATTTATTCATTGATGGACTTCATTGTTTACAATCCACTGCAGTTAGAGAATAATAGAGATATTTATAAACACAGTACTAGAATGATTGTCACTCTCTGATGAATCAACTTTGGCACACACACAAGAGATATTCACAACAATAAACTCTTGATGATCTGTCTTTGAGAGTAAAATATCTTACAAACAGCAGAAGTGATTCCAAATGTAGATTTAAGTTGTTTCTCTGTAACAACTACTCCTACGCCATAGAGGAATTCTTGAAATGTAAATAAATAGTCCATTACAAACTCATAAGCAGCCAGCACCTAACCCTGTAAATGTTTTTTGTTTAATCGTGATCTATGGAAAATCTAACTAACAAACTAAATAATGCTCCCTCCCCTTTCCCCTGGAAATGGGATACAAAGTATGGCTCAGATCATTAGTTTATTAATGTTATTGTTTTTCTTCAAAGGCTGGTTTGGTGCAGCTCTTCAAGCTAATCTATTGTGTGCAATCCTCTACACATCTGCATAACTACTGCATTGCGGATCCACTTGAATCTGCTTAGTATAGTCAAGCCTTGGTCGCATTTTGCAATTCAACCCCCAATACTTACTTCAGTTACCAAGATGAGGATTCTTAAATGCCTCAGAGTGTGTCTTATCAGTTGTTACCTTCTTCTAGTTTCATTGTGCCATAAATTTCTTTTCTCCTCAATTCAGCACAGTATCGCTTCAGTACTTAACTGATCTACCCACTTAATCCCACCATTTTTTACACTTCAAAAGGTTCTATTCTGTTCTCGTCTGATCTATTTATTGTCTGAATTTCATTTCAATACAAGGCTATGCTCCATGCAAATACTTTTGGAAAAAAATGGTCTAGCACTGTAAGGGTACATATTTTGATGAAGCATACAACAGTTCAAATCTACCATTACGCTTTTTGCTACAGCATTGGGTGCCTCTTTGTTACAGTGCAGCGGCATCACTGGTGGGGATGCTCCATAGTCCTGGAAGGTGCAAGTGGGCACCTAGACATCGGTTGGTGAGAAGCAGTGAGTCTGTTGCACTTGAGCCATAGCCAGGGCTGGACATGAATATGCTACGAGAGCACGATTGTGGGAAGCAAATATGTATGAGGGTGCCATTGTGGTAACTGTGTTCAAAATATTAACCTGTCAGTTATGAAATGTTTAATAATGAAAAGGCGATGATACAGAAAAAGAATGCAATGGCTAACTCATTTTATATCATGAATGATGAGTGTATGCAAGTGTAGTCCAAGTGGTGTTAGAAACGATGTTAAGGTGATATGCGAACAAGGAACAAATAAAATCAAGTGTTCTGTACAAATATGTTATCTAATTTATAATCTAAATCACTTTCATAACTTTTGGATGGGACTGATTTGTGTTAGTGTGGATACAGAAAATAGGGCATGTGTCACAGGCTACAGAGTTGAGATTCTAACCACTGACGTATTAAAAATATCAAACAGCCAGACTGAAACTGGAAAAATTTCCAGTAAATTGATATAAAAAAGGGGGCGGCAGCATACACATGGTGACGTGTGACAACCTGGACTGCAAGAACCTTGCATGCAATTGTAAGAAGAACAAAGGAAGGAACAGTTTCCTAAACATTTTGGATATGACGGAAGAGCCATTGCAAGAAAGAAGAAGAAGGCAGACAAACTGGTGAATAACGGATCAAGCAGATGTCACATCACAATGATCATCAGCCAGCAGCCAACAGCAGCACAAGTACAAAATGTAAGTGTTGTAAGTTGCTGTAGGCCATTAACGAAAAAACAGTGCCGTAAATACTGATTAACAGTGTAGCAGTAAATATTCAATGGAAGATGCTGCATAAGCTATTAAGTATACGTAAAATTGTATGTGATGAAACAGTGAAATTTTAGAACTGTGGATATTAGTAAATTTGGGATAATATTCAGAAAAATAGTAGTAAATTTCCAATAGTGTAAAATGGAACCAATATAGCTTGTAGAGGAAATCAAACAGAATAGTGTTTCAAATGAGGATGACTATCACTCAAATTTAGAAGAACGGGAAAATTGGTTGTAAGGTAGTGAAATGAAACAAGAAAATGAATCTGAAGGGAAAGAAAGTCTGACAGCTAACTCAACAAAATTATTCTTTGAAGATAGCATGGAGCAGGAAAGTGCAGGAAGTCAGACCACACGTGAAACAGAGAGGCGGGAAGCCGTGGGTCATCAAAGACGTTTTCGATGAATGTCCAAACCAAGAGGAGGAACTGTAGTTAGATGAAAAAGCAGACAGGAGAGCAAAAGAAAGGAAATCATCAATATCAAGTGAACTTAAATCAGACATTAAAGCACTTCAATAAGATCATGGAAAACAATTTGCAAGTTTTGAGGCAAGGTTTAAAGCATGGGAGAAAGAGATGGATACTGAATTAAAGAAAGAGAAGGAAGAACAAGAGAAAGTAAACAAGGAGATAAAATTGCAAGTGGGGAAACAGGAAAAAAGTAGTCACACCAATAAAAGAACTACAAAAACAGATGCAGAAGAGCATAACACTCGAGATAAATGCGATAGCAGTTTTCACAAATTTGAAAGCACAAGGATGAGAAGAAATTAATAAATGAGTAGAAGAGATTGAGAATGAGTTGAAAGACAAGGAGGGAGGCGGCAGCAAAAGCACAGAAAGTACAACAAAATATTGATCAACAGACCGAGTAGGTTGAAACTGAGAGACTAAGCAGCAAAATGAAATCATTAAGTGGCCAAACTGCAGTAGTGACCAAAAGTGACCCTCAAGTGGAGTTCAGAAACAGTTGTAAGTTCAGTAAATTCCACCCCAGAGGCAAGCTGCACCCTGTTTAGTTTATAAAGAATTTCCAGGGATTGTCACCAAAATCATGGGATGAAAGGAATAAAATTGCTTATGTCATAAATGAAATCGAGGACAAAGCATATAACTGGAGCACACACTTAGATAAGAAACATTTAACCTATTCAGAAGTTGAGGTGATGTTCCTAAAAAATTATTATGAGCAAACACAATGACATATTAATCTCTATATCTAGTTTTCCATTAAAGAGGAATCAGTATCTTGACACACTGTATGATGAGACAAATGTGGTGTGATGGGTAATACAAAGGCTGCCACATGAAGTATGTAATCATTTAATAGAAACTATTAATGACTCTGTGGGACAGACCAGGGTTACATTTACACAATCAGAATGGGAGGATAGGCCACCAGAAGTGACCAAAGACTGTTTCAGGATGCAGCACCACAGCGCGGAACACATTACGAACATGGGTGAACAAATAGAGAACCAGCAGAGGTCGTGGACACAGCAGTAACGCTTTCAGATCTCATGATGAGTGAGGGACAAGTGGTAGAGGGGAATAAAAATGTAGCATGCACGAAGAATGCTACAACAGATGGAGGCAAAGCGGTGGAGCAGAACCTGCCGTGAAACATATATGGTAGGGCCTCCAAACACAGACCGAGTAGAAAGGAATATTTATGTAATAAAGGTGAATAACTACGTGAAAAACAAGAATATAAACTAGAAGATGTGTAAAAGATAAGGTGGTAATTATTCTAATAACTGAAATTAAAATATGTGGGAACACAACTAGTCTTTGGTCAATTTGTAAAGCTAGCTGAGTGAAGATTTAATGGAAGAGGAAAATTTAGTAAACCATAGACACAGGAGTACAATTCCTGTCAGTGCACAAGAAGCAAATGAGCTCACATGGGAAGAAGTCAGGAGCAAAATATATGGGATTAGGAATATTGATAGAAAATCAGCTGAAATGCTATCAATGTTAATCAATGTTAGCAGCCAGTGAAATGTGAAGGAAACAATTAAGGATCTTGGAGGAGATATTAGAAGGATGTGAACATGCAGGCGCTGTACTTAATTTTCATAAGTCAGAATTCAGAAATACCTTGAGAAGCTTACAGCAATAAGAAATTTTCTGACACCAAGAAATAGGAAGCAGCTGAGAAGCTTCATTGGTCTCTGTGATTTTACCACCAATTGGTTGATGAAAACACATTAAACAGGGAAGCACTGCATTGATTGCTAAATAAGGGCAGAAAAAATTAAAAGGGCCAAACAAATGCTTCATAGGAGAGCTGAAGCATGAAAAAGACAATATAACAAGATAGTGCATCTTATAGTGTACATGGTTAGGGACCTGTTTTAATACACAGGCATGTTCAATCACAGAGGGACGATAGATTAAGAAAGTGTTTCACCATGTGCATAAGGAACCCAAAGGGTTGTTGCTTGAAGCATTCTAATACTTTCGAACTTGACATGTGCCAGGCTGATAGGATCCATGGTAATGAATACATTGAAAATGCAAAGAAATATTTTACCAAGGAACTGTCTCTTTCTGAAGAGGAAGAGGAGAAAAGCAGTGAAAGCAATTAGTGTTATAAATGAAGTGTTTAAAGTGTAATATTTGTGACTGTTAATTATAATTAGCAGTGAAACATAGTTGTAACAAAATGTTTCTTTTAGAAAGACGAAGCACTATGGAAATATTAATTTTGATAAAAAACAATAGCGGAAGTGTTAAATGTATATTGATACAATTGCACAATGTGAACATAAATATATGCAGCCAAGTATTTAGAGTGTTGCATATTAAAAATATTAAAACATAGTGATGATAGAGTTAAGAGGTAGGCAGGCATAGAACTTGTGACGCTTGCTAGGTTGTGTGGCAGGTACAAGCAACAGTAAAGTGTTACCACAGAAGCAGACGGCGCATACAATGAATTTTGTTTCACGCTGGGAACTGGCGGTGACTGCGCACTGCATTTGCCAGCACAATGATGCTGTGCAGCCAGATAAAAAGGCGAGGAATGGGCAGATTACACAGTGAACAAGGTTTTAGGCATTCACTGAAGGAACCATTTGCAGGGGAGACTACAGCAGCCGACAGGGCACTGATGGCAAACGAGGTACCCAAACCTCCTCAGGTGACAATTACAGCAAGGAGATGTGCAGCCAGCTGTGAACAGCACTGTTCTGCTTCACAGTTCTTGTGTGTGGCTCCCTTTCATAACAACTGTTATCCCACTGTGCGTCTACTATAGGTTGCAAAAACTTGCATACACATGTGTAAAGTTGTTCTATTGTCTGTAAATGCAGTGCTTTCTTTATTGCAAAATTTTCTATTTTCGTTTGTCTATATTGTCATTTACATTGATCAGAGTCCAGTGAAAAAAAATGATTTTAAAAGATTAGGATCATTTTAGTGTTTTGTATTATGTTTTGTTCCAGAGAAAAGTTTTCAAGCTATCAAGTTGTATCTCTCACGTTCCCTGCTTTTTATAGAATTTGTTATGTTTGATATGACCGACTGCTACATTACAATTAAAGCATTTGCCTAAAAATGTAGTACTTTGCTACAAATCTGAACAGTTCATAGGTTTTTTGATCACATAAGTGACATGTTTTTGAATTTCAAGATTTGTTTTGTGTTGTTCTCCTTTCAGCTAGAAATATGGAATTCCACTCTTGATATATCATACCGAAAAGAATTTAATGAATTTCCCAAACATTTTTGTTAAATATTTCAAACTTTGTAAAGATTTTGCAAATTACTTGGTATAAATAGCTGTGGAGCATGTATGAGATAATCCTACTGTTACTGAAGAATGATACTGTTTGAAAGTGAGGGCACCATTGCCATTTTTGCAGCGATTTTGGAAAAAAATTAGGGGGACAATCCAGCATTCAATTGATCGAATCTATCCCTTGGGGTTTTTCCTACATCGCTGATGGGGATGCTCCATAGTTCTAGAAGTGGGAGCCTAGAGATTGGCTGGAGGGAGGCAGTGAGTCTGTTACACTCAAGCCATATCCAGAACCATCACATGAGCAAGACACAAATCTACACGAGAGCATGATTGCACGAACTGTGTTAAAAATATTAATTTGTTGATTATGAAATGTTTAATGTTGTAAAGGTGACTGTAACAAAAAGAATTGCAATGGTTAACTCATTTTATATCATGAATGATGAGTATATGCAAGTGTAGTCCAAGTGGTGTTAGAAACCGTGTTAAACTGATATGCAAACAAGGAACGAATAAAATCGAGTGTGCCATACAAGTGTGTTATCTAATTTATATCCTAAATCACTTTGATAGCTTTTGGATAAGACTGATTTGTTGTAGTGGGAGCGGAGTAGATAGGGCATGTAGGATACAGGCTAAACTGTTGAGTCTCTAACTAATGATGCATATATTTTCAGAGTAAGTTTGCCTTTCAAGAACTGACTAATCTACATGTCCAATGTCTAAACATATCAGAAAGCCAGAATAAAACGTTTCCACCAAACTGATATAAAAAAGAGGGCAGCTTACAGCACTTAAAAGTTAAATTAATTTTTAAAATAATTTTTCTTTTCCAGGAAAACTTTTCTTACTACTGCAAGCCTGCAATTTATATCCTCTACTATTTTTAGTGTTTCATTTCCTAATGTGGATCACTCAGTATCACCTGATTTAATTTGGTATAAAATATTTTATCAGGCAAACATCCACAACTGAGGAACATATTAATAGGATAAATTTGCTTTAGTTGCCAGAGATATCTTATTTATTGCATGACTGGTTTTGATGCCTGAAGCTTTGTCTTCAGGTGCCACGGACTGCAAACAAGAGGAGGAACTATTAGTGCATACAAACTATGGGGTTGACATACCAAACTGAAAGGCAAAGCCATGGGAAGTGGTGTACTCACATGATTATGAAAACATAAATGTGTGGTGGCCAGTACAGTCAGTTATGGGGAGGTCACACCAACATCAAACAAACACATGTAGCTGGAGCAAAGACACTAATCTAGAGGGAGGGATCTGGACAAAAATGAATTCGATAGTAGAGAAATAAGTAAATAAATGAGTAACTGCACTCATGCTTAGGACCAGCAACTGAAGCACCTGTCTCAACAGCACAACATGGAAGAAACTACTGCAGCTGGTCATGCAGCCAGCTGTGACCAACATAGTAGCCAATGAGGTGGGGAACCCGAACAGATAGCCGAAAAAGTGCAGGAAACAGGGGCTGACTGGTCCATCCACTTACATATATGTGGTTCATAAGACTGATACAAAATTGAACTACAAATATAAGAATAAATATAACAACATGAGGTTCAGCAAAAATGCCAACAAGTCAATGTGACTGAGTGAATTAGAATAAAAAGATAAAACTATTAAATTAAAACTAAAATGGGGGACACAGATAGTATATGGAAATGTATCTAAAAATTGAGCAATAAGACAGCAACAGGTGAAATGTGGTAGGAGAACGATGCCACATATCAAATATATATATATATATATATATATATATATATATTATATTCATTATATATATATATATATATATATATATATATATATATATATATATATATGTTATTATATATATTATTATATTTAGTGATACTCCCTTATATTTAAATAATTTATGTTATTTCATTTTAATGACTCAGTCACTGCATTGTGTCCAAATCATAAGTGTCCTCAACCACTAGACATAGGCTTAATTTCTTTACTCGCTTTCTCTAGTCCTAATTTGTATGTCTTTTTTTTTTTTTTCCTTGCTTACTTTTATTATCTGTGGTGCTGCAAAGATACACCATGCTGTTTATATGGGTGTGCTGCTATTCCTTTATGTATTTCATTCTAATTCTGACTAAACTTGTTATACTTAGACTTTGTTTTGGCTGTTTAAGATTAGTCTATACATTATTACCGATCTTAATAGTTGACATCATACTCCTGCCACACTTCACCTGTTGTCATTGTCATATTGCTTAATTTTTTGATATATTTCCATACACTATCTGTCTCCCCTGTTTTAGTTGTATTTTTATCTTTTATATTTTTATCCCGATTCACTCTGTCATGTTGACTTCCAGGCATTTTTGCCGAACACTAATCTTATTATATTTATTCTTATATTTGTAGTTCTATTCTGCATTGATATTGCGAGCCACACTTACGTAGCAGATGGACTAATCAGACTCTGTCTCCCATGCTTTTCAGGCTGTCTACTTGGTTTCCCCACCTCACTGGCTCCTACATTACTCACTTCCAC
The DNA here is from genome assembly GCF_021461385.2 of Schistocerca piceifrons. Classification (NCBI taxonomy): domain Eukaryota; kingdom Metazoa; phylum Arthropoda; class Insecta; order Orthoptera; family Acrididae; genus Schistocerca; species Schistocerca piceifrons. The sequence continues at coordinate 537,090,772 of NC_060138.1, forward strand.
CACTGTGGTCAGCTGTCTCCCTGGCTGACTGCACTGGTCACTTTTGTGTCACACTGTCGAGGCGGGCGCTGTGACTGCTGGTCCTAGGCATGAGTGCAGTGACTTATTTATTTATTTATTTATCTACTATCACATTCGTTTTTGTCCAGAACCTTCCTTCTATGTTAGCGTCTTTGTTCCAGCCCCATGCATTTGTTCAATGTGAGTGTGACCCTCTGAGTGCTACACATTTGTACGAGTACACCGCTTTTCATGGCTTTATCTTTTACAACATTATGTTAACCACATAGTACACGTACACCAGTAGCTCCTCTTCTTGCTCATAGTTGGTGGCTCTTTAAGCTACAGCTTTAGGTTTTGAAACTGGCTGTCGAATAAATAAGAAATTAATGGCAAGTGGAGTGGATTTTTTTAATCTATTAATGATTTAATCTGAATACCTTCTATTACCCTTATTTTACTTTTGTGGATATTCACCCCAAAAAACTCTTTTCAACACACTATTCATTGCTTTTAATTGATCTTACAAGTCTTTTGCTGTGTCTTGTGAGAATTAAAATGTCATCTTCAAATGTCAAAGTTTTTATTTCTCCTCTCTGAGCTGCTCAGTGTACAGGTCGAATAACATAAGGGCAGACTATAATGCTGTCTCATTTCCTTCTCAACTTCTGTATTAAAATAATCCTCTTCATGGACTCTGTGCAAGTTGTAGGTAACCTCTCTCTTCCTCTATTTTATCTCTGCTACCTTCAGAAATTCAAGGAATGTATTTCATTCCTAAGTATCAAAAGCTTTCTCTGAATCTACAGGTGCTATAAATGCAGATCTGCCTTTCTTTGAGCTATCTTCTAAGAGAAGTTTCAGGTTCAGTATTATCTCACATGTTTCAGTATTTCTCTGGAACCTAATCTGATCTTCCCCAAAGTCCCAAAGTCAACTTCTACCAGTCTTTCCATTCATCTGTAAATAGTTTATGACATCTATCATGTGAGTAACTGGTACTTGACATATTATTATTATTATTTATAAAGTGAAGCTGTTATACACCTCACCTCAACTTTAACAGAAAGCATAACATATAAAAACTATTTTTATAAGACTTACCATCTCCTTTGAGTCTTGTTCATCGCCAACAAAATTAGGAGGAGATCCAAAGTATCGGGCAGAGTGGTCCCTGGACCAGGAAGACATGGCATGCCGCAGCAGTGTTGGTGGACACCAGCCCACACGGTTTCCTGGCAAGCAAGTCCAGCTGAAACACTCGGCATGCTAGCAGTGCCTGGGTTCAAGAGTAAAGGTAAAGTGGAGTAGGTGGGTTAAATGAAAAAGAAGAATAAAACTTGTGGAATCACCTCTGGGCAGGAACAGATTTCTTATTTTTTGACTATTGTTGGTGCTGTAATCTAACTAGAAAGATAATCAGATTGATTCACTTTTCTAAGTTAATGTGAAATTACTCATCACTGCTTTGAGTGCTGTAACATTAACTGCAAAAACTACTGTGTGCCAAAACTGAAATGGTTTACAAACAACCACAACAAGGCCTGTATTATTTAAAAACGAGTGTGTGTACAGTTTCTAACATTTTATCATCACAATCTTTTTAAAATTTACAGCTTCCCAATAATGGTTCTATTCATTTCCAGTATGTTCAATGGTATTAAATGCTACAAGACTTCATCACTTAGGGGTGGAAAAAAACTTTGGAGGTACTGTTATGCAAACTGAATATAATCATATTTTGGATTTGAATGAAAAAACATACACCATCAATGATATGGATGTCCCTCCTTGAAAGTCAGTTCAGTATCTACACACTGAGAATGTATGAACATACTGTTAGGACATTAATTAAATTTGAAAAGTGACAGTCAATTTGTCTATCCCTATGCAACAAACACCCAAGTTATACAAGCAAAAGTATAAGTTGCAGGTTACTCCCATTGGTCATTAGTGCTTAATTCTGCCCAAATTTTGCAATTACAGGTGATCAAAGATGTTTGTACTTTGCTGTATTACATCAGGCATTCTGGGCCCTGTGGGACCTTTTTTCATTTCTTTGCTTTATTTCCCTTACTCTCAAGCAAACAGTACACATGGGTAAAAGTTTATACTGTTATAACCTTTACGTAACAGGAACACACTTTCCCTGAGCTCAATCTGCTCAAGAGCAAGAGAAATAATGGTTGACATCTGATAATGGGTGCAAAGGGTCTGCATGAATTTTAATTGGATACAACCCAAATATTTGTAATTAACAATACTTTTTGTGTAATCATTATTGACTGCTTCTTTTTCATTCTTATAATATTGCAAATTTATCCACTGAAGGAAATAGTATATAAGAAAGTCTACAGAAAGTTGCACAAAGGATGAATCCCTCAGGCATAACGTCAATACTAAAAATAGCTACCATCTAGAAGTTTGATGATCTAACATGGAATTTCACATTATGTTGGCCAGACACAACCTAAATATCTACTGAAGGGGTAAATTAACTGCAGCACACTCCAGAGAGCAAAAAAATTAGGAATTGAAAGCAATTATATTTTACTCTCAATTTACTGTCATCCAGATGCTACAGATGCCCCAATGTGAAGTAACATAAGATAAATATATTTACAAAAAGTGAAGAAAGATCAGAACAGAGATACACAAAACATGTAGCTTTTTAAACAGATGTATGTCATCTAAAATGACTTGACCTAGTCCATATTAATTCAGGCAGGCTAGAAAAAAATCTTACCTTCAGAGTCTCGGATGTTATTGAATTTCGCATACGTTAAAATGAAGGATTAAGTAAGAAACATGTATTTTTTGTTTTCTCCAAAAAAATTTCTGCTCCAAGATAGAGCCCTCCAAAGGCGCATACCATTTTGAAGACGCGAATTTTGCAAAAAAAAAATTTTATTATATCTGGAGAAATCTATATATTTTATTGGGTTTCTTTACTTGAAAGATAACTGCTTTATAATTACAAAGAAATCGTCCATTTGGACTTATCTGTCAAAGTTCTTTTATTATAGCATTCTGAATTTTTTTTTTACAATTTATGGAAATTTTTTTTTCCAACAATGCCAATCCTTAAATTTTTGATTTTTTTTTTTTCCTGTTGATTAGTACCATACAGCACTATATTCCGTGAAAAGGAGAGCTTCCACTTTTAGGTTGAACAGGTTTTATCACCATCATTTAACAGTTCCAGTTTCCTGGGTACTATAATGAGCTTCTTCCACTACGTCCTGTCCAAACACATCTGTTCACAGAGGACATCATCCAGTGTCTATCCTCTGGGCACTAGATTGACCTTAATCAAGTTTATCCATCGGGTTCGAAGTCTTCCTTGAGGTCTCTCCCCATCCACCTGCCTTTCCAAATTTATTTTGCCTGTTCTGGTTGGCTCCATTCTCATCACATGCCTGTACCATCGAAGTCTAGATGCGCCAATTCGATCTAATAGGGATGTCTTTATTCCGGCTTCTTTCCTCACCACCTCATTCTTTAACTTGTCCATCTTGGTCTTCTGGACAGTGGACCTAAGAAATTTCATCTCTGATGCTTACAGCCTTAGTGATCCTCTTTTTGTGAGGGTGCGTCTTTCAATACCATAGGTCAATATTGATATGAAATAGCTATTGAACATCATCAGTTTGGCTGGTTTTGGATTCAAGTCATCCCATAAAAGTTATCTTACTTGTTGGTAGAATTCAGATCCTTTTTGCACTCTGTTGGTGATTTCATTTCTGACCAAATTATCACTAGAGATTACACATCCAATGTAAGAAAAACTGTCCACACAATCTAGCTGGTGGTCTCCTAGTTTTACACTTGCTGGTTGTCCATCTCTGTTGACTGCCATCACCACTGTCTTGGTCTTGCTGATGTTGAGGTTATATTTCTGGAACTGAGATTTCCATTTATCAAGTCTGATCTGTACTTCCTCTTCAGTTTCACCCCATATCACGATGTCATCAGCAAAGGCAAATGCCTTCAGTTCACCTGGCTTCTCCTTGACGTTCTTCATTATAGTATCCGTAACAGTGATGAATAGTAGTGGCGACAGGCACATTCTTTTTCCTCAGGCATTCCCAGATCTTATCTTTTATAACACTATCACAGGCTTTTTCTATATCCAAGAATACAATGACCAGGTTTTTGCCTTTCTCCCAATACTTTTCCATCAACATGCAGGTTTTAAAAATTAGATCTATTGTTGATCTGTTACTTCTGAAGCCATATTGTTCCCCCTCCAGCTAAGGTTCTATGATAGTTCTCCGTCTCTTTTCTATGATCTTCTCAAGTATTTTCAGCCCATAAGACAATAGGGTTATTCCTCTATAGTTGGTGGGTTTCCGCCTGCTACCTTTCTTCAACGGGGGAATTATACACTCTTACTCCAATCTGCAAGTATTTTGTTATCTGCCCATATGGCATTGAGTACTCAGTGCAGCCATTGTATGCCTTGGATACCTGCTGCCTTTATCATGTCTGCCTTCACTTCATCCGCACCTGGAGATTTTCCTTTAGGCACAGATTTTAAGGCTGCTTCTGTTCCTATCCAGGTGATGGGAGTTTCCTCATTATAAGTGTGGATTTCCAGTTCAATATTTGGTTCTTCAACTGATCTATTTAATAGGTGGTCAAAATGGTTTTTCAGGACTTCTCTCATGTCACTTTCTGTCCAAACCAGACTTCCATTTTCATCTTCAAGTGCTTTTATGGTATTCATTGGTTTCCTTTTACCTCTGATAACCCTATACAACAGTTTCTTATTGCCTCTACTGTCCTACTCCAATTTCTGAGTGAATATCTTCAGTGCCTAGGTATTTTCTTCTGCAACTGTTCTTTTAAGTTCCAGTTTCTTGATTCAGTACATTTGTTCGAGGTTTCTGATCTTTGCCTATCCATTTTATTTTTCTCCCTATCCCTCTCTTTCCTGAAGAGATTTCTTTTTCTGATTACTGCTCTCACACTTTCATTTCACTAAGGTGTTTCCTTCTATCTTGTCATAATACTTGTCTTTTCGCAAACTTCAGTGGCTTCCTTTACAAAGTGTACCTTAGTCTGGTCCATTCTGCCTCTCCATTTTTCCTTTCACCTTTTGGTAACATGGATTTTATCTGGTTCTGATATTTGGATCTCTTCTCTGTTTTCTGGAGTTCCCATACTTTGATTTTTGGGATCTTCTTGTTCTGTACTTTTGGTCCATGGAAGTTTCTCAGGTCCACTACTAATAGATGGTCATCGCTGTCAAGTCTCTCACTAGGGACTTGTCTGACATCAGTTACCATTCTACTCCTCTTTTCATCTGTGATGACATAATCAATTACAGTCTTTTGTAATCCATCCCAACTGCATCATGTTATCTTATGGCTCTGTCTCTTCTCAAACCAACTATTTTTCCTCACCAACCCATTCTCATACAGAAGTCAAGGAGATGCTCCCCTTCTATATTTATTCTACCATATCCATGGGGTCTCATTACATTCTCATATCCTGTTCTATCTGTCCCAATCTCTGCATTTCGGTCTCCTATAATGATCACTCTCTCTTTACTAATGACTTTTTCCAGACCTACAATAAACTGGTTCTTATCCAGTTTGAGGTGCATACACCAATACTAAAGTTAGTTTTTCTCTCCCTAAATGTACAGTCATCTTTATTAGTCTCCCACTAATGTACTGAATGTCCCAGATCTTTATTCACGATGAAACTGACACCATTCTTCATCTCTTTGTTATTTCCATGCCAATACAGTGTGTACTGTTTCCTTAATTTCTTCATGCCTTTCCCTTTCCATTTTGTTTCTCTCATCCCCAGTATCATTAATTTTCTCCTTTCCATAATGTCCACTAGTTCTTCACATTTTCCTGAACAGGTTTTAGAAACAACTGAAATTTTTGCCATACGTAAAACCTGTTTTGTTACCACATTATCACATGAAAGGCCCAAAAATGTCAAAACTTAGCCTTATTTAACATAATTTTAGTTTTGAAAGATGAGTAAGAGACTCACTTTTCAGGCATTTTAAATGGTTCCAAAATGTATGTGAAAGGCCCAAAAACTTAAAGGTTTCAGTTTATACAACTTCTGTGCACACTGTTTTTTACTAATATCAGCCAGTCAATAAACTAAAAATGTATTCCACGGTTTCAGTATCTTCCTTTGATATAAAGTGATGTCTCCCTGTTGCACCAATAGGAACTGGAGCACTTACAAACTTAAAAACATTGTGAACAGGAAGTGAGCACTGATAGCGTTGTTGCTGTCTTTCAGCAGGAAACCTATATCCAGCAGCTAGTCCATGGGGGGTAGTGGTGGTGTAAAGTTCCCTACAATTTCGTTTAACTCATAACTGGTGTCTATGATCTATGCAATCCACCAGTCACAGTCATACACACACACACACCACAAACATTCCCCTCTCAGGCTGTGAATCTGAATATTATCCTGCTGTTTCTGAGGTGTTGGCCAAATGAATGAAATTTTTTCTTTCTTGCTCTTTAAAGTGCATACAATACGAATTCGCCCATCACTTTGAGTCCAAAAATATGTCTTCTGAATTCCTTTCACAGGAGTAGTTTGTTTGGACCATTCTTCTTTTTTCTGCTCACAGAATTCTTCGATTTCCTCTTTGGACAAAAGAATAAGGGCTGTGGATGTGTAAGATTTCACGACTCTCATAAAAACCTCATCATTCTGAATCACAGCTGTATTTGATCTGGAAAGATTGTTTTGTAGTGAGGTGCTTCAGCAGGCCTACACCATCACAAGGCCCCTTCCTGTGACCAGTCAGTTGGCACAAGTGACTTACTCAATTCAAACAGCTGGTAACAACTTTTAAAACGACTAGGAGAACCATCAGCAATAATGAAGATCTTTTCTGCCCTTGTTTGCAGTTGAAGAATTTTGCGCATTGCTAGTAAAGCATGTGCTGAGTCATGTCCTGTGTGATCATTTATAACTGCAACACTTGTGGTCTTGGTCTGAAAATTTGTCACTCCTGTAAAAACTGAAACCTGGTCATTACTCCAATGACACCCTTGTACTTCTTGTGGGAGAATTACAGACCAGTTCTCAGCAAAATCACAGTGAAGCACTAAACATAGTTCTTCAGCCTGTACACACCCTTCCACTTCTGCAACGTGTTGTTGTTGCAATTTCTTCAGATGCTGGTGTGTTACTGCTTTCACGGACCATTTACCAAGTTCATCAATGAAACTGTCAAAGGTAACAGTTTTCTTAATTAGTTTATTTTCTTCCCATGTCACATATGTAATTTCTGCAGAGTTATCTGCTACATCTTCCAGGCCAAGTGTCTGTACAGAATGCCCTCCCTTTCCAGGGCAATCACCACATTCTTGAAACAAACAAGTCTCTCGCTTTACGTCACAGATTGATAAACACTTCATATGCCCAAACAAGGTGTCATATGTCACGTGCTCTAGTAAGTTCTTCAAAGTTACAATACAAAGTTCAAAATTTGTGCAGTACACACATAAAGGTGTGGCCGTGGGACTACCCATTTACGTCGTAGTGCATAAAATTTTGACCTTCCAATATGTGAAGTTGTATAATTGCTCTTATAAATTGCGAAAGTTTTTTTTAATACTGCAAGTCATATATCTCTTCACTTTCACAACTTTTTGATCTTCAACTGTTACAGTTATAGTGTATTTTCTGTTGGCACTCTGGTGAGAACAGTCCTGTTTATCTTCCAGATAAAATGATTGCAATATTTGAACTTGAGCTGCTTTTACAGGATGACCATAATAGGGATCTGGTCTTCCAAAGACTCCTTTTACAGACCTCACATTTATTGATTTGTCTACCTTGTACTTTGATATTGATGGAATGTGGTTAAAAATTGTTTTCTTTGAAAATGTCTCTGGAATAGTAGTTAAACCTTGCACTTTTTCAATGTAGGATGCACAATATTCAACAGCTGAAATGATTTTTGTGAAAAATTCCTGGCAAGAGGTGCACGAGTGCTTTGGTTCATTTTCTTCTGAATATGGAATTTCTAATTTGAAGCATGTGGTCAGTTTTGCTGCAGTTTATTCATTCATAGCTTTATTAATTTCTCTGCACTTTCTTCATGCATAGAGCTTATGACCCGACTTCACTGACCACGGTTTCTTAACAGGACTAACACCTGCATCATCTGCACCATGGGACGCTTCACCTTGTCCAGATACTATCATTCCTGTTATTCTGTCAAAAAATTTAGAACACAAAAAGTCGTCTCTTGAAAGATCTTCACTTTGAAACAGAGTCTTCAAATGTGAGCACTTATTCCCAACCTGAACAAAGTCTGTTTCTTTCTTTGTCTTCTATATCACCCTTTCATGGATATGCAAATAGTCAGCACACTTCACTCTCCTGTGGCCCCAGTCAGAAGACATTTCAAATAGTCCTTTTCAAAAAACACACTGCAACTGGGTCAACATGCAAATTCCTCAAAAAAACACAGAACTCACTGGATGGTCTCAGATTTCTTAGAAGCCTCTTCAGTAAACAAATTAGCACTGAACAACTACAATACAGAAACCTGCAATGAACAACCACGACAATGATACTATCAAGAAACTGCAACTAAGTGTAAGAAATACCTGCAACAATGTAAGTGAAAAGAAATAACTGCAACAAAGAAAGTGATAAGAAATAGCTGCAACAAAGACAGTAGAAATAAACATTGTAACAAATAAATTAGTAAGAAACAACTTCAGTGAAAACATACATTATCCTTGAAAGTTAAAAAAATGATTTTATAAAATAAAACCTGTCCAACTTAAAAGTGGAAGCTCTCCTTTACAGAGAATATAGTACTGCATGGAACTAATCAACAGAAAAAAATCTAGATTTTTCTAGAGTGTTTTTTTTCGAAAAAAAAAAAAAAAAAAAAAAAATCTGTAGATTACAAAAAAAATTCAAAAGGCGGCAGTAAAAGATATGTCCAAATGGAGGATACCATTGGAATCATAAAGCAATTATCTTTCAAATAAAAAAATTGTAAAAAAATATCTAGAACTGTTAGAGAGATACAGCACTTTAAAAATTTTTCTGAAATTCGCATCTTCAAAATGGTGATCATAGAGTCATTTTTTGAGGCCTATGTCACAGGGCAAGAATTTTTTTGGAGAAAGCAAAAAAAAATACGTGTTTCTTACTTACTCCTGAATTTTAACATATGCTAAATTCAATAACATCCGAGACTATGAAGGTAACCCTGCTGCCTGAAGTGATATGGATTGTGCCACTTATAATGCAACAGATAGAACACACAATATTATTTTTATATATGTGTGCAGCTTTTAATATTGTCATATACAATTTTAATAATACATATAAAAGTCATATATAGTTGGGGACGGATGACAGATTAATTTATAATGCAATAAAGAAGCATAGTAAGGCAACAGAGCGAGACAGACAAACTTGCATGACAATGTTCACTGCTCTATGAACACACTTATGCAGATATTCCAAATGAGTTTTAGATGTCACATATCCTCCCTGAAGACAGAATAATGTAGGTTTTGATATATGTAATCATCTTTCTGGCATAATTTTTTCTGTCTGTGTATTATTTGTGATTCTTGTCTGTCATTTTTTCATTATTTATACTTCCCCTTTCATCTTTGTTTGTCCTTGTCTTCATTACAAGCATGTGTCTCTCATCATGGGGTCTGAGTAACTTGCCCTTCCTTTTAAACCTTCCCCAACCTCTCCCAGTCTTCTCCATGTGGAAGGAACTATTAGTCAGATAGCGTGTCACTTTTACTTTTATATATGTCTATCGGCAGTACACTAAGCTCTCACTAATTCAGCCTCTCAGTAACCCTGCCCACATCCAGTCTGTAGCTGATCAAGCAAAAATGACACATACAATAATAAATGTTCATATGCAATAATGTTGTTAGTTAATTACAATATTAAACAATGCTATACTTGTTTGAAATTCTACCTTTTTTATAGTTCAGTACGACAGCTTCTAAGAGGAAATACGCGATGTTAGACCTCAAGCAAAAACTTGAGATTTGAGATAGGTTGAACTGAGGTTCTTCAAAGAAAGCTACTGCTGCTGAGTACAATGCTGGATAAGCAACCATTTTTTAAAAGAAACTTTAATAGATAAAGAGATAGTCAAAAGTGAATAGGAAAGTTATGATGAAAGTGATGAAGGAGAGGACATAGGAGGAGAGAATATGAAGATATGTCGCACTTCTGGTACTGAAGCTGTAGATATCTTTCTGGAGTACATTACGCAACAATCAGAAACACGCAGTACTGATATAATGCTTGTAACGCCATTGTGTGACAAACCATAATGAAGTCGTGTGTCATCATTGTGACAACTAAAAATTTGGGACATTTTTCATAGTGACACTGCTGTATATGTACATACTCAAGGACTAAGTTTTCTACTAAAATGAATGTATCTTCGGATTTAATAAAGTACAATTCCTAGGTGTTTACACTAAATTTAAGAAATTCTAATAATCTGACACTTCCACTAATCCGGCACTCACACATGCAAGGAATGCCCGGAGTAGCAAGAGTCTAGTACACAACACATTTTGCCCCTGAATGTAAGTACTGGCCAGGAATTCTGTCTCATAATTTATTAATGTACAGCAGACAAAGAAGTGGGATGTAACACAGTAGCAACAAATGTTTTATATTAAGACATTACATTTCGTCAAGTCAAACAAGCGAGAACACATCACAGTAAAAAAATTCTTTGAATAATATATCATAAGGCATGCCAAACACTATAGCATATACAAGGGGCGTTTGAAAAGTCCAAGAGATGGCACCATCAGCGCGTATCAAGGTCAGGTTTAGTTACTAGCATCCTTGGAAAGAACGTACCCCAAGTTTCAGCTATATTGGTCAATTTCTTTGTGTTTGGCATTCGTGTGAATCAAGGAAGTTGAGTGATTGACAAAAAATGGATGAAGAAGAATTTCATCTGGCGATTAAACATTACTTTATGAAAGGCAAAACACCTCAGGAGACTAAAGAGAAGCTTGATAAACAATACTGTGACTCTGCACCTTCGATTAGAACAGTTTATAGGTAGTTTCAAAATTTTCAGAGTGGCCATATGGGCACAAGTGATGCTATGTTCTGGACGCCCTGTGGAGGTTATGACTCCAGAAATCATTGATAAAATCCATGATATGGTGATGGATGACAGAAGAGTTAAGGTGGGTGGGATTGCTAGTGCTGCGGGCATCTCGAATGAACGGGTACATAATATTTTGCATAAACATTTGGACATGAGAAAGCTATCCGCAAGATGGGTTCACGATTGCTCACACTTGACCAAAAATGGAATTGTGTGAAGTGTTGCAAGGATGATTTGCAGCTGTTCAGGAAGAATCCGCAGGACTTTAAGCGTCGTTTCGTCAATGTGGATGAAACATGGATACATTACTATACTCCTGAGACCAAACAACAATCTAAACAATGGGTTACCAAGGGAGAATCTGCACCAAAAAAGGAGAAGACCATTCATTCAGCCAGAAAGGTTATGGCAACTGTCTTTTTGGATTCACAAGGGATAATCCTCATCGACTATCTGGAAAAGGGTAAAACTATTACAGGTGCATATTATTCATCATTATTGGACTGCTTGAAAACTGAGCTGCAAGAAAAACACCCGCAAATGGACCGCAAAAAAGTCCTTTTCCATCACGACAATGCGCCAGCACACACCTCAGCAGTGGTGGTCGCAAAATTAATGGAAATAGGATTCCAACTTGTTTCACATCCCCCCTATTTTCCAGACTTGGCTCCCTCGGACTACTGGTTGTTCCCCAATTTGAAGAAATGGCTGGCGGGACAAAGATTTTATTCAAATAAGGAGGTGATTGCAGCAACTAACAGCTATTTTGCAGACTTGGACAATCCCTATTATTCGGAAGGGATCAACAAATTAGAACAGCGTTGGACAAAGTGTATAAGTCTAAAAGGAGACTATGTCAAAAAATAAAAAAGGTTTAATCCAAACACGTAAGTAGTTTTTTATTTTTGCATGGACTTTTCAAATACCCCTCGTATGGTGTCAAAAAGAAATAATAGTAATTTTGTTTTCACATTTTTAGTAAGCTGTATCAGAAAATTAATAAAAGCTATACGAAATTCTGAAGTTAAGACATCTCTTTGTAAGTGTACATTTTTCATCTACAAATTCTGAATTTCAGTCTCAGCTTGTGTGTGCATTGTACGTGTACGTGTACGTGTGTGTGTGTGTGTGTGTGTGTGTGTGTGTGTGTGTGTGTGTAAAAACTAAGATCAATTTATAAAAAGGTAGTAAAGTCACATGGAATTAGTATTTTCTAAATGAAATAAAACATCAAAGAGAATTCAAAATAAGACACAATTCTAACAAGCCTCTCATATCTAACTGGTCTTAATTACGTTAGTTTATCCTTCTCTCTTGTTCTAAAATCTTGCTTTTCTTTTCCTTTCTTATCTGCTTTATTTGTCTCCTCCCAGTACCTACAATCTCAGCCCAAATTTTAATAGTCTTCTTGTATTTATTTACTATGTTGAACTTATTACCTGCAGCACAGAACTTTTAAACTGAAATCAGGTTGTTACATATTACGTACCACATCTCATCTGTAATTTGCACATCATTTTCCTCCATCAGAATGTTGGACAGTGAGCGACATTTTCTTCTTCACACACATAGCACATAATTCTTCATCTATTTTCATTTCGTAATTTGCTTCATCATCCTCAAACAGAAACTTTCACTCCTGACAACTTCAGTTTAACCTTTTTTTCCCCCTGTTTCACTTGTACTACTGCTGGATTGGGTAATGTTATGATATTTAAAAGATGGAGCCATTTTAATGAAAGTGAAAAGCAAAGCGTTGCCCAGTTTTGAATCTTAAATGTATCTCATCTTGGGGTCTTATATGCCTTCTCTTTCTTTTTAACATTCACTAACTTACTTCTCTCTCCTCCTAGAAGAAGGAACTAACAGTTCTGAAAGCTACGGTAGTATGTGTGTAGTTCTGTCTGTCCCTACTGGCAGTACTTAATTTGTTTCCTGAAGGTAACACTTGTCCACTATGACACAACCAATAAAAAACACTTCTCAAAGTAAATCAAAACAAACTGTGTGAAATTTTATGAAACAGAGGAATTCTATCTCATAACTGCTGTACAATGTTTATATATAACAAAATACAAATTAAAAACAATGGACAGCAGACATAATATGGCTGAAATAAATGAAGATTTTAGACAATGGTGCCTGTTTCACCAAACACTTTTTAATATACCGATGATGTAAAAAAAGATTGGGTAAAGACAAAAAAACATTTTAAAATTAATAACATCGATGTTAATATAGTGCTTTTTGTTGATGATCATGTAATTAATAGAATGAAAATAATCTGGAAGACGTTGTTTTTAATTTACGTAAAACAGCCATTAAATGTAAAGACCTTCCAAAAAGTAAGGAAACATATCACCACACTATCAGAAAGCTGCAGAGAAAATATGAGCCTCAAATAGAAGAAGTCTTACAAAGGAACAATATACAAGAATTTTATAAAACATTCAAAACTAATCTAAGTAGATATGATCCACCAAACCTCACCTTAGAACAAAGAAGGAAAGGTAATATATAGAGGCATGGAAGACAGACAGATATTGGGCAAGTAGCTTGAAGAACTCCTGCATTGTCAACCACCATTTGGAACATTCAGCTACTATGAGAAAGAACCAAATGCCAATTCAGAACCATCATCTCTATATGTGGCTAGGAGCATTATCAATACCTTGAAGAATAATAAAGCTCCTGGGGAAAACGGGTTCATTGGAAAACTCTTCAAGTATGCAAATGAGAATATGATCATCGAATTGACACATATTTCAAGTAAAATTTGGGATGAAGATCAGCTGGCAGAAGAATGGACGTCAGCACTAATACATCCACATACATAAAAAGGAGGTAAGTCAGAGCCTGAGAACTACAGAGCAATATTGTCAGTACCAATGACAGACAAGGTAACCTCAAAAGCATTGCTGAACAGAGTGGAAAAACAGCTACATTCACAAACTGGTGAGTATCAAGGAGGCTTTAGAACGGAGATTGGGTGTGTAACAAATTTTGAATCTGAAACTTATAATCACATATCAAAAACAGAGGAGCAAAATTTTTCTGTGCACATTCATTGATTTCAATAAAGCTCATGATTCAGTAGATAGACGCACACCATTCCAAATTTTAGAGGATATGAGTTTGGATGGACAATCCAGAGAACTAATTAAACACACCTTAAGCAACACAACATCCTAGGTAAGTTCAAAGGTAAGTTTTCGGAGGCCTTCTAGTTTAAAACTAGACTCCCCTTTGCTCTTTAACTGTGAACTTGATAAGACAATCACATAGTGGCAACAAGATATCAAAGGAATGGGTGGAATATGACTAAGGTGTATGAAAAAAGGAAAACAGGTAGATTGTCTAAGCAGGCATACAGACCTCATCAAGAAGATACAGTACATCACAAACATCATGGCAGCTTGTAGATGGGTGACAATAGGAGGAGGGAGAATTCAGAAAGTGAAGAGTTTTGAATACCTAGAATGGATAGAAACTGGGCTCACAGAAAACGAAAGAATGGGAGCACGAATAAACCAAACACATTTAGCATACAAACTAACTACAAATGTCTATAATATGAAGAATATTTCAGTCAATCGAAATTGAGATATTACCAGATGGTCATCTGCCCTGAGCCTTATACTCAGCAGAAACTCTTAACCTAGTACAAACAGGTGTGCTCAAGAGACTAGAATTGGTGGAACAAAAAATTCTCAGGAAGGTACTGAGACCACAAAGAATAGAAATTGGTAAATTTGGAAGATTAGTGAACCAGGAACTGAAAACCAAGATAGAGGGACTGTTGGACATCATCAAGAAAAGAAGTAGTGTGTTCTTTGGACACACCTTAAGAATGGACCTTGGGCGATGAAACAGCAAATAACACAGTTTCTTGTGAACAAAAGAAAGCATGCTAAATCCATGAGGTACAGAAGGATCTGGAAGAAATGGAACACAGGAACCAGACATATACAACAGGATGATTTCAAAGTGAAAAATTTAGGTTTTTACAGGTTTGGAGCACAGAACTAGACCCAGAACAAAATCATCATGGACATAAGAGCATTGAAGGTTGCCAAATACGAGAATGGAAAAATGCTGGGCAAGGAGAAAGACTAGAAGTCATGAAGATGACACAAATTAACTAGATCATTAGATGGCCGAAACAAGAAGAAGAAGAAGGAGAAACAACCATGGAATACAATTTGAACATCTTCATTCCAAAGAGAAAATCAACGGCATTTTTCGGGCATCATGCAAGTTAAGTTCAAAATTGTAATATTACATATATGGCAAACAATGAAATAAAAAATATGTTAGAACTCTTCAACTGTTTCTGTGGAACTATAAGCAGAACACTGGGAAGAAAGTCCACAGAGATATTCTATGGAAGTTTTCTAAGGTTATGGTTGTACCTGTACTACTCTCTGGATATGAGAATTGGACCATTAAGAACAGAAATTAAAAGAGAAAAGAAGCATGTGAAATGAACTTCCTTAGATACATGGCTGGGTATACTTTAATGGA
Organism: Schistocerca piceifrons; assembly: GCF_021461385.2. Taxonomy (NCBI): domain Eukaryota; kingdom Metazoa; phylum Arthropoda; class Insecta; order Orthoptera; family Acrididae; genus Schistocerca; species Schistocerca piceifrons. The sequence goes on from NC_060138.1 coordinate 537,106,430, forward strand.
TAAAAAGAGAACTGATAACATTCAATATGAACTGAATATGCAGAACAAAACTGAAACAATAACAACATGTAAGATAAGATGGAAAGAACACATAAACCATACATCAGATGCAATAGGCACTAAAAAAAAACAATACAACATAAACAAAGAGGCAAAAGGTCTTTAGGTAGAGCAATAAAGAGATGGCTTCAGCAATTTTAAAGGGGATGGAACAAACAAAAAGACACAATCCCTTACTGTGCATGTTGATGATGAGCGACTTCCATCCCTCCACAACAGTTTCACACATTCACAGTCTCTGAGAGTTATTTACGAAATGACTATTGAAGTGAATAATGAATGGGTCAAGTGGCTGCAGTGAAGTCACAAAATAATCTTCATTGACAATAAACAGGAAGCACTCTAGAATTATTCAGTTAATGAATGAGAGTACAAAGGACAAAAAGCTAGTATTCTCCTACGGAAGTTCCCCAAGTCTCCAAAAATATCAGGTAAAAACAGAGTCATAAAAGACCAGGAACTCAAGAAAAAGCAAGTGCCACAATAGACATAAGTTTTATATCCCTAAGAAGTTAATTAATTTCTGTTGAAGATAATACACAGAATTAGAAAGGCTGATAGTCAAAGAAAGTTGTATAACAGAGAAGTAACAAGACAAAAATATGGTAAGATTAGTCTACAAAAACAAAACAATACACAAAAGGACTCAACATATTTGAAAAGTGGGGAATAAGTACAGAAAAAAAGGAAACTAAATGATAGGAGAGCTATAAATTAAACACAGTGTATGAAACTATAAGAATAAAAATGTGGTTGTGCAGAAAAGCCCACGGCAAATCACAAGAAAAGGTAATGGTGGTGGGAGGAAAAAGTAATAAACAGGTGGCAAAGTAACTGTGTGTGGGATGGAGTCTTATCAAGCAGGAAGCCACAAATATACAGAAGTGCAGATTATGAGAATTTATTTATGAACAGGCAAGTAAAACACTTTAAATTAAACCATTAACTGTGGCCACAGTGCCTAAGCACAGGTACCATGACTGCTATGAATAATCTGTTATATACTGCCATCAGTCGCATTATAATACAATAATTTTAAAATTATTACATTGGGACACATATCATTAAAAACTGAGCTTTTCAGTGAAATTCTGAAAATCAAGTTGCTTGGTGATCTGTGTTTACAGTGTTCTGATGCAATTTTGCTTTAAAATATAGTAGTTTCAGCATGCGACAAATGAAGCTTGGAGCCCAGAAGTCTTAAGTAAAACATCTGACATGCAGAGAGAATGTTAAATGATTAGTGCAACATAGTAAATGATACCAAAATATCTTCATGCGTGTAACGGAAGCTATATTGTGCAACTCCACAAAATCACCACCACCAAAGATGGTAAAAATGTTGGTTTTCCTCAATTAAGGTGTCAGATGACAAAGCAACCAACAGAAAGAAAATTCCACAAGCATTCCAAGGTTCCTTTAAAGGTTTATATTGTTTAAAAAAATGAATCTGATACACAGATCTGCTTCAGAATGTCAACATTTCCATTTTAACTAGAAATGGAAATAATGATATTCAGAAACAAATGCAATAATGAAGGTACATGTTTACACTTAGATAGTGTACTTCTTAAAACCTCTTTCATTTCTTTCTTTTTCTTTTTTTTCTTTTATCTTTTTTTTTAAAAAAAGAGCCATTTTGAGAGTTTACCCAAAGAAATGATGATGATGATGATGATGATTGGTGGGGCTCTCAACTGCGTAGTCATCAGCATCCATACAAAGTCCCAAAAGTTACACAGTCCAATTTAGCCACTGCCACAAATGATGATGATGATGAAATGATGAGGACAACACACACTGTCCTCGGGCAGAGTGCCCAAAGAAAGGTGCCATGAACATGAAAATGGAAGTGATTCATCACACAATGTGATACGGTTTATGCAAAAAAGAGTTAACATATTTTTTAAAGAATTTGTTTGATATTAACTGTACTTCACAAGAGTAAAATAACGTCTTTCAATGACTGTAAGCTATCGATGTCAATAGAAATCACAACACAGTTATTCAAAGAGGCAAATCAAACTAAACGTACAGGACCAAATTGGAGCATTCTATCATATTCCCAAGCCATCTAAATTACAAATGATGCTCTTCTACTAACATAATAACAAATGTGAAGTCACCGCATAGCAGCAAATGTGATTTCACTGCATAGTTGCAAGTAAGAAAACTGGTATGGCAAGCTCATCTGCTCATCTACTTAATTTACTGTCAGCAGTAAACAGAATAAAAATTGTTATTTTTGTTTGAAAGTTCTGGTGGAATGTAGATACTTAAAAATGAAGGAAATCACTCGATATGTGTGCCTGTCGATGACTTAAGGCTTCTGTTTTTTCATGAGTCGTCTCCTTTACAACTAAAAAAATATCCACAGAATAAAAATGGTGTCCCACATACAGTACCCTTATGAGCATACCTTAACCAGAGGGCAGAAATAAGACTCAATGACTGACAAGATACCTGAAACACTTCGATATTTATAGTATCTACGCTCATCTATGCTGAACAGTAACAGCTTAAAGCTTAATAAAAATGAAAATTACCCAATTGTTACTGTTTACAGCTGCCAATTTTTCCATGACACATATCGCATCAAAAGCTGATATTCTACCATAAAATGATAATGTGCTTTAAACAAAGCATTATGGGAAAGGAAGACAATAACTTACTAATGTGGTCTTGTAATTACTTGTGTCACTGAAGTATTTATGACATTAACAATTAAAAATCTACAAATGACAATATCAGGACTAACTATAAACAAGATGTATTGCAGATGACTAATGCTGTAATACTATTATGTCCACATCAAAGTAATATAAAGACTCTGGATACTTAGCAAAATACAGTTACATAATTATGCTCATTGATGTACTAAATTACCAGTCTGATGAGAGAAAAGGTCTGAACATACTCATAATTGCTAGTCTACGAAAGTCGAACCAACAAAGCAGTGATAAATAACAATTAATTATTAGTAAAATCTATTAAGAGTTTAAGAACTGAAGGACTTAGTGGAATAGGGGATATCTCTCAAAAACGTACTTTTGAGATATTTAACATTTTGTTAGACATTTTGTTAGATTGTCTGTAATTTTATCGAAACTATAAAAATCATAAAATATTTCAAGGGTTAGGTTATATAGGTACTGTATTACCTTCCTATAAATGTGATGCAGAATATGTCGATAATTATAAAAAAAAACTTACACTTGAATAATGACATACAGATGATATTGTCGACCCAACACACGTTTTAAAATATAACAGAAAAAAAACTAAATTACACAATTTTCATGCTTTATTTTCTTCTGTTTCATTTCCATTGCCTGATTTCAAATTTTGATAAAAGCTGTGGTTAAACGGAGATACAAACTTGAACATCGACACTATAGCACACTGTTTGGCAGCTTTGATGGACCTACCATTGGGATACTTAGGTTCCAGAAAAAGTGTCATTTATTTTCTGTACCTTACCTTTATCCTTCGGTACATTTATGGCAGTATAGTTACGTGTATTTCTATACATGAACCATACATGGTATCTTAGAACAGATGCCTTTCTGAAGATCACACTGATGCCAGAAGTGTTTTTGTTTGTTTTTATTAGCTTTTTTTGTTAATAAAGTTAAAATAACACAATCCTCTATCTGCATTTCCCCTATAGTGGAGGGTTTGTTTCTCCGTGCATTTTAAATCAGCTTTGCCCATTCTTGAGGGTTGTAAACATACTGTGAACATTGCTATAACTTATCAATTATGCCAAAATCTGCATCACAAGGCATTCATCATTTATAAACAAACTCTCTCTTTCTGTGTCAGCCATATTGATTACAAACCCAAGGTATAAAGCTGCTCTACCACTTGTCAATTAGTTATAATCAGTTAGCCAACTGGAACCCAGGTATCACATAGATATGGGATACTGCCTTATTCCACTTAGAAGTTAGAGACTGCTTTGTAAAGCCTGTTACCTTACGCTTTTTAGTATTGACATGGAGCTATCCAACACACTGGCAGATCAATAAACTGATGCCAGATGGATCCAGCTCAAATAATATGCACACTAAGGGATGCTCCCTCATTCCACTAAGCCTTTTTAATAAATATAAGGGACAAATTTTTAATGCAAAACAATTATGGTTTTCTGCATTAATTAAAGTTATATTCTGAAATCTTAAATGTCATTTAAGATGTAATTAAAATAATGTAACTGAAGAAAAGAAGAAAAGCTACTCAACAGCCGTGGTGAATAAATACTTCCACAAAATGGAAAGAAAACCAGATTTTTTACTTTTCTTTGTATGTGAGTCAAAAGTACACAGTACCTTGTATTTTAATAGTATTTAGCATTAAGATGCTCTTTTCATTTTTCATTTGCCCTATCCTCTTCTCGCAGTGTGTTCGGGTTTTGCTTGGTATTATCGCTGACCACAGTTCTTCTGCTTTCTACATAGCCTGCTTTTTATATCTCTTCACATACTGGTTTCAAAATAACTTATTTTATTTACTGTAGGTATAATTAATGTCATTCACCTGCAAAACATGCATTTTTTCATAACATTTAAGACAGTCACTCACTCACTCACACCTGTATGGCTATATTGTCCAAGCTGATAACATTGTGCCAACACTGGAGTGTGACTGCCTACTATGCGCGTGTTTTGGTGCCAGAACTACAGCTTGATTGTCCAGTATGTTTAGATCAGAAAAAGGATTCAATAAAAGTTTTGTTCTTTTTTTATCTGCCTGTAGACGACAACGCTTCAACTATACGGTAAGTTGCTACCTTTACTACTTCCATCATTTAACAAGGTACAGATCTCTGTTAAATGGCCGCAGCATGATCTAATGTTACAAGACACAATTAAGTTGTTGGCATACACAATTGTTCAATCAGAGGCACAACATATATATCATGATAACTGAAAAACTAACATGCAACCAAGCAAAATATATATTCTGTGCTAGGTAAAACTATTTTAAAAGACTGTCTGCATCCATTTAAATTTGCACATTTCACTATTGGTCAAGTTCACAGCAACTTTAATGTCTTTTTCCATATTCGTGACACTTACCTATCTGTTGCCTTTGTGAACTACCTTCTTGATAGGAGTTTCCTCACTAGCTCATTAGTAAATTAAATAGATATGGTCTACCACAAGGGCAAAGATATGTCTGTAATTGTCAGAAGAAGAAATAGGAGAAATTGTGATGTCTTGGGCAATGGTGTCATGGGTTGTTGCATCTCAAACTTTCATTATTGGGGATACCTTCTTGATAGTCAAAGGAAAATCAAGAAAGAGAAAAATTTATGACTGTTTAAAACAATTCTTATGTATTTTTCCATTTCAGATGCACATTTTTAATTAGATTACATGTTTCAGTCACTCAAGATCATCTTCAGATTCAAGCAGTTGCAACAGCAACCTGTCTTGCCTACTCAGAACTACATACCAGAACCGATCTTTATTGGATCTGAAGATGATCCTGAGTGATCAAAACATGTAATCTAATTAAGAATGTGCAACTAGGATGGAACAATAAATGAGAATTATCTTAAATTTTTATATAGTTACTGAATCTCTCGAGATGATTATGTTGACTATGGTGACAGTATTAAACATGGCGGAGGATGATAAATTACTATGAAATCTAATTAAAATTCATCAATGGCTGAATTTTTCTCAACTATTTGTTCGAATAATTTATCCTTGTCTCTACTCTTTTCATATGCATTTCCCTATCTACAGCTTTCTTTAACTCACATAAAAGACACTAGATTTGTCATGCTGATGCTGCTTCTATTGTTGCTGATGCTGCTTCTATTGTTGTTTATTGTTGTTGTTGTTGGGCATGGATGATTTTTTTTTTCCTAGCGCTGTTAATGTGAAGTGTAAATTTATCTAATGTAAGCATTGTATGTTGATTTCAAAATTCCGTTTCGGTGTCCCCCTATAACTGACTAAGGAAGGCAAGGGAATACCAACTCCAATTGGACCTTGGCTAGTAAAGCACTGTAGTATTACAAAACCTTCAGGCTGAGATCTGTTGGATCTTTCCTTTTTGATGCCACAGTGTGTTAACTCAAAATGTAACTATATTACTGAAAGAAACGTTCAATTAGGAGGCAAAAAATGACAGCAATATGCACCACAAATTTTACTCTCATAACTGAAAGACAACAGTAATAGCATTGCATGTAAAATCTGAACGTTAATGCATACATTTTGTTGTTACTGCTGTAGTTCATGACAATTACCTCCACAAACATACATAATTATTCATTTCATAAAAAGAACTATATATGTTGATTTCAGTAATTCAATCTTAATGATTACAAGTACAATGCAATTGTTTGTATCTTCCTTAATTGTAAAGATAATTAGTGATTCTTTGGTGTTTTTCAAATGGGTCAATCCACTTATATATTTTTCCTCAACAAAAAATAAATAATTTTAAGCATATAATTTCCAACAGTACTTTCCTGAATTAGATTTGTTTAATTAATATAAACCATTTTTAATAGTGAGCAGTTTTGATGGAAGTCTCGTGAAACTAGACACTGTCTATGGAGCAGAGATCTAATATTAACAAATGTTTTTATTGAAATTGTCTGCTCACAGAAATTAACAACAAGGGTATCCCCGTTATTAATTTTGATGACAAAGACAATTTCAAAAAAATATTGATGGAAGTGTCTGCAGCTTCACATCTTAACATACACCATGTGAATAAGGAAAGCAACAATATGGATTAATCTTACTGTTCACCACTGACTGCTTGATTAGAACAAGTTTCTGGTCATACACTAGACCACTATCAAATATGTCACAAAGTATCTGCAATGTACAAGTAACATACCAACTAAACTAATGACAGATCAGCAGGAGACATTTTAGGACAAAATGTTAATAGTATTTTTAGCGACGTAAAAAGAATAACTTAAAATTAGTTTCTTTGAAAGTTAGGGCATGACCACTAGTGAAAATCAAAAAAAGGGAGGGAGGGAGAGGGGAGAGTGAAAGAGACAGAAAGAGAGAGAGAGAGAGAGAGAGAGAGAGAGAGAGAGAGGAAAAAAAGGCAAGATATGTCAATCAAAAAATTATTTCATTACAAGGTTCAAAATAAAATATTACCTCAAAGATAAAAGAACTGAACATATTTTAGGAGGCTCTTAGTTGTAATCACTTCTAGACTACTAATTACTTTCACACCAAAAAGGGAGGTTCGAAGGAAAGAAATGTAAGGAATTGAGGAGGAGGATGACATAAAAAGGGTACCAAAATTTTGTTAACAATTGATTAAGATTCATTGTCCAGAGCGAAAAAAAAAAAAAAAATTCATTTACACATGTAGAAATGACCATTACTCAATACCAGATATTTCTCAGTATATATAGATTGAGTAATGGCTTACAAAACATTCTTTAATTTAAAATACATTCGAATATATTATCATTGCTGTTTTCCTGTGAAGGTTTATTCAAGTAGGTGTGTAAGCCTTCATTTCCCCAACAGATTTAATTTTTTTTTAAAAATACATTATATTAACTATAAACCCAGCAACAGTACTAGATATCTGTCAGTGCAAATAGACTCTCCAAGACTTCACGTGAAATGAGTGAAGAAATAGAACACAATGCTAGTAATGACACTAATACTTTTACTTCATCTTACAATCTAAGACCAGTTTTACCCACACAACAACAGTGGCCATTCATTTGCTTTGGAGATCTGACACCATTATCCTCAAGTGATGCTCAGCCCGTGTGCAAGTCCTTTTCTAGCTGTGTTCCTCAGGCACACAAGCAGTCTTATCTTCACAAACAATGAGTAAAATTTGTGCTAAGTGAATTCTTGCATATCATGTCTGTCAATTCAGTTTTACCAGACTGATGAAAAATCTCTGCGTTTGTGCCGCGCTCTCAAGCACTGATTACATGCTCATTATAGATCTGCTTTGGCTAAAATGCAGCACTTCCCAGACATGGAAAATCAGCAGATGAATATTTGTCGTCCTGCAACCCTGGTGTATATGGAGGGTGTGCAGTCTTCATGTGTCGCCGCAAGTTGCTGTTGTTGCTGTATATGCGGTAGCATACAGGACAAGGACGTGGGTCCTCCCAGCGATACTTGCGCGGGGCCAGCCCCCCTGCAACATACAAACACCCCCACTTGCAAGTGCGCTTCCTCACCTGGCTCTAGAGGTGGGGGGCACAATCTTGATTTCATATTGTCTCACATTAAAAATCCAAATTAATGTAAAGAACGGATCATATCTGTTTTTTTCTCATCCTGAAAGGGATGTATATGTTGGAGCTGATGATTTTTATATTCAGTGACATAGTTTACATGTACTTCTTTTATGATCAGGAAACTTGATGACACGTTCATGGACTACGGTGAGTAACATTTGATCATGGTTTTAAGGGAGATAACCAACATCTGACCATGATTTTAAAGGTGGTTTATGGGAGATTTAGTCGCAATAAATAACTTTTTCTTGGAATGTGTGACAATGGATATATACACATAAAAAACTAGTATATTTTTCTTACTTTATTATGTCATATGGTATAATATTTTGTGGTAACTCCACAAAGAGAGAATGTTTTTAGAGAATAAAATCATTTAATAAGACTCATTTGTGATGTAAATTCAAGAACAGCATGCCAAAACGTATTCAAAGAATTCTCAGTACTTCCATTTCTTAATGAAGTTGGTTGAGGTAATAAGTCTCCTTGTTACTTCTGTGCGCTGCTGATTGCTAATAGGTGAGCGCATCCATGGATTGCCAGTACTGACTGAGAAACAAGAATACCCCCCCCCCCCCCCCCCCCCCCCCCCCCCGCCCTCACAAGCGCTCTAGACGGATAGGTTGTGAGTCACTCTTTCTCCATTCCTCACGTTCTCTCGAGCAAAACTGCCTTCTTTCAGTAGAAGTGTGAATAGAAAATAGGCTTTATGTTGACAATGGTATCAATTATTATATGAAAACTTTTCAAGATCTGTTGGTCAGGCAATTTAAGCCATCAATAGTACTTTGGGGGATTAATATTTATAACAATGATCACTGAGAAATATACACGAGAAACAAAGCTCTCAGTAAGGGAGCCAGGAGGAATGAAAAAAGTTGCTATAAAACGGGAAATCCAGCAAATAGGGAAGACTCTTTAGAAGATCATTGTTATACCTCAAAGAAGCTGAATACTGAAAGACATATTGTATACCACAGTTTAAGTATGAATATTTTCACTGAATATGGAGTGTTTGTGATTAAAGCTATGCCAATGAAGAATGTTCTGACGATACCTATCATGAGATATTCAAGCATTATTCCATTTTTTTTCCTCACTTCATCAAGTACCTACGCAATTTCTATGTGTCTCTCCAGGCACTATACTGATCGCCCTCTACAGGGTGTAAACAATAACTGTTTACAATGTAGCACAGTGGTGTAGAGGAAATCAAGATGAACAGTTTGATACAGGACACTTGGGGTCCATCAAGTCAGAAAATTACCTCAAATAGGCCTACAAAAATCACTTAAGCTCCAGTGCACACACACACACACACACACACACACACACACACACACACACACACACACACACATTGCCTGAGATTTTTTTATATTCTCTCACTTTCTTTACATAAACTATTAGTCCTTGAGAAAAAATTAATACGGCTTTTTATGTAGGAAATTTAATGTAATTTTATTTTGTACTGAGATAAATTTTTGGTGGAGTCACAATTTTTGAGTTATTAAAGGAAAATATACAGAAGTATCCTTCAAGTGAACCCCTGCCCCCACATTCAAGGAGTTTTACTATGTTGTTCATTGCAGGCCTTCCTACCACTGTACAAAAATTTGTAGGTACAGGAATTATTTCCCATACTCGAACTTTTTTTGTCTTCACTGACTGGGCTTGTAAGGTACCAGATTAGTTGTGCACTTACAAACTGTAAAATAAATGTCTGCGTTAATTTTACCTCACAAATTTCCATAAAATTAACAATTAAATCGTTTTCTTTGTCTAGCTTTCTCAATATGAAACTACTGTGTATTTAAGCATTAAGTTTAGATAACACTGTAAATGTAATTAGCTTCTGAAATATGTATACAAAAGACTTTTTGCTTTCACTACCCTCAAAGAAAAGTTTAAATAACTAATATTAACAAAACAGCTAACTAAGCAGATGGCATAACAGAACTGTTGATGAAGATTACAAACTGTCAATATGGGAAATAATTCATGTAGCTGCAAATTACTATAATATGGTAGAAGCCTGTGCCAAGAACAATGCACTAAAAATCCTGATCAGTGGGGTTTCAGTGTGGGAATTGCAGTGTGTTTTTCTAGAAAACCAGGGTCTCTAGCAAAAACATTTCCCAGTACAAAATTAAACTATATTAAACTTTCTACAAAATAGGTCCTCTTCATTTTTTCTCTAGGACTAATAGTTTGTTCAAAGAGAGTGAGAGAATATGGAAAATCTCACAAGACACACAAGCACTATAGCTCGGGTGGTGTTGTGGGCCAATTCAAGGTAATTCTCTGACTTGATAGACCACTAGTGTCCGTACAAAACTGCTTGTCATAAACTGTTATCATTTACACCCTGTATATGCTTGATGAGATAACTGTTACAATTTTTATTCTAGAGTAATTAATATCCCTTTTGGTCTATCTGATAAAATTAATGTACAGAAATAAATTAACCAGTTCCACTGTTTTCCTCAAGTAATAATAATTTTTGCTTTTAGAGTTTTCAGGGGACACATCAACGAACAAACAATAACATAAGGGGAAGGTATTTAAAGTGATATTTGTAAGTCTCCATAATGTCACCCATTCTGAAAGGAATTACATTAATTTCACGTCTCTCCTATTATATATGCTATCTAGCTCTGAAAAATGAACTGGATGTATGTTGTGCATGGCTTTATGTTGCAAAATTGTTGGCACCTTCAAACTTATCCAGAAGATGTGGGGCAAATCTGATTACATTAGTACCAGACACATTATTTGACCATTTCAGAAGAATGAAAATGAGGCATCAAATACTGCCAAATACAGTCCAATGAATACACAATTGTCATGTCAATGATATTAAGAAAACAGTAATAATCACAATATTTACAGTAGAAACTTGTTTGAGGAAGCATCGTGGTATGAACAGGATTGTAGTGGTCTGGGCTCGCTCAATCAACTTCATTTCTTGGAGCATGAAGCTGAACTCTATTAGATACTGGAAATTCTCTGCCAGTACTTTAGAACTGATGATTTAATTTCTAGCATGGCAAATTAGAAATCATTACAGAGAGCTTTGAAGAAATGGGAGACAATAAAATCTAGCAGTGAGGCAAAGCCCTTATTTCAACCCAACAGAGCACACATGGGCAAAATAGATGGATATCTTTACATTAGGCTGTTCAACAGTGAGTCTCCAGTATCCTTCTGTATCAAAATATTACATTCAAGTCACATATTAACTGTATAAACATTCTTATTCCTACACTTCTGAATGCATCAATTTGCTGCTGCTTAAAACATATTAAAAGAGAAACAAAAAAAAAATTTATGCAGGTATGCACAGCTGCTTGAGGACATAAAACATAGGATGAAACAGACATCCTGAAACATATTAAAATCACTGTCTTACTAATTTAGGCTACCCTGAAACTGCAAAATTTACCTTTTCCTCATTCTCTGATCTACTAAGATGATGAGACAGATTCATCAATTTCTTCACAAGAAACAGAAACCTCCTGCAAGTTAATGGAAAGTCTTCCAATGGACGCAGATGATGAAATAAGGGCAGATGCTATAACAGCAGCAACGGACAGACCTACATCCCACCGACATCATCAGATCAGTAATTACCCATAATGTCCGGTTGTTATCAATTACTGTAAAGTAATGTGGCCTTTAGGGTCAAATCAAATGTCCCTTGAGCCATCGCAACCTCATTCAATTCAAGTCCTTTTCTTCCCCTACTTGCGATACCTATGAGAGACTTACTCCTGAACAGTATGGAGACACATTGTCATGTAGTACGTTATTTCCTCTTGACACTGAAAGACAAGAAAATGTGATGATTGGTCATAAGATTGAGGGGTGAAGGTGATAATATGCTTCAGTGGTGTGGTTGTGAACAGACCAAAAACAGCTGTCAGAAGTCCATCATGCCAAATTTTACCAGGCAATTACTGCAGTTATAATGCATGCAAAAAGTAATAACAAAATAAAACATGTGAAGTAAGTAAAAGATCAAAAAGAGCTGGGGGTGGGGGGGGGGGGGTGGGGGGTGGGGGGGCAGAAGAAAAGGCAATAAAGATTAGTCTCTTCTAATTTTACTGTATAGTAGTCCTGGGTCATTCACCACAGAAAAAGACCTTTTGTATTTCACCATCTCAGATTTTCTTGAAATTTGGCACAGGTGTACTTTTGGTATCGACTTTGAAGAAGAAGAAGAAGAAGAAAAAAAATTTTTTTTTTTTTTTTTTACTGAGATATGTCAACTCATTTCTGAATTACGGAGCTGTAAAGCTTTCATAAATGGGCTCAGAAACAGTGAACAGCAGATTTTTAGACTTACTGTAGAAGCTTTCCTAATTGAGCTACAGACCTGGGATGAATACTATTTTACAGCATTTTTCATGCCCTTTTGTAGGGTATACAATAATATATTGGTTACTAAAGAATTTTTTTGAAAACAAAATGCAAATTTTAATTTTTTTTCAAAAAGTACTAGCTAACACTGTAAATTGCAGGCTAAAATATAAATTTGGGATGATAACTTTTTCATTAGTAAAAAAAATTAGGACTGAAGCTCTATTTCCAATAATTCGACTGTGTACTCATGTTAATTGTTACAGCAATGCTCACAGTCACAGAGTGAATGCAGCCCTCCCTGAGTGGATGTATTCGAGTTGGGCTGTGTACAATAAGTTAGTTACTTGCGAAATGGTATTACAGATTACTTATTGTTTAGGACAAATATTAGTGCTTCAGTAAACCAAAGTATTACTGAAAGCTATAAAGTGACTAAAATTAATCAGAAAAACGTAAAAGTTATTGGCTAATTTTTAACAGTGATTTCTACATCTACTTGCACATTAAGTGTGTTTGAGCGCCCCCCCCCCCCCCCCCCCCTCCTCACTCAAGATGGAAACCGACACATTGCCTCTCAAAATGGAAACAGGCTCACTGAGAATAACAGTACTGAAATCCGTTACGGAAAACAATTCACTTTGTTAGAGACAGGCAAAAAGCTCCAAAATGTCACATCATGGATGTCTAATTGTATCTGCAAATACTCTGTTGTTCAAAAACCTGTGATAAATGCAGGAAGGAAATTACTATGTTAAAAAATGTCAGTCCATTCCCTAAGTGACAATAATGTTGATGATGATCATTCTCACTCAGAAACATTACTGCACAGTGATACAGAATTTACAACTACTTCAGAGGATGTCAATCATTTGATATATCTCTTGAACAGTTGGCAAGTCTCCCACTGCTAAGGGAAAAATGAAATACAAGAAGTACTGCACAACAAAATAAGAAAAATTTCCACAACTATGAAACATATACGTTTTTCTGCTCTGCTGAAAGAGTGTCATCAGACAGTGATAGTGATGTTGAGAAATGTGAATAAAACCAGGGAAAAGCTTGCGAACAGAGGACAGTGGGAATTGTATGTTCATTTATGAAGATGATTTAGTTAGTAGGAAAATACCAGGAATTAAAGACTATGTGACAGTTACTGAATCAGACAGAAGTAAATCAACTATTTTGAAAAGACTCATAGCGTGTAACTTTAAGAAGCATACACAGAGTTTAAAGACAAGTTTTCCAGCATAAAAATAGGTTTCTCTAAATTTCTGAATTGAGACCCTAAACGTTGTATGTTAGCTGGCAACGTGGCACACATACTGTTTGTGTGTGCACAAATCACTAAATTCAAAACTGTAACGAAAAGTAAAATTCAAAATTACAAGCAATGCCTCGCAAAAGTGTTTTGTAAACCCATTACTTTTCTATTGCAACATGGGGAAATGTGCTTACTGTCCAGGTGGAACTGAGATGCTTAAAATTTTGAAGAATCCTTTGCTGAAAATGCAACCGAAAAAGTGCAGTTTCACCAGTAGGTTTCAGTTGACTGTTGTCATCTAGAGACTTTGGCAAAAGATTAAGAAGAGTTTATCAATTTATTCTGCTGCAAGTTGTCCTCTTTGACTCAGCATGACTTTATTACCAATAAGCACAGATATTTTCTCAACTGCATAAAAGAAAATCTGAAAAATCAGAATTCATTGTCACATTGATTTTTCTGAAAATTGCAGCACAGTTCTACAAGATAAAGGTCAGAGTTACCACAGAACAAACCAACAGGTCACAATCCATCCCTTTGTTACGTATTTTCTGGGAGGAAAACAAAACTGAACACCTAGTTATACAATGTTTCAGATTCACTAGAGCACAACACTGTTGCTGTATATATTTTCAAAAAAACTACACTACTGGCCATTAAAATTGCTACACCAAGAAGAAATGCAGATGATAAATGGGTATTCATTGGACAAATATATTATAATAGAATTGACATTGTGATTACATTCACAGGCAATTTGGGTGCATAGATCCTGAGAAATCAGTACCCAGAACATCCACCTCTGGCCATAATAACGGCCTTGATTACACCTGGGCATTGAGTCAGACAGAGCTTGGATGGCGTGTACAGGTACAGCTGCCCATGCAGCTTCAACACGATAGCCACAGTTCATCAAGAGTAGTGACTGGCGTATTGTGACGAGCCAGTTGCTCGGCCACCATTGACCAGACGTTTTCAATTGGTGAGAGATCTGGAGAATGTGCTGGCCAGGGCAGCAGTAGAACATTTTCTGTATCCAGAAAGGTTCGCACAGGACCTGTAAGATGCGGTCGCGCATTATCCTGCTGAAATGTAGAGCCTCGCAGGGTTCAAATGAAGGGTAGAGCCACGGGTTGTAACACATCTGAAATGTAACTTTCACTGTTCAAAGTTCCGTCAGTGTGAACAAGAGGTGACCGAGACGTGTAACCAATGGCACCCCATACCATCACGCTGGGTGATATGCCAGTATGGCGATGACAAATACCCACTTCCAATGTGCATTCACCGCGATGTCGCCAAACACGGATGTGACCATCATGATGCTGTAAACAGAACCTGGATTCATCAGAAAAAATGACATTTTGCCATTCATGCACCCAGGTTCATCGTTGAGTACACCATCACAGGCGCTCCTGTCAGTGATGCAGCATCAAGGGTAACCGCAGCCATGGTCTCCGAGCTGATAGTCCATGCTGCTGCAAACATCGTTGAACTGTTCGTGCAGATGGTTGTTGTCTTGCAAACGTCCCCATCTGTTGACTCAGGGGTCAAGACATGACTGCACGATCTGTTACAGCCATGCGGATAAGATGCCTGTCGTCTCGAATGCTAGTGATGCGAGGCCGTTGGGATCCAGCACGGCGTTCCATATTACCCTCCTGAACCCACCGATTCCATATTCTGTTGACAGTCATTGGATCTCGACCAACGCGAGCAGCAATGTCGTGATACGATAAACCGCAATCGCAATAGGTTACAATCCGACCTTTATCAAAGTCGGAAACGTGATGGTACGCATTTCTCCTCCTTACACGAGGCATCACAACAACGTTTCACCAGGCAACGCCAGTCAACTGCTGTTTGTGTATGAGAAATCAGTTGGAAACTTTCCTCATGTCAGCATGTTGTAGGTGTCGCCCCACCGGCACCAACCTTGTGTGAATGCTCTGAAAAGCTAATCATTTGCATATCACAGCATCTTCTTCCCGTCGGTTAAATTTTGCGTCTGTATCACGTCGTCTTCATCGTGTAGCAATTTTAATGGCCAGTAGTGTAATCACTTTTCTGACAGCCAAATTTCACAAGCTTCCAAAAGAGATGTTCTATTTTTCAGATGGGTCTGCTGTCCAATACAAAACCAGAAAGAACTTCTTAAATCTCTGTTTCCATGAGAAACATTTTAAAGTGGAAGCAGAGAGGCACCTTTTTGCCAAAGCACATGACAAAGGGGCTTGTGATGGTATTGGAGGATCTGTTTGTAAACACCCAATGAGAACCAAATACAAATCCCACTGCACCTTTTTGAATGGGCAATAGAAAACATTACCAATGCAGACTTTGCATATTCAACTCAACAAGACTATGTTGACTCATGTTTCTCAAAAATTAGGTTTGAACAAGCATTTACTAACAAAGGAACGCATCAGTACCACGCATTCATTCCAAAAGCTGGATAAAAAATTTTGGTGAAAAACTTTTCTTTTGATTCAGAAGTTTGCAAAAAGGAGGTGTCAAAACCTTCCAATAAATTAAAATTTGCAGACACGTAAAGCTACATCACTGTTGTCTACAAGCAAACTTGTGGCTTGGTTATGTCTTGCAGAAAAATTAAAAACTTGGTAAGTAAATGTGACTTTTCTTCATCAAGCCAAGAAGAACTGATATTGTCTGGGTATGAATAATGGATGTTCTGGTGAAAGTAAATCCCGTGACTTCTACTTGAAGAACTTATAGTTTATTTGATAATGGTGTGTACCAAACAAATGAAGCCTTTTCAAAATTAAAATGATAAACAGATCTTGTTACTTAATAGTTAGTTTCACTGTGGGCTATTTACTTGAATCTTTATCACAAGTGTTCATGTTTATTTTCACGAAAATGTCAATATTAGTAATCTTGTAATAATTAACATTAGCACACAGTCGAATTATTGGAAATAGAGCTTCAGTCTTAAGTTTTTCATTTATGAAGAAACTATCATCCCACATTTATATTTTGACCTGTGATTTACAATAATACTAGCTATTCATGGAATAAATTTGGAAATTTTAAAGTGTGCACTTTTTGGAAAAAAATTAAATTAAAATTTTTAAATTTCAAAAGAATTTTCTTATATTAACTGATATATTGCTGTATACCATGCAAAAGGGCGTGCAAAATGCTGTAAAATAGTACTTGTCCCAAGTCTGTAGCTCAATTGGGAAAGCTTCTACAGCAATTATAAAAACCGCTGTTTCCTGTTTTTGGGCTCATTTACGGTAACTTTAAATCTCTGCAATTCAGAAATGAGTTGACACATCTCAGCAAAATTTCATTTTTTTTTTTTTTTTTTTTTTTTCGAAATCTATATCAACAGTACACCGGTGCCAAATTTCACGAAAATCTGAGATGGTGTGGTTTAGACTCTGTATCAATTTGACATTGTATAACCCTCCTAGTCCTTCAGCAATGCTACAGCATTAATACTTCAGTTAAACTGAAGATATTTCAGAATGAAAATAATTTGATGGAATGTTTTCAGGCTTCAACAGAGTTGATGATTAAAAAAAGCTCGAAATATATCAGTCTTTAACATCAGGGAAACACTTTCTTGGTTGAACTATTACATGGACAACTCATATTCAACTAATGTGTTCAAAATTTAAGACTGATCTGGTGATAGTCACTGCACTTAACTGGTAACATTTTCATCTTTACTTGCCCCCACACCCCTTTCCTCTATCTCTTTCCTGTTACTACCAGAAACCAATTTAATCTTCCACATGCTTCTAGCTGGTGATCTACTGGTGTGATGTACGATTCAATGCAACATATTTGCTCCAAACGTGCCATTAGTTTCAGTAAAATGCCAATACTAACAAAAATTTAGTACACAAAGAGATGCAAGTTTTCTAGAAGAAAATCACATGTCTAGTAATTTAATTACCAGTCACTTGTTCACAAAAATATTTCTCCAATAAACATTCATTAGGATTTCAATTGTCACTGACCTCTGCAGGAAAGAAAACAGTCTAGAGCTACCCACCAAACTTGTCTCATATATTAACCTACTCTTGTTTTACATACGTTGTCATATCTCAATAGTAGCCTTGTTTACTGAATTGTGTGTTATTTCTTCATTTATTTGCTTAATGATTTTTTCTTGGTATTTCTGAAATGCTCTACACAAAAAGGAAATAAATGTGGCAAAAATGGAACACAAGTGAAAACCAGTATGAGTTGTGGATTATTACTGCATGAGCCATCACATATAAATAAAAACTAGATAAACCATGAAACATACAGCACGTGAAATTCTCTGTTAATAGTTCTATTGTTACAGTAATGGATAGAGGCCAAGCCATGTTGTATTAATGATATTCAGCACAACAAAAACAGCAAAAGCTTTTTTTTTTCACATTTCCCCAAAACAGCAGGTTTCTTGGCAATTTTATTATGCATGTTTACACAAAGTGTAAGCAGAAACAGATGATAGCAGTTTAAATAATTAATTGCTAGTATTTCTTACGGAATTTGTTTAAAACAGCTGCTTCTCTCTGTCAATGTGTATCTTTCACTTATTTCACAAAAATATGGAGGAAACAAAGACTGGAGTTTAACACCCTGGCAGCAACAAGGTTGTTAGAGACAGCACAAACTTGGCTTGGAAAGGAAGGGGAAGCAGATCAAAGGAACCATTTCAGTATTTGCCTTAAGTGATTTAGGAAATCCATGAACAACCTAAATCTTGATGGACAGACAGGGATTTGAGCTGCACTGTTCCAATTGCAAACACAGTGCATTATCATCATGCCACCTTTCTTGATAACTTAAATCACATCCCTGAAGATTCTTCTAGGTGACCAATGGAACAGGAATAAATCACAGAGAACTAACATATATACAGCTCATATGGTGCAATTGAAAGTTTTTGTGGTCATTAATCCCATGCACAAATGCCTTCAAACACTGTAACTCCTGGACCACCAATATTATCATGTTTCACAATGTTCCTGGGTGCATTACATGTTTCCACCTCTCGTCGCATGATGGATATCCAGCAAAGTCACACATGATTGTTTTGTTGGTTAAGGTGTTATGGTACGGGTTGGCAAAACGTTGCACGGACATACTGGCATCCAAAATTTGGAACATTGTACTCTCGCCAGTCAACATTATCGTGACACTGTACTTCTTCCCCAAGTGCAACTTTTCAGGGGTGCATGTGGCCCTAACCTCACATTTTTAGGGTTCCTTGCCTCATTTGAAGAAAATAGAATCCTTATAGCACATTGCTTTGTTGTATGTCTATCTGTCTGACTGTTAAAAACCCTGTGTCTCAGGCACGGGAACACGTATCAAGTTGAAATTTATGTCAAAAACTAAGGTTTCTAAGGTCCCTTGGCTGCATAATAAATGTAAGCTTCAAAGTCAATCCAGTCAAAAGATATGGCCATCTATGTAACACATTTTGATACTTGCAAATTCACTCATCAAAACCTATAGGACTGTATATCCACAATGATAAAATTTGGCAAGAAGTAAGGTTTCACAGTATAAGTAAAGGAAAAAATCTGAACATTGTTAATTTGTAATTATATCACATGTAAAAAAGCTGTCATTTGTTATCCAACTTAAACTTGAAATTAAACTAATCAGTAGCTGTGCATTCAAGCTGACTGGGTCACAATGGTACAACTCAAACATTAGGCGAGGAATGACTTTATTGCTCATATGATGCATTCTCGAATTTATCCACCATTAAATACCCAGAAGCAATTATTGCACATAGGCAAATATTCACAGACTCATTCCTGGATATCTGATGGATAAATTCTGAAATGCTTCACATGAGCAATAAAGTCATTCCTTGCCTCCTGTTTGACCTTTACCTATCGACCCAGTCAGCCTGAATAGAGAACTACTGAGTATTACAATAATGGTTGCCTGACTCTGGGTCACATTTATATTATCAAAATTAAAACAGTCTCGAAAATCTTGCTATCTTTAGGACCAATGTCTTGCCAGTATTGATGTCGATAACAGACAAAATTGGACAAGATTCTTGATTCCCAGAATGGGTGAACTATTTATATACATAATTAAGTTTGTATGGAACCCTTGGAGCATGAGTCGTACTCACACGTGGCCAATTATTTATGAATAACAATGAGTGACCACAGTGAACAGTGCAGGTGGAAGAGCTCTTGGAATGAGTGAATATTTGGGAAATGCACTGCCCTACCCGTTTCTTCCCTTTGATTTAAATCCTATTGAGCAGGTGTGGAAGGCATTGGGGAGATGTACTCCAGTGAGTTCACATCCACCAACAGCCATCCATCATTTGTCAGGTGTGCTGTTGGAGGAATGGAATGCCCTACCACAACGACCGCTTAGCAACACTGTGACCAATACGAGAGCACACTGAAGAGGATGCATTGCCATTTGTGGTGATCATACATCCTATTAAGAATTACATCATGCCTTTTGGAACGTCCTGGAGGCAATCATGAATTGTGGTGACTCCAGTGTAACTAGTGACTTTGAATACAAGTATCATTTCTGTTTGTCTCATGTGTATTTCTCTCAGTTACCTTCTGAACTATACTGCACCCGGTCTTTTTATATATGGTTCAAGTCTCATCGAGCTTTGTTACCTAGCAGCAACACATCATGCAAAAGTCATTTTTGTCCTTAAGTTTTACACATCAATTTATAATGGAACATAATCTTCAAAATTCTGAAGGTAGCATGGATAAAGTACAGGGACAGAAAAGATAAACTTATACAGAAACCAGACTGCAGACATAAGAATCAAAGGACATAAAAGGGTTGCAATAGCAGAGAAAGGAGTGACAGGACTGATTGATATCCATCATGATATTTAAGCTGTACACTGAGTAGACAGTAAAGCAAACTAACATTTATAGAGAGGATATAAAAACATTGAGGTTTGATGATGTAATTCTATCAGAAAGAGCAAAGAACATGGCAGATTAGATGAATGATAAAGTAGATATGTTTTATTTATTTGTCTGATTAAAAAAAGAGCGAGGGGGGAGGGAGGGAGGGAGGGAGAGAGGGGGAGAGAGAGAGAGAGAGAGAGAGAGAGAGAGAGAGAGAGAGAGAGAACACACTATAATCCTAAAATTACAATCTACAACAGGATATCCAGAGAAACCAGGATAATATTGCCATTGACGGAGCTTATGTAGTACGCATTTCTGCTGCTCAGCGTGTATAGTTGCCAGTTCAGTGCCACGTGTGCGGTCAACCTAGCTTGTTCTGTTCATCTGCACGATTGTCTTTTAGGTGCTGTTTTGTACTTGTTTTGATTTTTACGATGGCAAGTTTGAGTGAACAACAAGTAGCTGTGAAATTCTGTTTTCTACTCAGTAAAAATGCTGCTGGAACTGTTTTAATGATGAAAACAACTTACCAAGGGGTATGGGTAAAACTCAAGTGTACGAGTGGTTTGCTGATTTAAAAATGGCGACATGTTGACTGATGACAAAACTCATTCTAAACGAACATCAACTGTCTGAGTCACTCAGAGTTTGTTCCCCCTAGATCAGACTGTCATTCAAACCTTTTATTTGGGAGTTTCAAGAAGATTGCACAACAGTGTTAATCAAAAAAGACCCAATTTGTGGCAGACTGGTTCTTCCACCAAAACAACGCACATGCAGAGAAAGCCATTTCTGTTAAATGCTTTTTGGCTAAAGACAGCATGGTTCCACTGCCCCACACACTTATTCGCCTGACCTGGTTCTGTGTGACTTTTTCTTATGGAAATGGGCATGAAAAGCCACTAAATTGACAACATTGAAGTAGTCAAGGGAAAAAAATGAGGAAGGCTGCCAGCCATTTCTAAAGACAACTACAAAAAATGTTGTGAACAGTGGAAGCACTGGTGGGACAAATGCGTTAGTTGTAATGTAGAGTATTTTGAAGGAGATGTGGTTGTTTTTGTAAACAATTTGAAAATATAAAGATTTTAAAAAATAATTCCAATTTTTTTTCGGTACTCCTCACAATTTTAATGTTGGAGATAATTTCTCACTTTGTAAGTCCAAGGTTCAGTAGTTAGAATGGCACAGCCATTTGCTGCAAACAAGCCTTTTGTGTCACAGGGTTCACTCACGTTTCTGTAAACCAACAAGTGTTCAGAGTCCTGCCTTGCCCCACGTACACCAAGTACATCGTCACTGATACTCCACTTTTTCAAATTAATTTTGCAACTTGTCATTTCTGTTCTCAATCTGCCAAGTGTCTTCCAAGACCCGTAGTGAAAATGGCAGCTTGATGGTGGCTTCTTTTTTGCTGTCCATAGTCCTCCATAGGTCTTTGTTCTCTACAGCACAGTTCTGTAGGCTTCTGCTGAAGTTGGAATTGGTGCCATTGTACAAGCTTTTCTGGATTTCAGTCATGGTAGATAAGCATGTGTTTCAAGCAATGTATGCCTTAGATCTGTTTCTTGCTTCTTTTTTTCAGTCTCTGCTGCTACCAGCCCCCTTACATCTGGAGCTACTAAAAGTGCAGAGTTTATCCAGATTGGAGTGGCATACTCTGCAGGAGACAAAAACAGACCAAGAGAGGATGTGTGGAGGAAACTGGACTGCACTACCCACATGGTTTTTGTCAGATTGTTCCTGGTGCATACCTTCTGGCTGGCAACTATACAATATTGTTTTTAAATCAAGACACAATCTGATTTTAAACCTAGCTATTTGGTGTGAACACAATGATCGAAATTTCATCCGTTCCAGGAGATGTTCAGCTTTCTCCCTGCCTCCTTACTGCATATGTGGAACGCACACAGTTTTGAATTTGATCTGGATTGAGTTTCAATTGGGATGTCATCACAGTACATAACAAGTTCTTCGAGGGTATATTCTACTTCTTCAATATGTCGCTCCTGTCATCTGCACAGATACAGAACTGGGTTTCCAGTGTCAAATGGCTGATGATTGGTATATATGTTATATAGTATCGCAGCTAGCACATTTACTTGGGAAAGGTAATTTTTCTGTATATTCCAACAGCCCTTTTTGTTATTTAGAGTGATGAAAAATCATCTGTTCTGTGGCAGACATTGAATATAGCCCTTAGTTGTCACAACTAACTTCTCTGTTAGTTTCTAATGACTGACAGTATCATAAGCAGCTGTGAGATCGATAAAAGTAACTCCTGTAATCTGCTTTCTTGCATACCCTTCCTTGACGTGCTTGGTTAGATTAAGTATCTGACTAGTACACGACTTCTCCATGTCTGAAATCTGGCTGTTCTTTAATTATCTTCCTGCTGACAGAGTCAGAGATAATATTCAAAATCACTCTACAAAATTTTAAAAAGATGGCAGAGAAGTGTTACAGGTCTGAAATTCTTGGGGTTATTCAGTTCCTTTGCCTAGTTTAAGCAATGCAATGACTTAAGCCTTGCACCATATCATTCTGACTATACAAGTGTTCATCACTTTCAGAATCCATTTCACAGTTATAGGGCAGAAGTTCTCTATCTGCTTCAGTCTCACGTCATTCAATCCTGCATCTTTGTTACTTTTCATTTGATCAATGTTGTTGTTGTGGTCTTTAGTCCTGAGACTGGTTTGATGCAGCTCTCCATGCTACTCTATCCTGTGCAAGCTTCTTCATCTCCCAGTACCTACTGCAACCTACGTCCTTCTGAATCTGTTTAGTGTATTCATCTCTTGGTCTCCCTCTAAGATTTTTACCCTCCACGCTGCTCTCCAATACTAAACTGGTGATCCCTTGATGCCTCAGAACATGTCCTACCAACCGATCCTTTCTTCTAGTCAAGTTGTGCCACAAACTTCTCTTCTCTCCAATCCTATTCAATACTTCCTGATTAGTTATGTGATCTACCCATCTAATCTTCAGCATTCTTCTGTAGCACCACATTTTGAAAGCTTCTGTTCTCTTCTTGTCCTAACTATTTATCATTCATGTTCCACTTCCATACATGGCTACACTCCATACAAATACTTTTAGAACTAACTTCCTGACACTTAAACCTATACTCGATGTTAACAAATTTCTCTTCTTCAGAAATGCTTTCCTTCCATTGCCTGTCTACATTTTATATCCTCTCTACTTCGACCATCATCAGTTATTTTGCTCCCTGTATTTTACGCCTGCCACCTTCAGAATTTGAAAGAGAGTATTCCAGTCAACATTATCAAAAGCTTTCTCTAAGTCTACAAATGCTAGGAACATAGGTTTGCCTTTCCTTAATCTAGCTTCTAAGATAAGTCGTAGGGTCAGTATTGCCTCACGTGTTCCAATATTTCCACGGAATCCAAACTGATCTTCCCTGAGGTCGCCTTCTACTAGTTTTTCCATTCGTTTGTAAAGAATTCGTGTTAGTACTTTGCACCCGTGACTTATTAAACTGATAGTTTGGTAATTTTCACATCTGTCAACATCTGCTTTCTTTGGGATTGGAATTATTATATTCTTCTTGAAGTCTGAGGGAATTTTGCCTGTCTCATATATCTTGCTCACCAGATGATAGAGTTTTGTCAGGACTGGGTCTCCCAAGGCTGTCAGTAGTTCTAATGGAATGTTGTCTACTCCCGGAGCTTTGTTGCGACTCAGGTCTTTCAGTGCTCTGTCAAACTCTTCACGCAGTATCGTATCTCCCATTTCATCTTCATCTACAGCCTCTTCCATTTCCATAATATTTTCCTCAAGAACATCGCCCTTGTATAGACTCTCTATATACTACTTCCACCTTTCTGCTTTCCCATCTTTGCTTAGAACTGGGTTTTCATCTGAGCTCTTGACATTCATACAAGTGGTTCTCTTTTCTCCAAAGGTGTCTTTAATTTTCCTGTAGGCAGTATCTATCTTACCCCTAGTGAGATAAGCCTCTACATCCTTACATTTGTCCTCTAGCCATCCCTGCTTAGCCATTTTGCACTTCCTGTCGATCTCATTTTTGAGACGTTTGTATTCCTTTTTGCCTGATTCATTACTGCATTTTATGTTTTCTCCTTTCATCAATTAAATTCAATATTTCTTCTGTTACCCAAGGATTTGATCAATATCAGTTCTCAATTCACATGTAAACAGAATGTCGAGATGATCATTCTCTTCTTCGTTCTGTTCAAGTTTCATTATGTTTGACCTTTTGCCATTCAGCAGCTGTTGGTGTGCTAATTGGTCAATGTGACCATGACCAATCTTAAGGATGGAACTGTAAGATTACTGTCAAGGTTTTTTAATAATTTCCAGGCTTCTTGATTGCTACATTTCATGTCCCAACTTTCGAGGAGATTACCCTATTTTTCTGTTTGCAGTGTTGAAATGGCTTGGATAAGTTGTTCTCCTTTGTAGTGAATTTTCTGTGAATGGATTATTTTTGAAAAACTGTTTGTACCATTTGAGTCTTTACAAAGTCCAAGTAAGTACACTGTTCATTAAATGTAGTAAAAAAAACTCAGGTGATATTAAAGGAATAAGATTAGGAAATGAAATACTGAAATCATATATACTTTAAATGATAAACAGTTCAAACAAGAACAGAAGTTTCTGAAAATTGGTGCTACGGATAAATGGTAAATGTTAAATGGGTAGATTATATAAGCAATTAAGATGTACTGAATTGAATTTGGGAGAAAAATTTGTATGGTGTAACAGTTGTATCAACTCTGTGAGATGAAGAGATTTGCACAGGACAGACTATCAGGAAAGTTGCATGGAACCAGTCTTTGGAGACCACCACCACTATCACTAGCAGTTTTTATCAATATGCATATCCACGAATTTTGAACATTCAGTTTACTGTATTTCATTTCTGATGTGTTTCGTGGTGTTTATACTGCCTTGTGCAAAACTGAAACAGAGTGGTTTTTTTTTTTTTTGTTTTTGTTTTTTTTAGTTTCTGACAAATCATGTACAGACAACCAATTAATGATTTTGGTGAAAATTACATTTCTCATTCATTCTGTCAATGTACCTCAACTGGGCTCCAATATCACATATCCATCATCAATAAAGGTAAGTATTTTAGCTTGGTAATCCAAGAACAGGATGAAGCAATTAATGACCCAGGGAAATGTAACTGAAGAAAGTAGCAGGAAATGTTTCTGCCAGTCAACTACTTATGTAACTTGCTTCAGTTAACTTTCAGCGACTGCTGCCTAGAATCAATCTGATAACACAAAGAATACACTTATAAACATTTGCAAGCAAAAGATTAAAAATAATGACTAAAAGAGAGCTGTTTCTATGTGTGGTTCCTATGCTTACAAAAGAAAATTTCACTGTAAAACAACAGTGGCAAAATCTAATCAGAGTTGATGCAGAATAAATCAATCAGTGCTGAAATGCATCACATACAAGCACATATGCTTTATATATACGAACTGAAAGATTTTATCCAATGGAGGAATTATATATTTGCATAAATACCAATCTGAGAAACCCTAATAAAAAAAGGGGTCATATGGCATGATTGGCTGAGAATTCCTCAAGAGGGCTGTGCAGCCACCTGGTGCAAGTCTTTCAAATGGATGCCACTTAGGTGACTTGTGTGACCCTAACCTAGTCCATTAATTGTAGCTGGGAAGAGATACCTACAGCTTAATGTGGAATCCAAACCATGTGTCATTCCTGGCTTATCTTCACATCATTGAGAGGTGAAGGCTAGGTTACACGAAGACTGAAAAATGTCATGGTCTGACCAGGATTTG
Source organism: Schistocerca piceifrons (assembly GCF_021461385.2). NCBI lineage: Eukaryota > Metazoa > Arthropoda > Insecta > Orthoptera > Acrididae > Schistocerca > Schistocerca piceifrons. The sequence continues at coordinate 537,133,073 of NC_060138.1, forward strand.
ATCCCATGACTTTTAGGTTTCTAGGCATGTGCTTTCCCACTAGACTGCCACTTCCAACAAACACCCCAGATAATAAAGTTTATCAATGGATAAGAAAAATAATTGGGGCTTGAAAGATTTTTGAAAACTAAAGCCATGCAAAACACAATTCTACAACTGAGTAAATGAACACAAATATGTAAAGCAGTTGCATTTAATATAAAATTTCTTGTTTTCACTCCAATTCAATATAACAAGTGCACACACAGATCAAATGACACAAGCAATTCATTTAAAAAATATAAGAAGTTCAAGCTTTGATCTGAGTATGGACAGAGCAGTAAGTTTCCACTCACAGTCTTAGAATGTTTTGCTGGCACTAAATGTTTCTTCCATTTTGGACAATACTTAATGTACATAAAAAATACCATACCTATCTCTGATTTACATTCCCTGTCAAACTGAAAAAACTATTCAAATGTCATCAAATGAGACAGATTGCACGTCAGTCCAAATAAACAGCATATCACCATCTTCCGACCACATGCAGTGAATAATAATCGAACTGCCTTTCACATTGATTACTAGTACTAGATAACATTATAGAAAGTATGCAGTAAATAATTACAAAACTTATTTGCATGTCTTCATGTCATCACCAACGTAAGATGCTGTAAGTTGTTGTTGTTGTTGTGGTCTTCAGTCCTGAGACTGGTTTGATGCAGCTCTCCATGCTACTCTATCCTGTGCAAGCTTCTTCATCTCCCAGTACCTACTGCAACCTACATCCTACTGAATCTGCTTAGTGTATTGATCTCTTGGTCTCCCTCTACGATTTTTACCCTCCACGCTGCCCTCCAATGATAAATTTGTGATCCCTTGATGCCTCAAAACATGTCCTACCAACCGATCCCTTCTTCTAGTCAAGTTGTGCCACAAACTTCTCTTCTCCCCAATCCTATTCAATACCTCCTCATTAGTTACATGATCTACCCACCTTATCTTCAGCATTCTTCTGTAGCACCACATTTCGAAAGCTTCTATTCTCTTCTTGTCCAAACTATTTATCGTCCATGTTTCACTTCCATACATGGCTACACTCCATACAAATACTTTCAGAAATGACTTCCTGACACTTAAATCTATACTCGATGTTAACAAATTTCTCTTGTTCAGAAACGATTTCCCTGCCATTGCCAGTCTACATTTTATATCCCCTCTACTACGACCATCATCAGTTATTTTACTCCCTAAATAGCAAAACTCCTTTACTACTTTAAGTGTCTCATTTCCTAATCTAATTCCCTCAGCATCACCCGACTTAATTTGACTACATTCCATTATCCTCGTTTTGCTTTTGTTGATGTTCATCTTATATCCTCCTTTCAAGACACTGTCCATTCCGTTCAACTGCTCTTCCAAGTCCTTTGCTGTCTCTGACAGAATTACAATGTCATCGGCGAAACTCAAAGTTTTTACTTCTTCTCCATGAATTTTAATACCTACTCCGAATTTTTCTTTTGTTTCCTTTACTGCTTGCTCGATATACAGATTGAATAACATCGGGGAGAGGCTACAACCCTGTCTCACTCCTTTCCCAACCACTGCTTCCCTTTCATGCCCCTCGACTCTTATAACTGCCATCTGGTTTCTGTACAAATTGTAAATAGCCTTTCGCTCCCTGTATTTTACCCCTGCCACCTTCAGAATTTGAAAGAGAGTATTCCAGTTAACATTGTCAAAAGCTTTCTCTAAGTTTACAAATGCTAGAAACGTAGGTCTGCCTTTTCTTAATCTTTCTTCTAAGATAAGTCGTAAGGTCAGTATTGCCTACGTGTTCCAACATTTCTACGGAATCCAAACTGATCTTCCCCGAGGTCGGCTTCTACCAGTGTTTCCATTCGTCTGTAAAGAATTCGCGTTAGTATTTTGCAGCTGTGACTTATTAAACTGATAGTTCGGTAATTTTCACATCTGTCAACACCTAAGTATGCTGTAAGTACATATCTAAAAATGATATTTACTGAACACAGCATGTCTCAACTAAAATGTAAGAATTACCACCTCAGCATTTAATGATACAGAAACTAAAAAACAGAGAAAAATTGAATAATGGATAGCAGAAAAAGGAAAAAAACCTTGGACAACTGAACTAAATAGGCACGTAAATTGGATGTGAGAGGCAGGATCTATGTGTTCACATACAGTAAAACTTTCTCTTCTATTGATTACAGATGTAATGCATGTATAAATGAGTATTTCAACAAGTAACCCATTTATAGTAGCCATTTCTATTAGAAGAGAAGTATTAACGAACAGATATCTTATAGTAAGCTGCAGTATGTGCTCTTGTTAGGCAGGACACTTATTTTTTTTTTTTTTTTTTTTTTTTTTTTTAAAAAAAAAAAGGTGCACTTGACACAAATATCTCCTAAGCTCAAAACCGGCGCCAACCTTGTGTGAATGCTCTGAAAAGCTAATCATTTGCATATCACAGCATCTTCTCCCTGTTGGTTAAATTTCGTGTCTGCAGCACGTCATCTTTGTGGTGTAGCAATTTTAATGGCCGTAGTGTATATCTGTCTCCATTTTGACAGCTGGTATCTTTCACAAATTATAAATGTCCTTTGTCTGCAACAAATTAATCTGTTTTACTTGGCTTCTTACATGAGGACAAAGTCTTAGATGCCTTTATACCTCACAACCACCCTGAATGCTCTGTAAAAAATTACTTCTTATCAACTTTCATCCAACTGGTGTGCAACCTCCAAATCTAAAACCATCCTGATGTAGAAATGCATACATATTTGCCTTGATAGCCAGTAGATCAACACACTTCAATGCAGGTGCCTTTTATGTTCTAACTCCAGCAGGAATCTAAAATTAATGAGTATAGATGATTATATAATGGTAAGACAGAGATTTAGGAACCAGGTTTTAAATTGTAAGACATTTCCAGGGGCAGATGTGGACTCTGACCACAATCTATTGGTTATGACCTGTAGATTAAAACTGAAGAAACTGCAAAAAGGTGGGAATTTAAGGAGATGGGACCTGGATAAACTAAAAGAACCAGAGGTTGTACAGAGATTCAGGGAGAGCATAAGGGAGCAATTGACAGGAATGGGGGAAATAAATACAGTAGAAGAAGAATGGGTAGCTCTGAGGGATGAAGTAGTGAAGGCAGCTGAGGATCAAGTAGGTAAAAAGACGAGGGCTAGTAGAAATCCTTGGGTAACAGAAGAAATATTGAATTTAATTGATGAAAGGAGAAAATATAAAAATGCAGTAAGTGAAACAGGCAAAAAGGAATACAAACGTCTCAAAAATGAGATCGACAGGAAGTGCAAAATGGCTAAGCAGGGATGGCTAGAGGACAAATGTAAGGATGTAGAGGCCTATCTCACTAGGGGTAAGATAAATACCGCCTACAGGAAAATTAAAGAGACCTTTGGAGATAAGAGAACGACTAGTATGAATATCAAGAGCTCAGATGGAAACCCAGTTCTAAGCAAAGAAGGGAAAGCAGAAAGGTGGAAGGAGTATATAGAGGGTCTATACAAGGGCGATGTACTTGAGGACAATATTATGGAAATGGAAGAGGATGTAGATGAAGATGAAATGGGAGATATGATACTGCGTGAAGAGTTTGACAGAGCACTGAAAGACCTGAGTCGAAACAAGGCCCCCGGAGTAGACGATATTCCATTGGAACTACTGACAGCCGTGGGAGAGCCAGTCCTGACAAAACTCTACCATCTGGTGAGCAAGATGTATGAAACAGGCGAAATACCCTCAGACTTCAAGAAGAATATAATAATTCCAATCCCAAAGAAAGCAGGTGTTGACAGATGTGAAAATTACCGAACTATCAGCTTAATAAGTCACAGCTGCAAAATACTAACACGAATTCTTTACAGACGAATGGAAAACCTAGTAGAAGCCAACCTCGGGGAAGATCAGTTTGGATTCCGTAGAAACACTGGAACACGTGAGGCAATACTGACCTTACGACTTATCTTAGAAGAAAGATTAAGGAAAGGCAAACCTACGTTTCTAGCATTTGTAGACTTAGAGAAAGCTTTTGACAATGTTGACTGGAATACTCTCTTTCAAATTCTAAAGGTGGCAGGGGTAAAATACAGGGAGCGAAAGGCTATTTACAATTTGTACAGAAACCAGATGGCAGTTATAAGAGTCGAGGGACATGGAAGGGAAGCAGTGGTTGGTAAGGGAGTAAGACAGGGTTGTAGCCTCTCTCCGATGTTGTTCAATCTGTATATTGAGCAAGCAGTAAAGGAAACAAAAGAAAAATTCGGAGTAGGTATTAAAATTCATGGAGAAGAAATAAAAACTTTGAGGTTCGCCGATGACATTGTAATTCTGTCAGAGACAGCAAAGGACTTGCAAGAGCAGTTGAATGGAATGGACAGTGTCTTGAAAGGAGGATATAAGATGAACATCAACAAAAGCAAAACAAGGATAATGGAATGTAGTCTAATTAAGTCGGGTGATGCTGAGGGAATTAGATTAGGAAATGAGGCACTTAAAGTAGTAAAGGAGTTTTGCTATTTGGGGAGCAAAATAACTGATGATGGTCGAAGTAGAGAGGATATAAAATGTAGGCTGGCAATGGCAAGGAAAGCGTTTCTGAAGAAGAGAAATTTGTTAACATCCAGTATTGATTTAAGTGTCAGGAAGTCATTTCTGAAAGTATTCGTATGGAGTGTAGCCATGTATGGAAGTGAAACATGGACGATAAATAGTTTGGACAAGAAGAGAATAGAAGCTTTCGAAATGTGGTGCTACAGAAGAATGCTGAAGATTAGATGGGTAGATCACATAACTAATGAGGAAGTATTGAATAGGATTGGGGAGAAGAGAAGTTTGTGGCACAACCTGACCAGAAGAAGGGATCGGTTGGTAGGACATGTTCTGAGGCATCAAGGGATCACCAATTTAGTATTGGAGGGCAGCGTGGAGGGTAAAAATCGTAGATGGAGACCAAGAGACGAATACACTAAGCAGATTCAGAAGGATGTAGGTTGCAGTAGGTACTGGGAGATGAAAAAGCATGCACAGGATAGAGTAGCATGGAGAGCTGCATCAAACCAGTCTCAGGACTGAAGACCACAACAACAGATGACATGGATGGGGACAGTGGATAGGCGGGAGTGTAAGTCAGCCAGGGAGTATGCTGAGATAGTACGCGCATTTGCGATAAACACTGTGTCCCGATGGTGCAGTGATTAATTCAATTGCCTGGTAAGCAGGAGGTCCAGGATTCAAGTCCCGGTCTGGCACACATTTTTCACTAATTGCCAGTGATTCTGCATTAGGTCCTGATGCAGCAGTACCTATGCCACCAAAAAAGGATTATTTACTTACAGACTGCAGTGGGGCTATTGTTTCGCGTTTTATAAAGGTGCTGTAACTACTGAATTACTTCTCAGGAGCTACATGCTCTGGCAAACATCCACAGAATATATGATTATTTCACATTTCAGCTTAGTAACTACACAAAATGTGCCGCTAAAGTTCAGTTTTTAAACTATTATTCCTATCTACTTTTCTTTCTGTCCCCTCCTCTGATCACTTAATTGGAATGCAGGCTCTGGTTGTGGGAATTCAGGCATATGGTTTCAATGACTACCATCCATTACCTCAATTCCTTATTTCTAAATGATGAACTTACGGAAATATTGTGCTGAAATATCAAAGCTGTACCTAGGTGATCCTGCTTTCCTGACAACACTGGCAAACTTACTCTGCCCCCCCCCCCTTCCCTCCCAACACTACCACCAAAAAACTACCTTTCTTCTTAGGAGATTTAGTAAATTTTATAATTTTCTAAGTAGGTTTAATATAACTGAGCCACAGAGAAGTAAAGTAAAATTTGATACAAGAACTACATGGGTCAAACATTGAAAAGAACTACAACTTTTGATGCTTTAGAATGTGTCCGAGTTTCATTTGTACTAGAAAATAAATAAAGTACCTAACACACAAGTAAGGCCTACTTACAGCAGACGCTTGAGAGCCAATGGCCAATAGTAGGACAAACATTTGTTCAGAAAAGGGTTCAACTTCGAGGAACAAAGTATAGTTATCTAAAGGCACAATGCATACTAATTTATTCTGATATAAAATATGAAATAAGAAATGATTGTATTCTTTTGAATGAAGAGTGTATAAAAATTTCTAATGCCAGGAAGTGGAAACTCCACAATGAACTGTAAAGCAGAGTGGCCTATTGTCAAATCAGAGTTAGGTGTTAAGAGTTAGTAGTAATGAAATAGCTAGGATTAAAGTAGATGATTGCTTTATTGTAAACACAGCTCAAATATCAGAGTGTTTAAATGAATAATTTATATATGTGGGAAAGTCAGATGTTGATGTAGCAGAGTATCAGAGTTAAACAAATGCCTTTGGAATCCACCAACAGGCTGAGCAGCTTACGGATTTAAAAAAAAGTCACAATAAAGAATGTCGAAAATGTTATACAACTATTAAAAAATAAAAGCTCTGTGGGTGGAATGGGATACCCTCTAAAGCGATCAAAACGGTGTGTAGCATAATAGCACCTAACTAAAATATTCAACCAGTCTTTCGAATGCTCTCCCGATGTTTCGAAGTATGTCGAAGTCAGACCTCTGTTCAAGACAGGGTCAAGTGAAGATCTGAGAAACTATCAGCCTATGTCTATTCTTCCAGTCCTGTCAAAAGTATTAGAGAAAGTAGCTGCAAACTAGATCAAAAACTTTATTGTACAACATGATATTATTGTAAGTACCCAATTTGGATTTCAACCAGGAAAAAAAAAACTCTGGATGCAATGAATAACTTTATTGAAAAGATAGGCAAATCATTGGATCAGAGGAGTAAAGTTGCAGGTATCTTCTGTGATCTCTCATAAGCATTTGACTCCATGAACAATGTCTTGCTTATCTACAAATTAGACAAATACGGGATTAAGGACAATGCTCTAAATTGGCTAACATCATAGTTATCACAACAGAAAACAAAGGGTAACTATCACCTCAGATGCAGTGAATTATTATTCTAAATGGAGTACCGTGTGCCTCAAGGCTCCATTTTGGGGCAAATCCTGTTCCTATTCTACGTAACTGACATACCTATAAATATAAATTCCCCATCAGTTTGGTTTGCAGACAATACTTCTGTTTTAATTGAAGATGATGATGCACAAAAAATTCCAAGCTCCATCATATGTACACTGGACACCTTAGAAAACTGATTCCATTTAAATGGGTTGAAACTGAACATTGCAAAAAACCATACGGTACATTTCAATAACAAACATTCAAAATGCTTGGAACTTCTGATGTGATAATGAAGTGCAAACATGAAGGGACACACACAGCACAACAGCATGCAGGCCGACTTTGTCTGTTGACTGACAGAGACTGCCGACAGTTGAAGAGGGTCGTAATGTGTAACAGGCAGACATCTATCCAGATCATCACACACGAATTCCAAACTGCATCAGGATCCACTGTAAGTACTATGACAGTTAGGCGGGAGGTGAGAAAGTTGGATTTCATGGTCGAGCGACTGCTCATAAGCCACACATTGCTCCGGTAAGTACCAAATGACACCTCACTTTTACTAGTGAACAGTGGTAAAAACATTGTGTGGAGTGATGAATCACAGTACACAATGTGGTGATCTGATGGCAAGGTGTGGGTATGGCAAATACCTGGTGAACATCATCTGCCAGCACATGTAGTGCCAACAATAAAATTCAGAGGTGGTGGTGTTACGGTGTGGTCATGTTTTTCACGGAAGGGGCTTGCATCTCTTGTTGTTTTGCGTGGCACTATTACAGCACATGTTTTAAGCACATTCTTGCTTCCCACTGTTGAAGAGCAATTCGGGGATGTTGATTGCATCTTTCAACACAATATAGCACCTGTTCATAATGCACGGCTTTTTGTGGAGTGTTTACACAGCAATAATATCCATGTAATGGACTGGCCTGCACAGAGTCCTGACCTGAATCCCATAGAACACCTACGGGAAGTTTTGGAATGCTGACTTCGTGCCAGACCTCACCAACTGACACCGATACTTCTCCTCAGTGCAGCACTCTGTGAAGAATGGGCTGCCATTCTTCAAGAAACCTTCCAGCACTTGACTAAACATGTGCCTGCGAGAAAACTGTCATCAAGGCTAAGGGTGGGCCAACACCATAGTAAATTCCAGCATTACCGATGGAGGGCGTCATAAACTTGTAAGTCATTTTCATCCAGGTGTCCGGATACTTTTGATCACATAATGTATAACAAGTTAATGGGCAAAAACATATTTAATATGAAGCCAGAAATTTTAAAAACGAGGCTACAGCAGATTCTCTGGGAGAAACGCTACTATTCAACAGAAGAATTCATAGAGGATGAAATGATAACTTGAGCAAGTTATATTATTATTATGCTGTTTCTTAATGTGTGCTGTTCTTTGTATATAGTGAAATTTTACAAAAAATTGAGACGTCTCCTGTACCTGGATTAAATGATTTAGATTATGTATGTTATGAGGCTTTTTACTGATTTTTTAAAATTTCCTCAACAGGTTGTACCAACCACCAGCAAAAGTACTGGCTAAAGAGGCAAGTATATCACATATCCTCTTCATTTCTTTTGCTCAATACCTTACCACCTTGTCTCGCTCCAGTCCTCACCTTGTAGAAATCCCTATATCAAATAACATATTGTTTCAGCATCAGCTCATCAGCCTTTGAGATCTTACAACCTCTGTCCAGAGTTCAGTGAATGTGTCTACACTGCAAATGGATTGTTGGCTTGTCTGAAAAAGCAGTTCCTGTCCTTCAAAGTAATCCCCATGGACAGTAATGCGCGTCTGCTACCAGATGTACAAGTCCTACACGTTGGCTGTCCAAAAACCTCTAGGTCATTAGGGTTGTTTTCAATTGAGTGACGAAACTCCTATGTTGCATAAGAACTGCTGCATCAGAAAGGCAGTGTGGTTGGACATTATTGTGGAGCAGGGTCCAGTCGCCTCATTTGGTGTACCTGCTACAACCAATGCCCACTTTCTCTGTCATCATTTGCAATGTCACACAACAATCCTGGGACAAAGGTTTCTTTATTTCCTTGTCTTCCATAGTGTCATGCCCATCTCAGAAGTGTTTCAACAACACACAAACACACTTCAAGGTGACAGCAAGTTCTTCATAAACTGTTGTCAGTGTGAGTAGCTTTCAATGTTCTTCCAAGTTTGAAATGGAACAGCACATTCATTTGCTGATCCACTTTAGGTCTAAACCATGTGCACAACACCTTCACTCTACAATGTGCTGTTTACACATGAGAAGCACACTCGCAGCACTGCCACTCGGCATTTGACAGTGGCACACACTTACAACTGAGCGGTATGACATAATTCAGTGAACGTTTTGCACAGGCGTTGTACAATACCATAAATAAACAATTGCACAACTTCATCACTGTTCATGAGCAATCTGTTTAAGCAACAGTTGTGTGAACAAAGTGAATATAAATCACATTAAAGAGGCAAAATTAAAAGGCACTCACATTTAGCTTTCGACTACAGCCTTCAGAAGCACACACGACCACCAATTCCAGCATCTCGGGCCAGTTGGAGTTGATGGTCAGGGTGTGTGTGTGTGTGTGTGTGTGTGTGTGTGTGTGTGTGTGTGTGTGTGTGTGTGTGTGTGTGTGTGTGTGTGTGTGTGTTTGTGTGTGTGTTTTTACTGATGAAGGCTGTGGCTGAAAGCTATATGTGAGTGTCTTTTACTTGCACCACGTGTCTTCTTTACAGTAAGTAGCAATCTGACTTTTCCTACATTGTTGAAATTCCTACCTGGAGTTTCCGCTGTTTGATTTAAATCACATTAGAAGTAGACGTCTGTTTGGTAGTAGCTATTTCTTCGTTATGCTACTTGGAAGAAATGGCAATGGCAACAGTGTGCACTTTTTCTCGTAGGCAAAAGCTAGGAATACAACAGGTAGTTCTTAAAT